>NC_083403.1:115583965-115923548 GCF_020745735.1 Hemiscyllium ocellatum | reverse complement strand
CAAGTCTTGATGTCTTGGCTTCTGCACTCTGACCCTTGTCTTGCTTGCAATTTGACATTAGCCATTTACAAATCTTGTGCCCTGACATTTAAAAGGTCTTTTGCTCATGGTCAACTTTTTGTAACCTTTGCTTTTAATCCAGGCGCACACTATTTATTGTAACCATTGTTTGAAAAACTCTGTTCTTTTAATGTCGAGCGTATTTAGATGTTGCTGCATCACTCCAGTTTGTTAGTAATTGCACATTGCAAACTTCAAGCTGCACCTGCTGTCCATTGCTTATTTACCTCAACTGTTTTGCAAAAGCCACCAACTACTAGCTAAAAACCAAATTCTTCAGTTAGTACCCATATCACTAGATTCTGCAAGGAAACCTCAAGAACAATTAGAAGACCATACTTCTGAATGCTGCTCCTGCTCCTTCACCGAGTGGTGGAGCAGACCCGACTTATCATCAGTTAGAGACACCCAGAGAGAAGAGGAACTGGGGACATAACAAATGGAAGATTATTTTTCTTGTTCTATTGAGCATTTAACCCTTCAACTACCAGGTTTCTAGAAAACAGACAACTGAACTATATTCTGACCAACATAGTTGCCATCTGATTGATACATGATACCTAACAGCAATGTGATTGATTCTTCCATGCTCAGTTAAGGATGGAGACAATTAACAGTCGAGCAAATGACATCCACATTCACACCCACTGCAGAAACTTTAACTTTAACACAGAAGCACTGTAGCTACCTCTGGAATGTTTGGTCCCATGTAAATCTCTCATCCAATGAATCCAAGTGTTCTCAATTTAAGTGGCCAGAAAGTAGCTTCACTCTACTTTTTAACAACAAGAATGTTATCGTCATCATCCTCAAATTGCATTTGCATGCATTTCCATGCGTGCATTAAGGATATTCCATTGATATAATGTGATGCAAACACAGGTTTTGCACATCTCACAGGCAGTACTATTGTATGTACAATCCATTGCTATTAGTATGTGATGCCTCTATATGCATGAGAAAACTATGTCTACGTATTTTGATTGATGTCATTTGAAAAGTATGAAATACGAACAGCAGTTTTGACTTGGTGTGGACAGCAAATGTGCGATGGGTGATGTCACATATGAACCAGTAAAATAACCAAAGTTAATCGATGACTTGTTTGAATTATACTTAGTTAACTATGAGTAAGTTGTCGATCATTAGGGATGGAATCAAACCAGTGGTTCCATGTTAAGGATTTGGGTACGCAATTGTGATAAGCCTGGATGAGCTGGCAGCAGGTCTCCTGTACATATAAAAATTCTGCACAAAGTTTTTATATCATTTTGCTTGGAGAAGCTTGCTGTGATGCCTGTGAGGACTGTTTATTTAAGTAAAAAGTGAGGTCTGCAGATGCTGGAGATCAGAGCTGAAAATGTGTTGCTGGTTAAAGCACAGCAGGTCAGGCAGCATCCAAGGAACAGGAAATTCGACGTTTCGGACCAGAGCCCTTCATCAGGAATCTTTCCTGATGAAGGGCTCTGGCCTGAAACGTCCAATTTCCTGTTCCTTGGATGCTGCCTGACCTGCTGTGCTTTAACCAGCAACACATTTTCAGGACTGTTTATTCACCTGGTCTACGCCTCGTGGATCACTACCTAAAAATTACAATTACTGCAGGAAAAGAGGGAGGCTCACATATGAAACAGGTAGGAGCTCAAGCCTTCCAACATTACCCAGAGTCAGTAATGACCCCACTTGTAGTGAGAGCGAGATGATGTGAGGCATATCAGTATATCTGGCCCATGGCTGCCTCATTTCCGCCTAAGTAGAAAAATTGATGTTAGTCTGCAGAAAGAGATTTATGTCTTAGAAAACTATTGTAACTGATCAAATGTGAAGAATTATTAAGCTGCCTCAGATCAACTTTCAGTAATTAGCTACTCTGTAAATCCATGATGGAGTTTGTGAATTAATACAAAACTGTTCTAAGACGACAAAGAATTTTGCCATTGGCATAAAAGAGTTAAGCTCATGGTAACGTTATCCCTGTCAGAAATTCCTGAGTAGTTCATGAGTAAGTGAAAGGTTTCTTTTTCTGGCAAAATCTGATTGCTCATTCGTGCATCTGAAGTTATTTTTTGTTGTCATCTTTCTGTCAGTGCTAAATTTATAGGACAACGTTAATGTCATAGTTGGGGACAGGTCCAATTTGTTCCTCACTGGAGATTTACAATGATACAGTAAGAAATTGTAAAATATGTCATCTAATTCGAGAAATTCATGATGATCATTACTGTTTGCACTTTTTTTTCACTGTTTTATGACATAGAGTCATAGAGATGAACAGCATGGAAACAGACCCTTCGGTCCAGCCTGTCCATGCCGACCAGATATCCCAACCCAATCTAGTCCCACCTGCCAGCACCCGGCCCATATCCCTCCAAACCCTTCCTATTCATATATCCATCCAAATGCCTTTTAGATGTTGCAATTGTACCAGCCTCCACCACTTCCTCTAGCAACTCATTCCATACATGTACCACCCTCTGCGTGAAAACGTTGCCCCTTAGGTCTCTTTTATATCTTTCCGCTCGCACCCTAAACCTATGCCGTCTAGTACTGGACTCCCCCACCCCAGGGAAAAGACTTTGCCTATTTATCCTATCCATGCCCCTCATAATTTTGTAAACCTCTATAAGGTCACCCCTCAGCCTACGACGCTCCAGGGAAAACAGCCCCAGCCTGTTCAGCCTCTCCCTATACCCCAAATCCTCCAACCCTGGCAACATCCTTGTAAGTCTTTTCTGAACCCTTTCAAGTTTCATAACATTTTTCCGATAGGAAGGAGACCAGAATTGCACGCAATATTCCAACAGTGGCCTAACCAATGTCCTGTACAGCCGCAACATGACCTCCCAACTCCTGTACTCAATACTCTGACCAATAAAGGAAAGCATACCAAATGTCTTCTTCACTATATATGCCTGTATTTAAAATCTAATTATTTCACACTGTCACTTTTCTCTTTAGGAAGTTATTTGAAATGAAAATCTGAAGAAAAAAAAAATTTAAGCCTGGAAGAGGAAATTAAATATTAAATTACTTGAACAGAAGTGCTTGAAACATAATGATGTATGAGTTTCATATAATAGGTATTAGCATATTTACAAAAGATTAAAATATGTTTGCTAGTATTGGTTATACAAGGAAATCTTACAATAAGCTGAGATGTCCATTCTCAGGAGAGAAGTCCTATGTTCACTCAGATGAAGTTCATAATGCAATTGAAAATAATTAACAATTAGATTTTGTACTAGACCACAAGTGATTTAAATTGTATATAATTAGCACACTTTTGTTCTTTGATATATTCCTTATAAGCTCAATTAAAGTCATAAAAATTTCACCCTTGAGCACTGACAGTTTTAAAATATTATTAATTAGCAATTTCAATTATACAGTGTCAAAAATTCATATATTATTATGCATCTGGATGGTATCACAACACACTTCCTTGAAATTTCTAAAAAAAATGTTTGTCTTTGATCAGAGCTCAACAAGCTCTAGGTACATTTTTCCTGGTGACACTTGACGTGGAAATCGCACTAACCAGATGGAAGTTAAAATCCTAAACTGTGTGGCTGGCAGACACAAAGGAGGGCTGGAGTCAAAAGGTGAGCACTCAAAAAGGCACAACATTTTTTTATGTGACAGTGGGAAGAAATGTAGAATTCCAAAAGCTCTTGGGGAAGTCATGTATAACCAAGCTAGAGGGTCTGCATCCTGAAAGTGATGTGAATATCTCGGGCATGTAAAAGAGCTGAGAGTTTTAATAAGAGGACCAGATAGGGAACTAGGCATTGGCTGGGTGAAAAGGAACTCTAGTAAACTAAGGCTGAATAGATCTGAGTGAAAGAGGATTCATAGAAGAGTTGGTGTTAATTGTAGATATTTTCTAATTCACCTGTTCGAGATATTATTATACACTTCTGAACGGGTGGGTCTTGAGCCCAGATCTAGTGCTCCAGAGAGATAGGGATGTTATCACTGTGCCGCAAGAGCCCTTTGGTATTAACTGTAATTTTTTAACCTAGTTTTAAATCAACCTGTTCGAAGCTGTTATTTGCACACTTCTGGCACTGGTGGGACTTGAAGTCAGGCCTCCTGTCTCAAGGGTAGGACACTGCCGCTTTATCACAAGAGCCCTTAGTGTTAACTGTAGATATTTTTAAATCACATGTTCAGAGATGTTATAATAATTCTGGAGCAGGTGCATCTGAACCTAGGCCTCTTAGGTCAGTATTGGCTTTCCTGCAAACACCGGTCTGCAGTTCTCCATTGGCTTTCATTCTACTGTGACATGCAGGAAGGGGGTTTGTTATTGCTCTCTTCCTCTTTCATGCCCACCAGGATGTTGTTTATGTGTTTGTGGGTTTCCTCAAGTTTGTTGCACTTTGTGGTGACAAAGACGTCATCCACATGGCAGACCCAAAGCTTAGGCTGGATGGTGGGAAGGACTGTTCATTCTAACCTCTGCATAGCTGCTTTGGCTATAAGTACTGAAATTGATGACCTCTTAGGCATCCTGTTGATTTGTTTGCATATTTTGTTATTAAAGGTGAAGTGGGTTGTGAGGCACAGGTCCAGTAGTTTGAGGATGCTGTCCTTGCTGATGGAGTTGGTGCTGTCAGGTGTTTGCATTCTTGGTTTGTCTAGCAGTGAGGCCAGTGTTTCATTGGCTAGAGTGATGTTTATAGATGTGAATAGGGCCATCACATGGCGAAAGTGAGGACTGCAGGTGCTGCCGGTCAGAGTCTAGATTAGAGTGGTGCTGGAAAAGCACAGCAGTCAGGCAGCATTGAGGAGCAGGAAAATCAATGTTTTGAGCAAAAGCCCTTCATCAGGAATGAGGCGGGGAGCCTCCGGGTTGTGAGATAAATGGGGGGTGGGGGGGGGGGGGGGGAGGTGGGAGAAGGTGGCCAAGAGTACAATAAGTGGATGGAGGTGGGAATGAAGGTGATAGCCCCTCTCTTGGTGTCTTTGATGATGTTAAGGAATTCCTGGGTAGAGTGGATGGAGAGGGTTGAGTCTCCTACGAGGTATTTTGGTTTATGGTCCAGTTCCTTAGCTAGACTGTACGTCGGTGTACCGGGAAGTGAGGCTATGGGTCTGAGGGGAGACCCTTGTTTATGCACCTTCGGTAATCCGTAGAAATGGGGTACGTTGGATCCATTGGATTTCATTCCCTGGAGGTTTGCCCTATTAATTTCACCTGTCTTGTGTAGTTTTCTCAGGGTATGTTGCAATGCAGTTTTCTAGCTGTGGAGGTGAGTCAATCACCAGGTGTTGGTAGGTGTCAGTATCGGTTAGCAGTGTGCTTGCTTCTTCAATATGCTGTGTTCTGTTCAGGATCGTGGTCATGTGCCCTTTGTCCGCAGATAGGATTACAATGTTTCTGTCTTTTCTGAGTCTTTTCAGGGCTTCCTTCTCAAGTGTGTTGAGGGTCTTCCCTTCTTTCTTCCTGCTGAGTGTTGGTGCTACTGTCTGACTAATGGCCTGCTGGGTTTCATCCTGTAAGTCTGTTGTCTTTTAGGGTTAGTTCCAGTGCTACTAGGAAGTCCTTTTGGGCCGCATCTCTGTGGTTGCAGTTCATCCATCATACAAGGACAGCTTCTCAATGTTTGTGAGTGGTTGGTCAGACAAGTTCTTTATCCCGGTCTCTGAGTTGTCTGTGTTGTTGCTGTGTGTAAGCTTGGATAGTTTCTCTTGTAGAACTAGTGTTTTCTTTGTTTTGGTCTGCTGTTGTTTAATGCTAATTGCTTGTTCTAGAGTGCTTGTCCATTCATGGTCGGTCACATTCGTGTATAGAGTTTTATGGCCTGAAATTTCTCAAACATATATGTGGAGTCGATTGTGGGCATCATTTTTCATTTCTCCTAGCATTCTGCAGCCATTCTGTTCTGCTGTTCTCCTGTTTTATGGGATGTTGAGAGATGGTTTGTATTTGACACATCATGGTAATACCTGTTTCCTGACGCATTTGTGTAGGAAGTACAGGTGCTGGTGAGTGGCACTCAATCGGATGGCATTGGTTTCCCATTTTCGGGCTCATTTGAGCATATTGCGCCCTTAGGTATTTGAGATTTTGGAGAAGATTTGCAGCTCAGTTTGTGGATCAGGTTGTCAGTTTGCTCACTGAGCTGGTGGGCTTGTTTTCAAACATTTCATCACCATGCTTGGTAACATCATCAGTGAGCCTGCAGTGAAGAGTTGGTGTCTTGCCCTGTCTGCTATTTATGGGTCTTGGTTTGTTGTGGTGGGTTAACATTCCATATGGGGCTCCTATTCCTTTAAAACAAAATGTGGGAGCGGGTTAGGGCATATGCATTACGCTGGTTCGAAACTATTCAGATAGTAGCCAAAGATAGCAGAAACAACTTTGAACTCTCCACAAGACAACCATGACCACACAGAATGTAGTCAAGATCTATTTCATTGGGATCATCAACATCACCACCAAAAAAAAACACACAAGAAACACTCAATAAACCAGGATAAACATACCCAGGACACTTATGGTTTGGCCCACCAGATGCAAGTGAGTGTGAGGATGGTGTGTTATGGGTACACCCTAATAAAAGTACAATGTTTGGATACCACAACCAGTGGGCAGTACATAAAAAAACAAATGGGAGCTCAGATGATTGCTCCCTGAGCAAAGAAATCATGGGCAATTGGTGGGGATTCTCAAACATTTAGTGCCCCAAGATAGGATGCTTAACAAATGGCTCAGAAAAGGGATTAGAACTTGGACAGCGGTCCCCCAGGAAACTCATAGAAGGGAGGTTTGTGACAACTTGGTGGGAGCATTTCTCGGACTGGGACTCCAATATGCAAATCCAGCCCTGGGTCCGTCTTGTGTCACATCTGTCTGTGTTGTTGATCCTGGTTACCCTGATACACCTCACCATCCTCACTGTCAAATTTTCCCAGTGGAAAAGCGAACTATCACAAAGACTGAACCCAGACACCTCAATCCACTGTCTCCACAGGCTTATTAAACATTATAGTGACATTATAAATATTTGTTTAGTCTAGTAAATGTTTGTTTAGCATGTTATTTGTATAAAATGTTCTATCCTATTGTTTGTATAAATGTTCTCTGGATTATTGGTTCATTTGTACTCAGCAGCCCTTACTTGATCAATGTTCACTCCAGTTTTATATTGATTGTGTGATTTTTTGTTTTTTTTGTGTGTTTGCTTGTTTTCTCCAATGTCTTATTTATTTTTAATCTCCCTTGTTTGCTTGATTAGCCTTTAAGTCTGAATTTTTGATATTCCCTTTAGATACAGTTTGATGATGTTTGTTTGATCTTAGTTAAGTTGTGATTTTCCCATTTGCTATCTGTAAGGGTTTAACTGTTTAAGTGTATGTTGTGTTTTGCTTGAGCCAGGATGTTCATGTAGTCACAGGATGAAAATTGATCTGTGGATCATGTAAGCCATCATGCCTCGCGATCAGGATCAAAAGGAGGGACTGTGGATGGACTGGCCGCTTAAAATGATGGATTATGAAAATGGACAATAAATGAGGCATACTGGGAAACTGAGACAAGCCTTAGCCAAAAGTGACAGTGCTCAAAGACTCTGGAATAAACATGCTGTAGAATCCAGGCAGGCTGCAGCTGCAGACAGACATCATGCAATTGACCTAGTAGCTGCAGACCAAACAATACACTTGAGTTTGACTGGAATGGAATCGACCCAAATAATCTCCCCGTGTCTGCGTGGGTTTCCTCCGGGTGCTCCGGTTTCCTCCCACAGTCCAAAGATGTGCGGGTCAGGTGAATTGGCCAAGCTAAATTGCCCGTAGTGTTAGGTAGGGGGTAAATGTAGGGGTATGGGTGGGTTGCGCTTCGGCGGGTCGGTGTGGACTTGTTGGGCCGAAGGGCCTGTTTCCACACTGTAAGTCTAATCTAATCTAAACATCTCGAGGTCAATCAGAAACATTGACTTGTTTATTAGATACAGGGGCCTTTCACATCCTTATTTGGAAAAGGCTACCTGACCTACACATGCCCAACACCTCCAGGAATGGATGCCCATGGACCAGCCTGCCAGTGACATGTCATTGCCTGGTTGGATCCAATTGATCCGGGTGTTCGAGCCCTGATTGGTCTGTTGGTGCACATCAAAGGTCGTCCAAAAATGGCACAAAGACTTCTAAGTATAAGAATCCTTGCAACATTACCCTTAGCAGTGATAACTTGAGACCAACCACCAAGAAGTGAAGACATCCCCGAGACTAGCAGGAAGAGCACACAAGGCGATCATTGCCATGTGGATCAAGGCCAAGATCTTGTGTGGTGGTATATGATCATCCAGAGTTAAGTTAAAGCACAAAATAGTTGACTTATTATGTAATTTTTAAATTTGTAGTGTATTTTGTGGTTATAATATTAATTGTGTTAAGTATATATAATTGTTTATTCCTATTAAGAGTCAATTCACAGTTTTTTTGCTAGATATAAGAGTTAAAACACACTGTGTGGCAAGCGGAACAGATATTACCAAAATGGTGGATTGTGTGCAGTTTGGTCACAATCAGCAAGCACTTGTGAGTTTAATGTGTTCATAATAAGTTTCCAAAACACTATGCATGAAAGCTCATGGGAACTTCCCTAGTGCCGAGACTAATTTCTAGCCCTCAACCAATATAACTAAAGCAGATTATTTGATTATTATGTTATTGCTATTTATGGGACAGTGAAGCGCAAAGATTAGTTGTCACCTTTCCTATTTTATCACAGAGGCTACATTTCACAAACTCTCATTGTCTTTAAGATGCATTAAGGCCTTCTGTGTTCATGTAAGACACAAAAGCATGCATTTTTTTGATATATCTTTAATATAAATTGCACCAGTAAAAGTCATCATGGTGCATTGAGGGACATTGACCATTATTAAAAGCATGTCAAATTACTTCAAAATAATAACTCAGATCATTTATCTGAATGAATATGGATTCCATGGATTAGGTGGTTTCTTGATGAAAGGCTATAAAGCATTAATGATGATGATAAACAGGACTTTTGCCCCAGTTGGGTTTGACATGGGCTGTCTCATTCTTGATTCAGCTTCATCAACACAATTTAAAATTTGTTTCTTACTCACGTATTTGCATCAAACTTAGTTTTAACCTTATTAATTGGCACTCTCGATAAACCAAAAACATTATATACTGCATATACCGTGAGGTTTATTATGTATTATTCTGTCCAATTATAATAGTTTATTACTTTATTCACACAACATAAATATACTAGTTGTTCAAACAACTGGCCACATTAGATATCAACAGTTGAATCAATTTCAAGCCAATTTCCCCTCGAATACCACAATCTACAGCAATGTACCAAGTAGTCCATTAAGGATGCGAGTGAGAAGGCTCTCTGATGATAAGTTTTATTTCAGACAAAGTTATATTATTATTTAACTGATTTACGCTATAAAGAATGCATAACAGTGATTTGTATACTCTCTGTATTACGTCTCTATTATTTAGTGTGTATTTTTGTATTGATCATGTGGACCTCTTGATTGACCGGAATATTTGAAGAACCTTGATTAAAGCAGAAGATAGTTGATTAGATTTACAATGTAAATTGTGAGTTTGTTGTGTATTTTGCCATTGTAATATTAATGATGTTAAATAAAGAAATATTATCTTTATTACTTTTAAGAGTCGACTCACAGTTTCTTTGCCAGATATAAGAGTTAAAACCCACTGTGTGTGCCAGGTGCAACAAATCGGCACCCCAGACAGGACCTCGATGAGAAATGATTTTGTCGCTCTGAGGTTGAATCCTGTGGAACCTAATATTCCTTGAGATTTTGCTGAGCCAGTTGTTAAGAGAATAGCTGTCTCACACAAAGGCTAGGAATTCGAATAAATTCAAAGGGAATAGGAAGGTCTACATTGAACTTTGAACTGTCATTTAAAGAATAAACTCAACAGCTGTTTACTCCTGATTAAACAAACCAACTGTTTCCTTTGTAAGTAAGTGTGTGTGTGTGTGTGTGTGTGTGTGTGTGTGTGTGTGTGTGTGTGTGTGTGTGTGTGTGTGTGTACCTGACGGGATTAGGATCAGAACATACTGAAAGCCATACCCTCAGCTGGATCCACCAAATATACCCCTTCGTTAATTAACAATAGCAGAGAAAGGCACTGTAGTGGAAGATTGTCCGATATGGGAAAAGAAGCAAAGGCAATGCATCAGCAAGAAAAAGAGGTTCATATGGGAAGAGTTCTGGTAATGATGAAACAGGACCAGAACAAATATAAGGGGACAATTTTACGAAAAATCAAAGCTGGGGACTTCCAAAGTTGAAAAGGTCACAGCAATGATGTGCTGTCTGAGACAGTTATTAGGGATGGAGCAGGAATTGAAAACAGTCCGTAAGGAATTAGAGGAAGTGAAGGAAGAAGTTATGGTATTGAAACTGAAAAATGCAGTTCAGGACCAAAGATAGAAGGCAAAACCCTACACATGGGACAATTCTAAACACAGTGTGAGAAAGCACAGCAGGATACCCAGCATGCAGTGTTAGCTAAAGAGCCTGTGGAGAATGAAGTGAGTCGTTAAGAAGTAAATGTGCAGATCTACAAGTAGTAGTAAAGGTGATGCACCAGGCAGATATGAGGAAGGAACAGGCAGCCATAGACCACACTAAGTGCTTGTGGGAGATTGAGAAGTTAAAAGCCCAACTCACAATGCGCAACAGAATAATGTGCACATACGGGGAAGTTAAAAGGGAAGAAGGACAGGAGAGACACTGGGATGAGCTCAGGGAAGATGCGCAGCCGTTCTCCATGTGCATAGAGGATTGGGCTCTGCCCCAAATCTTCTCAGAGGAGTCAACTACTTCAGCGCCTGTTGCAATGAAGCTGATTACCACTGAAAGATGCATCAGGGATGACAACGCCCCAGCAATAACACACACCACCCCATTTATGGTGGCACAAATAGCAGAAATCCCTAAAAAGGTTCTAGACTTTGTGCCATCGGCTGTTCTGTTTGTATTCTTCAAAACGGTCAGATAACAAAAAGCTTTCTATGGGTTGGATGAGAGAGACAGCAGGTAAAACTTATCATAATGTGTTGGAGCCAGTCAGTGCAGTCTGCAATTGCAGTCCCACTAAATATAGGGGAAGGAACTCGAGCCAATATGAAAAAGGTGATCCTAACGACAATTGGGTACAATAAAGAAGACTCCGTAGACAGGTTAAACAAGTGTAGGCAGAAGTAGGGGTAACAACCGACTGCCTTTGCCTGTCATTTATGGGTGCACTTTTCGGGAGTCTACGTAGACCTAAACAGGGGTCAGTTATCCAAGACTGACTCAGTGAAGTGGGCTAGGACCATGCCACCGAAGAGGGCAGGAAGACACGTGTGAAATTCGATCCCACAAAGTCAACCCCAATGAGGCATGGGTTTTGAGGAGAATGTCCCAGGTGTGGAAGAAAGAAGCCCATGAACTAAACAAGAGTAAAACAGAGAAAGGATGGGAAATACTTCCTTTCCTTACCTCAAAACAGGGTCCTGTGTGGAGGAATGAAAGAAAATGGGGTGAGCTTTTATCAGAGGAGCCCAGTTCTACCTTACACATCCATGGGGAGCGTTAGAAACGCACAGCACAGGAACGTACGTCAGCCAGGACAGTGCTACCACTGCGGGTGCACAGGATACATTGCGAGAGAACGTACAGCTCATGGCAGCTACACTCACAGCCCCAGGGACCCCAAAAGAGAAAATGCTGGAAAATCTCAGCAGGTCTGGCAGCATCTGTAATGAGATAAAAGAGCTGATGTTTTAAGTCTAACTGACCCTTTGTCAAAGGGTCCCCAGGTCGTGTAATTGACTTAATGATGGACTCTTTGGCAGATTAGATCAACTTGCTAGTGACTGACAGCATGGACGTGTTACACACTCACAACAGTCTAGACAGGACAGAACTCCATAATAACTCCCTGATAGACAAGGAAATAGAAAGACCCTAAGTTCTTATAACTCAGACCCCAGACAGCGTATCCACAACATGGATACATCTCAATTTTAAAAGGCTGGTACAGACCAGGGTAAAACAGACTGAACCGGACCATGAGATGGAAACATCCAATTTTCAGAACATCACCACGAGAGGGCATGACAGGACAGGGACATGAGAACCAGGAAGATACAATACTGCCACGGCCCCAGACACTGAGGATTCACGATAGACTGATGTTGGGTGCCTATTTAATGGATGCAGTGATTCATTAATCCAGATGATGAAACAACTCCAAATGGCCACCCAAGGTGAGGTGCAACTGTTTCTGATGGTCCCAACTCACAAGCATTTCACACACCTCTGTAGTCCAAGAGGGACCAACTCTTATTCCTGAACATGTTGATGGGATTAATCAGGTTGTAATTCTTCAGTTTCCAAGCATCGTCTGGTGGATATAATCCCCATATCAAAACCTGCCCCATGGTTACAACGACCATCTCTTTTTCATCTTCACATTTCCTTCATAGGTCACACCGACCACTTCATCTTCATATTTGATTCATTGGTCATAAATGTTAATGTCTGCTTTGTTCCACAAATCTGGTTGACACAAGTTTTCTGTACAACAGCAGCAGCTTTATTATTGGACAACTGGCGAGAGATTCAAATCGTCTCCAAAGTAACCCTGTGTCTACTTGTAGTGACATTTCTTCACAAATCTCTGCCCTACACACAGAGAGACAGTATGTGTTATCAGAATTAAGGTTTATCAGTTACATGGGCGATTGTCATCACATAGTTTAAAGTAGGTAGTTATGAATTTATAAAGCTCGATGAATGTCAATGTCCTGTGATAATGTCTGAACGGATTACAGAAACTGACTATGATATTCTTCATGATTATGTGTTGATGGGAAGAGATTAAGGCAGACGAGTTCTTCCTTCAGTAAAGGGGGGATTCACATACCTATGCTAACATGGAGGGACGTAAATGGGGGATGCACATACATATGCTAATATGGAGGGTAAGTAAGGCAATGGGAGCGGGAGGCAGTCTATCAGGGTTGTGACCAAGGCTATCAGTCTTATCTGGAAAGGGCAAACTACTCTGTCTGGGGTTATGAGGGAATCCACATGTGTGGCTCCACTTGGCTCCATTTCTGGATACAGTCAGCCTCCCCCCACTTACTGAGATGTTTTGTCTGTATTTTAAGAGTTCAGGCTTTCAGTTGATACTTGCAGTAACTCCATTTGCAGTGGAATGTTTAGCCTTTGAGTCTTCAATGTGTCCTGAAACTGAAGCAAAGCACGGAACTGACACCGACTCCCCCCCCATCATGGCATTTTAACTTCCTCATTCCCTCCTTTTGATCATTTGATGATCAAACGGATCCCCTCAGAGCCTATCTTGAAAACATTTGGACAATAGTGGCCATAAACACCGGAGCACTAACATGCAGGAGATCACAATTAGTATTGTAATTCCGATGTGTGCCAGCAGGCCTCCCAATCCTCCAAGAATGCCCCCTAGTGACCACCTTCCCATGCCATCACTGAACCCCTTGTCGATAGTTTGGAGACTCTGGATTTCCCACATGACATGTTTAGAGAGGTCAGTGATGTTAGTAGACTCGTCAGGGATGTAAGTGCAACATTCTGTCCCAACAATAGCACAGGTACCACCCTCCTTGCTAGCAGGAAGTCTCATGCTAAATGATTCTGGAGGGCCACAGTTCTAACTTCAAGCAGCTCTGCATTAATTTCAGTTAGGGCGCTAGTCGTATCATTGGTGACCCTTTCTCATACAGTCCTGAGCTGGCTACGTTCTTGGGAATGGAAATAGATTTCCTTTCAGAGGAGAGAACATTCCCACCCAGGTGAGGAACCTGGCGAGGGACCTTCTGGATCTCGGGGATGAGTGCAGGTTGCCCAAACCTCAAATGCGAGGTACAGCATACCCCATGTAGCATGAACCCCTCCCAATCTGAGGGAAGCTGGGGTAGGCTATCAACCTGCAAATGATGTATGTGCCACTGTAAGCTGTCAGCATGGAAACAGTGATCCCTCACAGCAGGGAGCACGATTATTCCAGAGGTGACCTGAGGTTTTGTTGGGGTCGGTGGACCAATCAAATATAAAGTACCCAATATTCTGTTAAATTCTGAATAGGTTCGACCCAGCGGATGATGGAGGAGCATTTACTCATTCCCATATAAGTGCATTTGGTGGGCTTCCCTTCCTGCTTGGAACAAATGGCATAGTTGATGGTGTTGTTGAGAACTGCAAGGGCAGGGGGCCTATGCAATTAGTTGTAATTAGGGTGATACCAGCCCCTGAATGAGGTCAGGTTATATGCTGCCGACTGCAACTCTTGTGCGTCGTCGGTGTTAGCAAGGTCACCGAAGAGACTTCGACGCTGTAGCCATTTGGCCAGTTCACACCAGTGAAAAGGTGTGTGCCACAAAGGGATTCCTCCCACCGAGTGGGATGGCATGTGGACACATACCCAGCAGTGGGTTATGCGGGCTGTCTGATAGGCTAGGTGCAAAAAGATATTATGCTGAGGGCTGTCAATTTGGGATCCATCTATTCTAAAGGTCCCCTCTCCCAAAGTCACCAAGGTCACAAGTATGGAAAACATCCCTGTCCCTAGTTGTTGTCGCTTCCACGCTGACTCTTTTGCAGTTGGTTCTGTGTATCCACCGGGGATGGCCTTGTACTTTCACAGCCGTGGGAGTGGTTAGCAGTCCTTTCCATCTCGGTCCCAGCTTCTTTCATTCCCAGTCCTTTATCAGGATGAAGTCCTCCGGCTCGGGAGCAAGGTCGTCGCCTTCAGGCAGATCGTTGCTTTCTTTATAAGCCTGGCGTACCTGCGAATGCAAACTTTGGAGAGTTTTGGTTAGTCCCTATAGATACATCCCCACCTCCTCTCCCAGGGTGTTCATATCTAGTCTCTTGGGGGCGAGTCGGACTATCTCAAGTTCCGATGGGGTCCTCATGGGCTTCCCAGCAGGAGACAGATCGATCTTGCTAGAAGGGGTAACCGCCATGTGGAACAGCCTAGACGGAGGAGCGTCAACTGACTTAGACCTGTTTCCTGTTTTAGCTTCACCAGCTTGTTTTTTAGGGTACCGTTTGCCAGTTCGACCACTCCAGCCACCTTTGGATGGTGGGTACGGTGGAATTGTTGTTTTGTAGCTAGTTCCTTGCAAGTCCCGTGGTTAATTTTGGCCACAAAATGCAGCCCATTATCTGAACTAATAGTCTCCAGGAGTCCATGTCAGGGAATTATTTCCCTCAGCAGCATTTTCACTACCATTGCAGCCGTGTTGGGATTGCCTCAATCCATCTGCTGAAGACATCTACTATTACCAAGCAATACTTATAACATTGTACTCTGGGTAGTTCTATAAAATCTAATTGTAAACAATTAAAAGGCCGACCAGGCAAGGGGGTAGTCAGAGTCACTCCCTTTCCTGCATCTGTCCTTTTACAGATCAAACATGCTTGAGCTCATTTCTCAGCTGTCTTCTGGAAGTCAGGGTGCCACGAGGTCTGTAACAAAGTGCTGACCATTCCCTCTTTGTCTAGGTGTGCACAGTTATGTACATAGTCTACTAGGATTGGTGAAAGCAAGGAAGGAACACAGACATGTCCCACAGGGGTCATCCATAGTTTGGTGTGGGCATCAATGGTGCACCTCATCTGTGTTCCTCTGCAGGGGCGTCCCCCTGTAAGTTACGTCTCTCACCCAGATCTGGCATACCTGTCCTCATACTTTTTGTAACCAGGTGTTGCTGTGACCCCAAAGGAACTAGGAAAGTGGAGTGTAATGCTGCCTGTTTGGCGTTGCCCTTAGAGACTCTGTCAGTTGCACCAGTGTGGGCTGAGCATTTGACCACTGCTAGGCTGGAAGGTAACTGTAGGGCCTGTAAGAGGTCATTTACAAAAACAGCGTTACCCTGTGGAGGTTAAAAATCTCCTATGTTCCCATAGGGCGCCATAGTCGTGGGTGACGCCAAAAGCATAGGGAGAGTCTGTGTAAATATTGGCTGAACTCCCCTCTGCCAGGATGCAAGCCTGACTGAGGGCAAGCAACTCTGCCTTTTGTGCTGATAGTGGGGTTTCGAAGCCTGTGCATTCAACCACCTCATCATCTGTGGCAATTGCATATCTGGAGCATTGCTGAACCTGTAGGTGAAATGTAGGAACTGCCATCCACGTAGAAGGTGAAGTCTGCATGTTTAAGGGGCAGGTCAGCTAAATCGCCCCAGGCAGAGGTGAGTAGGTGTTTCTGTAGCAGGCAGTCGTGTTCGGGAGATGAGAGATGCTGTGGGGGTTCCATCAGGAAGGTGGCTGCATTCAGGGTGGTGCAATGAGATAAGATCAGTAGTGGGTTGTTGAGTAGGGCTGCTTCATATTTGTTCTGGCCTGTGCCTGTGTTAAATGTTGAGTCTGCCAGGAGGTGAGAAGGTTGACAGTGGAGTTTGTGGTTAAAACCCCCACGGACTGGTGGAGGGTGATGGTTGAGGCAGCTGATAAAAGGACATGTCTAGCAGGAAGTACCTGTGAGCAGGGCAGGAGGCCGGCTGCTACCGGGTCCAGTTTGGTTGAACAGTATGCCACCGGGAGCTTCCTGTCTCCATGAGTTTGGGTGAAGACGGCAGTGGCACATCCATCCTTAATGGTGACATACAATTGGAATGGTCGATCATACAGGGGTCGGCCTAGGGCTAGGGCTTGTAGAAGGCTGTTTTTTAATTTAGTAAATGCCGTCAGCTGCTCAGTTGTAAGGGTGATGTCGGTGGGGGGGCATTAGTTGATGCCAGGAGGCGAGTGTGAAGGGTGACATTCCAAATCCATTGCCTACAGAAATTTAGAAGGACGAGGAAGGCTCACATTTGTAGACGGTGGAGTTTCTGCAATGGGCCGAATGCATTCCTCCGTCAATTTCTGTTCCCCTGCAGAGAGAAGCCCCAAAAAATGTCATCTCCTTTTGACAGCGCTGGACCTTATGGGGTGGAACCACACACCCAAGGGAGTGTAAAAGGTTCAGTAGCACTGTGGTATTGGTCTCGCAGTTAGACAGGCTGTTACTGGTGACGGGCAGATCATCTACATCTACAACTGTAGATCCTTGCGGAAGTTTCAGGGTCTGTAACTGACTGTGGAGGGTTTGGGAGAATAGAGTCCATGAGTGGACAAACCCCTGGGGCAGGCGGGTCCAAGTATATTGCTGGCCGTGGTAGGTAAAGGTGAATAAATATTGAGAGTCCAGGTGCAGTGGGACGGAAAAGAGGGCATGATGTATGTCAATGATGGTAAAGATACAGGCATCAGCAGGTATGCAGTTTAATATGGTAGCTGGGTTTGGGATGAGGGGGTGTAACGGTGCCACAATCTCATTGATCTTCCTCAGATCCTGCACCAGCCTCCAGTCCTGTTGGCCTGGCTTGGGCTCTGGGAAGATTGGGGTGTTGCAAGATGATTTGCACAGGACCAGGATACCTTGTGCCAGGAAAGAGTCAATGAGGGTCTGGATTCCCTGTTCTGCCTCTGGTTTAATAGGATTCTGTGGGATTGAAGACAGGCTCTGGTTCACCTTTAGTTGTATTTGTACGGGAGGGCAAGGGGTGCAGCCGACTTCATGGTTAAAGCAGCCCACAGCTGGGGTTTAATGTCCCTGGCTGGGTTCACAGAGGATACATGGTGGGTCAGGATGTTAACATTCTGCTGTAGGAATTCCCAGTATTTCAAACGGCCCTCTGTGAAGTGTTGCCACGGTCCCCTGGTGTCAGAAGCGAGTTGTGTCAGGATGTAGGCAAGGTGGCCCACATCTTTAGGTTTAAACTGCTGATGTGTGGGACTATCAACCCCGTTTGCCACCACAGGTAGTGTGGGATTTGAACAAGATAGGCAGAGCCTTCCTTAACTTCAACCTCATCGATAACTGAAACAGAGATTTCCATGCCCTCTAATGGCTTGTAATACCGACTTTGTTCACTGGAGCATCTGGTAGAGTCATAGCAAACCATTACATGGGGGTCTGGATTGTTCAATGCTGAGCCCCAACTACTGGGGGACCGCAAACTGGGGGAATTGCGTCTGGACGTGCAGTCTCACTATAATGTCCTCATCCGTATGGGTGATCTCGATTCCCAGATTCTTGCCTGCCAGGTTCTATCCAATCTTAACTATTACTGTGAAGGAACTAGAGCAGGCTTGTCCGCAGAACTCAGCTGCCAGCAGCATAGTTTTAGGATATACGTCGATTGCCCCTTCAAACCCGGCGAGTGCCATTGTCCTGCCTGATAGCTGAAATCCCTTATCCCTAAGAGTTTCCTGATCGAGGATGAAATTGGTTGCCCCCCCATATCTATCTTAAATAAGATTGGCATTCCAGCTATCGGCAGGGTAATATTAGGTTCCTGCTGAGGGGACGTGCTGACAACTGGGAGGTTACTTTTTGGGAATCAGGCGAACGTATTGTTAGAGGTGAAACAAGTATGGGGTGACAGGTTTGGGCCTGGATAGTCGGGTACTGGGTGAAGGGGACATTCAGCCTTCCAGTGACCCGGCCTCCCACAGTTGAAACACTGGTCTGGCTGCCTCCCGACTCCCTCTTATTCAAGGTGCATCAGGGGTGACCCCTGATGCCCCCCATCTAAGGTCCCCATGGGGAGAGGTGGTTTGGTGGGTGTCACTGGACCAGCATCTGGGGGAAGGTTTGTGCCCAGGGGATATCCCGGTTCCACTGGAATTCGTACCTGCTGACTGGGGGTGCACAGTGCTCAGTGGTGGTGGGGGGGGGAGCAGCTGCATAAACTCTGTTTTTGGGTGGGATTTTGGGGCCTGGCTTGGGGTCATTCTGAACTTCGCAATAATACATAAGGGTTCTTCTCATCTGGGACCTGGTGTTTTCAGACCAGTCCATGTTGTTCGTGCGTATCATGTCAGCAAGACTTGAGGGGCACATTGTAGGAATCATTGAGTTAAACAATGGTGAGTCCTTCCCAGAGTTGAAAACTTGATCCCCATAGCAGGCAACAAATCTCTCCCAGAGGTCTCCCCAGGACTCTCCCACCTTAGGTCTACAGTCTAGGACCTTGCTAATGTCAACGGGTTGTTGCAGGGCGCGCTCTGACAATGGGCCAATTTGATTCAATTGAGTATCGTCTTTGAATCTGTCATTTAAATCCTCGTAGGTGAGGACCAGGCCCTTCCCATCATCTCACCTATCTGCTCCTGCCATTTAGTTACTTCTTCTGGTGACAAAGTCATGCAGCAAAGGGCCAGATTAAAGTCTGGTTGAAGATTTGTAGCTCGGGTGTCCGTTGTTGTGGTTCTGTTCGTCCTATATGCGAATTGTTAGCTGTCTTCCTGTTTGTCCTACAGGAAGACAGCTAACAATCCGCATCCATGAACATCAGCTAGCCACAAAACGACATGACCAGCTATACCTAGTAGCCATACACTCAGACAACCAGGAACATGAATTTGACTGGGAAAACACTACCATCATAGGACAAGCCAGACAGAGAACAGCCAGGGAATTCCTAGAGGCATGGCATTCATCCACAAACTCCATTAACAGACACATAGACTTGGACCCCATATACAAACCACTACAGCTGAAACTGACACCCGGAAACGGCAAGAAAATCCATCAACAGACACATCAACCCGGACCCCACATACAAACTACTACAGCTGAAACTGACACCCGGAAGCGGCAAGAACAAACCAGTATAAATACTGGAAGAAACATCAAAGCAGCGCTTCACAGGAGGCTCCAATAGCACTGATGATGTTCCCTAGCCAGGGAACGAAACGTTTGCAGCAAAAACTTCCAGCTCGGCGGACAGAACCACAACAAGGGCCAGATCCCAGGGTGTTGTATTGTCCATTTGAATGGTGCGCCAGATGCACTGAGTGAATTGGGCAGGCTTATTCTTTATGGTCTGGCACCTGATTCATAATCATGATCATCTCTTGTGGTTTTCATGGCTCATAAACTCTGGTAGTCGGTGACTCATCTTCCTCATCTGCTTTGGGGTTTGGCAACAGTTTTGGGAGTGACATGGAGATAGTGAACTGCCGTGCAGAGATTGCAGGGTGTCACAGATTTCCTGGTGCACATTTTAACCCGGTCGGCTATGCAAGATCTCTCAGGACTCAGGTACAGCGGCAGAGAGGGGGGTCAGGGGTCTTTCAACCGGTGGTCTCGGCACACTGGGATAGCATCCCCATTCCTCCTCTATCCCAGTGTCATTCCCTCCCTCCTCAAACTGGGTCAGTATGCCAAACCTGAGCTCGGGATCCCGAGAAGTGCTCACATACTCCATGCAGCGCTACCTCTTTAACCCCTCCAGTTTATCTTCCCCAGCTTTAGCCCCTTTGCGCTGTTTGCTCTGTTCCCTTTTTCACCTACCATCCATCAAATCACATTCTGCCTTTAGCGCTTCCCAGCCCTTCGGACTCCCATCTGTTGTTAGTACATGTATCTCCTGTCGCAGGCATTACTTCTCCAGCTGGCTAGCAAAGTGTCCTGCCATTTGTTATCGGCTCTCTCCTTCCATTCCTTAATGATGGATTTCCACCTTTTACCTCAGGTTCTCTTCCAGATTAAGTTCACCACTTGCTCAAAGGCACCCACATTCCAACTTCCCCCCATAGGCCAAATCTTGTGCATTAGTCATTTGTTCAGAGCTGCACTTAATTTTCGGATGTCTTTTTCCTGATCAGGTAAGTATTTGCTCATGCTTTGAAGGGGTGGGGCCATTAAGGCTACATTAAGTGATAGTCCCATTTTACTTTCTGCTCTATTATAAACAAATATTAGGGTACTACAGGATGAGACATTCACCCTGGGTGGCATGGTGGCACAGTGGTTAGCACTGCTGCCTCACAGCGCCTGTAGACCCGGGTTCAATTCCAGACTCAGGCGACTGACTGTGTGGAGTTTGCACGTTCTCCCCGTGTCTGTGTGGGTTTCCTCCGGGTGCTCCGGTTTCCTCCCACAGTCCAAAGATGTGCGGGTCAGGTGAATTGGCCAAGCTAAATTGCCCGTAGTGTTAGGTAAGGGGTAAATGTAGGGGTATGGGTGGGTTGCGCTTCGGTGGGTCAGTGTGGACTTGTTGGGCCTGGTCTCTTAGCTATAAATCAATTTCCATCAGCCACATTCAAAAGAGGCAACTCCCAAACCAGAATTTGACATTGGCTACTCTATATTGTGCGATACAGGCTACTCTATATCGCACAATATAGAGGCTACTCAATATTGCATAATATAGAGTAGCCAATCTCACCCCACAGTAATTTGGAGCAACTGGACAACTTTTCTACTATACAAGCTGAGTCCAGGTAGTTTGTGCGGCCTCGTCAAGGAGGTCAGATCGTCTGGCTGAACACAAGGAGCAGTCTGAGGTAAAACACCCCAGGATGCCCTTACCGCTCGGTTCTGCCCAATTCAGATTTTCGTGCCACTTACTCAGCCCCGCGAGACATTCCCTATGTTGATGTCCAAGTCGCTGCACCAAATGCCGATGTCTGCTTTGTTCCACAAATCCGGTTAACACAAGTTTTCTGTACAACAGCAGCAGCTTTATTATCGGACAACCAGCGCGAGATTCAAAGCGTCTCCAAAGTAGCCCTGTATCTACTTACAGTAACATTTCTTCATGAATCTCTGCCCTACATACAGAGAGACGGTATACTTTATTGGAATTAAACAAAGGTTTATCAGTCACATAGGCAATTGCTATCACATAGTTTAAAGGAGGTAATTATGAATTTACAAAGCTTGATGAATGTCAATGTCCTGTGATAACTTGTGAATGGATTACAGAAACTGACTATTGTATTCTTCATGATTAAGCATTAATGGGAAGAGACTAAGGCACAAGAGTTCTTCCTTCAATAAATGGGAGATTCACATACTATGCTAATATGAGGGGAAGTAAATGGGGGATTCACATACCAATGCTAATAAGGAGGGGAAGTAAGACAATGGGAGCAAGAGGCAGTTTATCAGGGTTGTGGCCAAGGCTATCAGTCTTGTCTGGAAAGGGCAAATTCCTCTCTCTGGGGTTATGGGGGAATCCACATGTGTGGCTCCACTAGGCTCCATTACTGAGGTACAGTCAGACTCCTCCCTACTGAAATGTTCTGTCTGTATTGTAAGATTCCAGGTTTTCATTTGAAACTGCAATATGTCCTTTGGCAGTGGAATGTTTAACCCTTGAATGTCCAATGTGTCCTGAAAGAGAAGCAAAGCATGGAATTGACCCCCCCGTGGCATTTTAACTTCCTCATAATGATTGCCTCATTTTAGTCTTTTCTGACCACTCCATGGTCAGGCCGTTTAAAGCTTCCAACTCCTATTTCTAGAACAAGGGTTAGAACCTGCCAGGCCTCTAAACTCAAATTAACATTCCATATGGGGTTCCTATTCCTTTAAAGAAAATGTGGGAGAGGGATAGGGCATATGCATTACGTCTCTTCGCAACTGTTCAGATAGTAGCCAAAGATAACAGAAACAACCATGATCTCTCCGCAAGACAACCATGACCACACAGAACATAATCAAGATCTATTTCATTGGGATTATCATCATCACTGGAAATAACATGCATGAAACACTGAATAGAACAGGAGATACGTACCCAGGATACCTATGGTTTGGCCCACCACATGTGGGTGAGTGTGAGGATGGCGTGTTATGGGCACACCTTAATGAAAGTATAATGTTCAGATGCAACAACCAGCGGGCAGTACATAAGAGAACAAATGGGAGCTCAGATGATTCCTCCCTGAGCATAGAAATCACAGGCAAGTTGTGGGGATTCTCAAACAATGGGTGCCCCAAGAGAGGATGCTTAGCAAACGGCTTAGAATCGGGTTTGGAATTAGGACAGCAGTGCCCCAGGAAACCCACAGAAGGGAAGTTTGTGACGACTTGGTGGGAGGATTTCTGGGACTGGGACTCCAATATACAAACCCAACCCTGGGTCTGTCTTGTGTCACATCTGGCTCTGTCGTTAATCCTGGTTACCATGGTAAACATCACCATCCTGGAAAAGCAAACTATCACAAGGATTGAACCGAGACACCTCACAGTCTCCACAAGCTTATTCAATGCTCCAGTGATATTGTAAATAATTGTTTAGTCTACGAAATATTCATTTAGCATGTTATTTGCAAAAATGTCCTATCCTATTGTTTATTTAAATGTTTTCTGGATTATTGGTTCATTTGTAATCAGCAGCCCTTACTTGATCACTGTTTGCTCCGGTTTTATGATAATTGTTTGATTTTTCGTTAAGAATTTTTTTTTATGTTTGTTTGTTTTCTCCAATGTCTTATTTATTTTTAATCTACCATGTTTGCTTGATTAGTCATTAAGTCTGAATTTTTGATATTCCATTTAGATAGAGTTTGATGATGTTTTCTTGATCTTAGTTAAGTGTGATTTTCCCATTTGCTATCTGTAAGGGTTTAACTGTTTAAGTGTATGTTGTGTTTTGCTCGAGCCTGAATGTTCATGTAGTCACTGGACGGAAATTGATCTGTGGATCATGTAATCCATCATGTCTCCGATCAGGATCAAAAGGAGGGACTGTGGATGGACTGGCCGCTCAAAATGATGGATTTATGAAAATAGACAATAAATGAGGCATACTGGGAAACTGAGACAAGCCTTGGCCAAAAGTGACAGTGCTCAAAGACTCTGGAATAAACATGCTGCAGAATCCAAGAAGGCTGCAGCTGCAGACAGACATCATGCAATTGACCCAGTAGCTGCAGACCAAACAATACACTTGAGTTTGACTGGAATGGAATCGACCCGAATGACATCTCCAGGACAATTGGAAACATCGAGTTGTTTATCAGACTCAGGGGCCTTTTACATCCTTATTTGGAAAGGGCTACCTGACCTACACATGCCCAACACCTCCAGGAATGGATGCTCAAGGAACACCCTGCCAGTGGCATGTCAACGCCTGGTTGGATCCAATCGATCCGGGTGATCGAGCCCTGATTGGTCTGTTGGTGCACTTCAAAGGCCGTCCAAAAATGGCACAAAGACTTCTAAGTTTAAGAATCCTTGCAACATTGCCCTTAGCAGTGATAACTTGAGACAACTATCAAGAAGGGAAGACACCCCTGAGACCAGCAAGAGAAGCACACAAGGCGATCATTGCCATGTGAATCAAGATTCCTGATGAAGGGCTTGTGCCCAAAACATCGAATTTCCTGCTCCTTGGATGCTGCTGACCTGCTGCTTTAACCAGCAACACATTTTCAGCTCTGATCTCCAGCATCTGTAGACCTCACTTTTTACTCTACTACATATGGATCAAGGCCAAGATCTTGTGTGGTGGTATATGATCATCCAGAGTTAAGTTAAAACACAAAATAACTAATTAGATTTATAGTGTAAATTGTTAGTTTGTAATGTATTTTGTTGTTATAATATTAATTGTGTTAAATATGTATTATTGTTTATTACTATTAAGAGTCGACTCGCAGTTTCTTTGCTAGATATAAGAGTTAAAACACACTGTGTGGCAAGCGGAATAGACATTACCAAAATGGTGGATTGTGTGCAGTTTGGTCACAATCGGCAAGCACTTGTGAGTTTAATGTGCTCATAATAAGTTTCCAAAACTCCATTCATAAAAGGTCACGGTAACCTCCCGAGTGCCGAGACTAATTTCTAGCCCTCAACCAATATAACTAAAGCAGATTATTTGATTATTATGTTATTGCTATTTATGGGACAGTGAAGCACAAAGATTAGTTGTCACCTTTCCTATTTTATCACAGAGGCTACATTTCACAAACTCTCACTGTCTCTAAGATGCGTTAATGCATTTTTTTGACATATCTTTAATATAAATTGCACCAGTAAAATCATCATGGTGCATTGAGGGACATTGACCATTATTAAAAGCATGTCAAATTACTTCAAAATAATAACTAAGATCATTTATCTGAATGAATGTGGATTCCATGGATTAGGTGGTTTCTTGATGAAAGGCTATAAAGCATTAATGATGATGATAAACAGGACTTTTGGCCCAGTTGGGTATGACATGGGCTGTCTCATTCTTGATTCAGCGTCATCAACACAAGTTAAAATTTGTTTCTTACTCACGTATTTGCATCAAACTTTGTTTTAACTTTATTAATTGGCACTCTCAATAAACCAAAACATTATATACTGCGTATACCGTGAGGTTTATTATGTATTATTCTGTCCAATTATAATAGTTTATTACTTTATTCACGCAACATAAATATACTAGTTGTTCAAACAACTGGCCACATTAGATATCAACAGTTGAATCAAATACCACAATCTACAGCAATGTACCAAGTAGTCCATTGAGAATGCGAGTGAGAAGACTCTCTGACGATAAGTTTTATTTCAGACAAAGTTATATTATTATTTACACTCTAAATGAAGTATAACAATGATTTGTATACTTGCTGTATTATATCTCTATTATTTAGCGTGCACTTTTACATTGTTCATGTGGACCTCTTGATTGACCAGAATAGTTGAGGAACTGGCACACTCCTGATGCCAATGGATGCCAGTTCATAAAAGGTTCACTGTACTTAATTTCCCTGAAATGTAACAATGTGTTAAGCTTCAATAAGTACTTATGGAAAAGTGTATAATTTGTGAACTATTCTTTTGAATAAAAAAATGTTTTTCCTGAATCCCCACTGGATTGTTCATGGCTGTTATTACCATAGTCAGTAATTTTGGTCTCTGCAGCACTGGGTGTCAGGTGTGTTTTACTGCTGAATGTATCAATGAGATATTGGGTGGGCTTTAATGTGACTTTTATGATGGGTGAGAACATCCTTAATTCCTTCCCCCCAGTAAATTACAGCAGTGATAGCGATTGGCATTGGGTGACCTAATCCAAACCCTTTGAGCAGTAAATAATTCAGATGTAGAGTCTGCTGAATGGTGGTGGGTGAAAAGGAATGGCACATAGAAATTATTCTTGAAGGAATAAAAAATCTCTCCATCTCAGTGTTAAATGGAAGAGTACTATTATTTTATACTGTGCATCATCAACCCCACAAGGGGAATCCTTCCCTCTATTTTTTCACAGTCAACTCACTTTTCATTCTGTGAATCCCAAACGGTATATGCAGTTCTCTTCAACATCCAGTTGACACCCTCCAAAACTGTCAAAATCAGTCTTGCTGCTTTGAGATTGCCACTTCTTCATCTTCATATTAACCATTTATTTCTGTGAGCCTTTCTGCCCTAAAACGCATTGCTGCCTGTTGCACTAATTTCCACCTGACATTTAGATCAAGAAATTTCAACAAAACTGAAAAAAGTTGGAAAATAAATAATTGTTGACGAAGAATAGAGGTAGGTGTTACACTGTGACAAACATTGTGTGAAGCAAGGATTCTTGTGGTGCAGTCATAATGTCCATACATCTGGGTCAGAAGATCGAGACTGAAGATCACCTATTCCAGAGGTGTGCAGAGTCATAGAGTCATAGAGATGTACAGTATAGAAACAAGCCCTTTGGTCCAACCCGTCCACTGATGAGAAAATAATAATGGATTGTGAAGTAAGTTAAACTTTGAAATAGACAGAAAGAATCCACAAAAATTGATTCTGAGAGGTCACATGATTACTTTTTATGATTCAGCTGGCATGGAACCAGCTCCAAAAGAAATCACAAGTGATCATTTGGAACCCCATGAACGTATCCTTTGTAATGAGAAATTCCATGGCAATGGTTGACCTGAGATTATGAAATAAAACAAAGGACTGTGAATGCTGGACGTCTGTTACAAAAACAGAAATTGCTGGTGAAGCTAAACAGGTCTGGCACTGTCTGTGGGAAGTTCATTCCATATATGAATTACCTTCTGTGTGAAATAGTTGCCCCTCTGGTCCCTATTAAATGTTTCCCCTCTAATCTAAAACCTATGCCCTCCAGTTTTGAACTCCCCTACCCTGGGACAAAGACCTTTGCAAATCACCTTATTTATGCCCTTACCTATTTTGCAAACCTCTAAATGTCAGCCCTCAGTCTCCTAAGTTCCAGTGAAATAAGGTCCCAATTTATTCAGCCTCTCATCATGACTCAAACCTTCTAGACCTGCTAACAGCCTTGTAAATCTTTTCTACACCCTTTAAAATTTAATAATAGCCTTCTCAACGACAGAGAACATTACAGCAAGTTGAAAATAACACACACTAGGTTATAGTCCAACAGGCTTATTTGGAAGCACTAGCTGTCAGAGCACTGTTCCTTCATCATTCATGATGAAGAAGCAGTACTCTGAAAGCTCGTGCTTCTAAATAAACCTGTTGGATTATAACCTGGTGTTGTGTGATTTTTAACTTTGTACTCTCAAGTCCAACACCAGCGTCTCCAAATTATAACAGCAAAAGCAATCTGAAAGAATATATTATTTTCAGAGAGTGGTAGGAGGAGGCTTGCCAACAAGACTAAGTAGGCGTGGTTGGACAACATTCAGAAAGTCATGCATAAGATATGAATCCTTGATGGACATGCTTCGACAATGTTCTAAGGTTTCACATGATGATTAACTCTAAACTCCAAGCTGGCAGCCATGAAATTGTTATGCGCTGAGCCCACTTCTAAGAAACACAGCCTCAATGTAGACATTGCCTGCAAAACTGGGACTACATGGGTTGATGCCTCGCCCAATAGTGGTACTCATAGAATGTCAGCGTTTGTAGGATTCTGCCAAAAACCCATGGAAAATAAATAGTCAAGAGTGCTATATGTGAATATGCCTCACCCTGTTCTAAAGGGAATAGCTGAAAATGTGTTGCTGGTCAAAGCACAGCAGGCTAGGCAGCATCCAAGGAACAGGAAATTCGACGTTTCGGGCCAGAGCCCTTCATCAGGAATGGGAAGTATCCTGGTCATCATACATTTTCATCTTTACCTGAATAGACAAATGAGTGTGCAATATGTTCAAGAGGGCTTGGTCCAGAGGAGAGTAGCTCAGTTGGCAGTCTTGATCTTGATGGTACAAGAGACCCTTAACATACATAGAGTAGCTGCAGGGCAGGCAGATTCTGAGATTGAAATGTCCAGCAGAGAGTGAGTGAAAACAACTTGTCCTGACCTTACAAGCAGCTGGGAACATCTTCATTTATATATGTTCTCAGTCAATCACAGTTAATGGCTGAGATCTGAGAGGTAGAGTAACTGATGCCTATTCTCTTCCACAGGGCACAGTGCCAGGGGAGTTGCACCAGGCCATGTTGGACAATGTGCACCTTCAGAGGAAGATATACACCCTGAAAGTCCACCATCACAAGGGTCAAGTACATCCATCACCAGTGGAGAAACATGAGCCTCAGTAAGGACTATGGTGCCGTTAAGATGGGCAGGAATGTTATGGGCCTCACATCTCGAGTAGATAATGGAGTTAGTGGCAGCTGTGGGGAGTTTCCATCAGAGGATGCAATTGGTCCAGGATGCAAAGTCTTGGAGCAACGTAGAATGTTATGGAGAAGCAACAGGAAGACTGTAGCCACCTGTAGGAGTTCGCTGTCAGGTTGTGAATTCTCCTGGACATAGACTGGAGCAGAAAATTCATGACATGAGCACCAAAATGCCTCAGGATATGAGGGCATGGCACTTCCATGGAGACATGGTGGCATAACAATAATGTTGCAGTCTACAAACACAAACTGTGCTCTGGTGACTACGCCTCCTAATCACTCTGTGGCAACTAGTGGAATTTAAATTCAATGAACTAATCTGGGATATGAATCTTGTTTTAGTCATGGTGACCATGAAACTATCAGTAATTGCTATAAAAGCCCATCTTGTTCACCAATGCCCTTGAGGAAAGGAAATCGGCATTACTATCTGGTCTGACCCACTTCATGCACAGAACAATTGACAGACATCACAGTACTTTGAAGTGTTGCAGCACATCACTCAACTCAGAGGCGTATAAGGATGGACAACAAGTGTTGGTGATACATTATATTTAGTTTTCAAGGGTTCAGTAGGAAATAAAATGCCTATTTTTTCACTCATAAAAACCTTGTGATTAGTCTTTTCCAATCGGACTATTTAATTATGTTTAATTTGAAGTGTAATAGCTGTGGAATGAAGAAATAAAGGAAAGTGAGCAAATGGGAGAGATTTAAAAAGAGGGAGCCAAATCCCATTCCTCGTGTGATCATAACAAGGGTAATTGGCAAGTGTGCCTTGCTGGGGTCAACAGAAGCTTCCACAAGAGAAATCATAGCTTTCCCTGGGCAGTTCTCTGTTCCAATATTCTCTTAAAATTTCTCAAACTCCCATTCCTTGCCTCACTCACTTGCCAGTGAGCCATCCTTCAGAGCTGGACAGTGGTTAATGTTTTTTGCCCTTCTCAGGTGACCAATGACATGCAGATAACGTTCAATATCTGAGCCTTAAACATAGGTCATAGGTGGGCGGCACGGTGGCACAGTGGGCGGCACGGTGGCACAGTGGTTAGCACTGCTGCCTCACAGCGCCTGAAGACCCGGGTTCAATTCCCGACTCAGGCGACTGACTGTGTGGAGTTTGCACGTTCTCCCGTGTCTGCGTGGGTTTCCTCCGGGTGCTCCGGTTTCCTCCCACAGTCCAAAGATGTGCGGGTCAGGTGAATTGGCCATGCTAAATTGCCCGTAGTGTTAGGTAAGGGGTAATGTAGGGGTATGGGTGGGTTTCGCTTCGGCGGGTCGGTGTGGACTTGTTGGGCCGAAGGGCCTGTTTCCACACTGTAAGTCTAATCTAAAATCTAATCTAAAAGGTCTTTAAATATGTTTCTTCATTTGCTTCAGACTCGTCAGGGATATAATGTTTTGCAAAAGTAACAACCTTCTACTTAGACTGCAGTTCCATATCATTTTAATGTATCAGGAACAGGAGGGATCAGAACAATGATTTCTCAATATTTTACTCAGTCTGTGTGACATAGTGACGTGGCTCCCTATATAACTACCTTTCATCTGCTTCTCTTTAGTTACTTCATACCCTATTGACAATAATTCTCATCAATCTTAAACTGAAAAAGGACCTTTTTGTGATATTTCATTAAAGTTTTCTGCATCAATGCAATATATCCATTCAGTTATTACCCACCATACCTTCTGCACTCCCCTCTTTTGCTGGAATACATTCTTAAAATTGATCAATTTCCAGTCTGTTCCACCTGAAACTCCATTTATGAAACTATATTTTTCTCTCACATTGGTGCACTGTAATTTTATTCTGATGACTCATGTTCTACTGATTATCTCATTTCCCTTTCGTTTTTTTCCCTGGTTATCTTGACTACTAAACTACTGTAATGAACTGTGAAGGTTAGTGACCACATACAGAGACACCACTATTTCTGTGTGGAATGCACATGATTGCATGATTCTCCCTATCTGGTATGCCTGGAGACCATATGACTGTAAGTGAGTGAGCGTGACTTTATTCACATTATCTGTATTTAAGTAACTGTTCTGCATTCATTGCATTTTGATGGAGTAACCATCGCGCTTTTGTTGGATCACTTTGATGTCATTTTTTCTGAAGTACTGTTCGCTGATTAAAAGGCTGTACTTACTATAAAATAGACTGTTTCCTGTCAATGCTGGGTAGGTCCCAAGTCATTGGCCACACAAGGGTGCCAATAATCTCTTCACTCATTAATACCCTATTATCACAGCACAGCCAATCAGCACTGAACCCAATCCTAACTCTGAAATACTAAATCTCAATTTGTTATCCCACTTTCCCTTGGGTTTCTCACGATTGCATTACATGATTGATTTTATCTATAAATACGCTGCGTAGCATTGGACCTGTCCTTGTGCAGATGATTATTTTCCCATTTGGCAAAGTGCAATACTTAGTAACTCGAGGATTTTCTTTTAGTCTGTATATGGATGCAGAAAACGTTCTAGCATAATTTCTGCTCCTTCCCATATTTTACACCTAGAAAAAAATAAGTCCCAGTTGTTTCTGCCAATAGCTATCCTTGTGTCTTTTATCAACATGCAATTTATTTGTCTGGAGATGTTCCTGCAGCCTTAGTTAAACTTTATTAACAGCATTTGCTTTCCAAAACAGAACAAGTTTTGGAAAGCAAATGGAACAAGTATAAAATTAAAATTGGTACCACATGCATTTCAGGTGGAATAGAGCAGGAGAAAGCTATTCAACCCCTCCAACTTGCTCTACCTTTCAATATGTTCATGACTGATCATCTATTTCAATACTCTTATCTCACCCTTCTCAATATCTCTTTAGCCGCAAGAGTTACATCTACCTCCTCCTTGAAAGCACATGATGTTGTGGCCTCAACCAATTTTTATGTCATAGTGAATTCCACAGGCTAATCACTCTCTAGGTGAAGACATTTCTCCTCATCTCACTCCTAAAAAAAGGTTTACCCATTATCCTTAAATTATGACCATTGGCTTTGGATTCCCTCACCACCCGGAATGTCCTCCCTGCATCTAACCTGTCCAGTCCTGTTAGAATTTTATAGGTTTCTATGAGATCCCCTCCCATCCAGTGAAAACAATCCTGACCAGCTCAATCTCTCCTCATATGTCAATCCTGCCTTCGCAGGATAGACTTGGTAAACCTTCAGTGTACTTGCTCTGTAGCAAGAACACAACTTTGATAAGGAGACCAAAACTTCACATAATATTGCAGGTGTGGTCTCATGAATGCCTGATATATTTGCAGCAATACATCCTTGTTCTGTTAGCAAATCTTATCAAAGTGAAGGCCAAAGCTTACCTTCTTTACTGCCTGCTACATATTTACTTTCAATGACTCATGCATGAGGACACACAAGTCTTTTTGAGCCTTTCTCAACTTTCAGCCATTCAAAAAAATAATCTACCATCCTATTTTTGTGACCAATATGAGTAACCTCACATTTATGCACATTATGTTGCATCTGCTATGCATTTGCTCACTTACGCAACATGTCCAAATTATACTGTAACATCTCTGCATCCTCCTCACAGGTCATCTACAAATTTTGAGATATTAGTTTTTGATTCTTATTTAAATCATTTATACATATTGTGAAAACCGACGGTCCTAATACCAATTCTTGTGGTATTTCACTCATCACTGCCTGCCATTCAGAAAAAGAGATTCATTTATTTCTCCTCTTTTTTTCTTGTCTGCTAACCAATTTTCTATCCATATCAGTACATTACCCCAAATCCACGTGTTTTAATTTGACAAATTAATCTCTAATGAATGTTTTTATTTGAAAGTCTTCTGAAAGTCCAAATAAACCACATCCACTGGCTCCCCCAATCAACTCTGCTAATTACATCCCAAGCTGACATATCATTGGAAGCAATGGGAACTAACTGAAGGCAAACAGGCAAGTATGCCTGCTATCCCTATATCAAAATCAATATTGTGGAGTTGAGGCTGATTATAATTGGAAAGGCCATCATTGAGGCTTTTGCTAGCAGTGGAGTTGATATTATCATAGGTGACTGTATGCTCATAACTAATTCTCATTCTTTTAAACATGCCCAAGAGATACAAATGATTAAGCAGTGGTGATGTACCCACAAGAGAGTGGCAATAAAGACAAAGCATTGTGCTTAATTTCACAAACAAAGCTAGAACGTCAAACACTGATACTTTGCATGTCTGAGAAATGGATTAGAGGCTGTAACAACTTACAGTGAGATACCAGATAACACTGCTCTGTGGCCAGGGCAGAATGCAAAGTATGGGCAGTCAGAGGATTAAGTTCGATATAGGTTTTGCTGTACAGAAATCATGAGGATGGTACAGCCTGTAGAAGAATGATGATTGGTATATGCAACAAGATGCACTGGGGAGTCTGCAAGAAAATCTGCATTTGATGACATGGTGCATGTCGAAGTTCAGCACCAACCCGCAACAAGGTTTTATGCAGAATGTGTAGTCCATCTTATTCATTACAGATTTGGTGGTCAACTCCATCTGCATGCATAGATCTAACAATAATGGCCTTGTTTAGTTGAATAGCCTAAATCACTGCAGCTGCTGATTGGAGTGCAAAGGAAAATTATCATGGTTGTTGGAGATCAGTCATCTCAGCCCCAGACACAACATTATTCAGCTGCTTCATCAATGACCTTCCCTCTGTCATAAGGTCAGAAGTGGATTTTTGCTGATGATTGCACAGTATTCTACATCATTCCATAACTCATCAGATACTGAAGTCCAAGTGGAAAGTAACATTCGCACCACATTAGTACAAGGCAATGACCACCTCCAACATGAGAAATCTTAACTATTACCCTCAACTTTCAATGGCACTATCATTGCCATTCCTGCTCCTGCTCCTTGGATGCTGCATGACCTGCTGCGCTTTTCCAGCAACACATTTTTCAGCTCTGATCTCCAGCATCTGCAGTCTTCACTTTCTCCATGGCATGATCACTGCTGACTCCATTGTCAACATCCTGAGATTTCCATTGACCAGAAACTGATCTAGACCAACCATATAAATAGTGTGGCTTTAAGAGCAGGTTAGAGGCTAGAAATCATGAAGCCACTGGCATGGTGGCTCAGTGATTAGCACTGCTGCCTCACAGTGTCAGGAACCTGGGTTTGATTCCACCTTTGGGTGACTGTGTGGAGTTTGCACATTCTCCCCGTGTCTGCATGGGTTTCCTCCAGTTGCTCCAGTTACCTTTTACAATCCAAAGATGTGCAGATTAGATAGATGAGCCATGCTAAATTGCCTGTAGTGTTCAGCGATGTGCAGGCTAGGTGGATTAGCTGGATGCTGTTCAGAGGGTTGGTGTGGACTCAATGTGCCAAATGACCTGCTTCCACACTGTAGGGATTCTATGCTCTAAGTAACTCTATTCCTGAGTTCCCAAAGCCTGTACAACATCTGCAAGATGCAAGTCAGGAATGTGACAGACTATTCCCCACACGTCTAGATGAGCAAAGCTCTAACAACAATGAAGAAACTTAACAATGTACTCCTCTTGATTAGCACCACACCAAAGTATATTCAATCCCTCCACCTGACACTCAGTTCCAGTGATATGTACCATCTATAAGATGCACTATAAAAATTCATCAGTGCTCCTTTGGCAACATTTTCTGATGTGGTAATATATTGTGATATATTCATGATGTAATCTGCCACTATCATGTTGTGATAGCTTCTCTATCATAAGGATGAGACATGTGTCATGTAGTATTGAATATTTTACTGAAACTCGATTGCAACTTCCAGTGTTTACTTACGTACACTTCAATCACAAGCTCATGGGTGTATGTACTCAAGCAATTCAGGGTGTGCTACCTTTTTCCCTCGATATGTCATGCTGCAAGAGGACAGAGCTCAATAAGATGGAGACTGAGATTAATATACCATTAAGGCATATGCCATATGGCAATTATCTTGTGAACATATCTTGAAAGTATAAAGCACATCTGTGAGGGGAATAACACATTTTGTACAACTATGACCTGAAGGTTAATAGTATCTCGGAACACCCACACTTGCAATTTTCCCTCCAAGCCACTCACAGTCCTACCTTGGGAGTATCCCATAGATCCTTTGTTTTTATAGAACATTGAACATTACAATGCAGTACAGACCCTTCGGCCCTCGATGTTGCACCGGCCTATGAAACCAATCTGAAGTCCATCGAACCTTCATTATTCCATTCTCGTCCACATGCCTATCCAATGACCATTTAAAGTTGGCGAGTCTACTACTGTTGCAGGCAGTGCGTTCCATGCCCCTACTACTCTCTGAGTAAAGAAACTATCTCTGACATCTGTCCTACATCTATCACCCCTCACTTTAAAGCTATGTCTCCTCATGCTAGTCATCGCCATATGAGGAAAAAGGCTCTCACTGTCCAAGCTATCTAACCCTTTGATTATCTTCTATGTCTCAATTAAGTTGCGTCTCAACCTTCTTCTCTTGTACAAAAACAGTCTCAAGCCCCTCAGCCTTTCCTCATAAGAGCTTCCCTCCATGCCAGGCAACATCCTAGTAAATCTCCTCTGAACCCTTTTCAAAGCTTCCACAGCCTTCCTATAATTCACTGACTTAAAATCCTCACACATTCTCCCTAACAGCATTATGGGTTTACCTACAGCAAATCATCTGCAGTGGATCCACCACCTTCTTAAGGACAATTAGGGAGAGCAATAAGTTCTGATCCAGCTAACAAAGCTCACATCCACGATATTTGGGAGCTTGAGTACTTTTTAAATTGTTCCATGGTTAGCTCCTTTTCACATTTAATCATAGAATCCCTGCAGTGTGGAAATAGGCCATTTCACACAATAGGTCCACACCAACTCTCCGAAGAGAATGCCATCCAGATTCACGGGGCTCCCGTTCCACCCCCCCTCCCCCCCCCCCCCCCCCCCACCCCGCCCCTCATCCCTGTAGCCCTGCATTTCCCATGGCTAATCTACTTACCCTGCACACCTAGCATGGCCAATCCACCTAATCTGCACATCTTTAGACTGTGGAAGGAAACCAGAGCACCTGGAGGAAATCCACGCAGATACAGCGAGAATGTGCAAACTCCACACAGACAGTCACCCGAGGCTGGAACTGAACCTGGGTGTCTGGCTTTGTGAGGTTGCACTGAGCCATCATGCCTCCCCTAGTCTGGTCTGGACCATTATGTTGGACTTTGAGTTTTTCCAAGCATGTGGATTTCTTGCATATTTTAGCGCAATATTTTCTTGTGAAAATTAGCTTGCATCAGTTGTGAACTGCTGTGTACTGTTCTGATAAATAAGACAATCCATATCTCTAACATGGATTATATAATTTATTATCTCCCAATTGACAGTTGCGTAGTTGTTGCAGAGTGAAGCACCTGCAGACACTGCTGGCCTACTGCACAAGCTTTGAATTTGCATCCTATTTCTAACAGTGCATTGTGAGTGTAATTGTTAGGTCATCTTGCAATGTCTTTCAGAAAGATTTGATAAATGTAGAGACAATAACTATTTTCATCAGCCTTTCAGCTAAGTTAGCTCTATGTTGGCATCTATGAACTGATCAATATTTTCATGTGGCTGTGGGCAGTATGGCATTGCAATGAAGGTTCATGACATGCTATTATTATTATTACTTGAAAACGTTGGTTTTAAAGTGGACAGAACCAAGTATTTCTGTAGGTTTGATTTGTACTTCTATATTGTACGTATGAACGGCCCGCTTATGGTTCAGATGCAAATTTATTTACCTAATAACATCCATAATTCTGAAAACACACAAAACTGCATATTGCTAGTGCAAAATTTTCTGTAGGAGGGCATTCAACTCACCTCACCTGTGCCAGTTCTTTGAAAGAAAAATACAATTTGCCCATTTTCAGCTATAGATTTTCTTTCCTTCAGCTATGTAACCATTTCTTTTTGAACGTTATCAGTTAATCTGCTTTCAACCCTGTCAGGCATTGAATTCTAAATTATAATAACCTGCTTTCTTTAAAAAAAATTCTTCCCATTTTCTCTTTTGTCAATTGCTCTAAGTTTGAAACCTCTTTTTCTTTACTTTGTGGAAAGTTTCTACTTGTTTAATCTATCAAACCCCTTCATGAGTTTGAATAATTCTATTCAAAATAAGAATGTGTGAAAATTATACAAAAAAAGAAAACCTTACCTTTGATTGTATGGATTGGTTACAGTCTAACTTGGACACCAACATTCTGGCAATTCTAAATGCCTTCTCATCACAGATGAACAGTTGTAGACTAAATAAGGAATAGGAAATGAAACTTTGATTCTATATTTGCTTGTTTAATAAAATGCCACTTACTTGTATGTGTTTGATTTCTGCGGTCAATTTAATCTCAGATCGGTCAAATATTGACCAGGATGTTTTGTTGTTCACCAGTGTCCTGTTTATAACAAGGCAGTAACAGGAACAAACTAACACAATCAGATGCAGTCTGTCCTGATTTTTAGATGATTTTCTTCCTGGCAAACAATTCCTATCATTGATTTGACTCATAGATCAGAACCTGGGTCATAGTTGCATGATCTGCCTGATAATCATATTGCACACTTTACAAAGATACACCACTCCTCTGTCCCAACCACGTAACAAACAGTCTTTGAAACATTTCGTTAAGACAGGTAGGTTAGAGTTACACCATTTAAGGCACTTATTGGAGTTGGACTTACAATTGTGAAGCAATTGCTCAGAACACAGATAAACAGACCTACATTATCACTGATCTAGCAATGCCTAATACCAATATAAACATAACATTTGAATAGAAAGCTGTTCCATCTCGAACCCTTATTAAGAGAACATATTTTCAGTGAGATTGTTAGCAGTTGAGCGCTATAGCCAGTTGGCAGGGATCCAAATTTTGCACTTCAAAGCGCATATTCTAATGGTATCCATCACAGCATGCACTCCAGGAGACTTTCTTGTCAATGTTTGCATTCTGCACAGCACATTAACTGACTGACTATATAATTGGAAGTTGTAGTGTTCCTCGTCGACATAAAAATACTGCTTCATCTGGAAATTGAGCTATGGTCAGTTCTCCTACAATGCAATGGTTGTGTTCTTGTGCAACCCCGCGTTTTAGAAGAACCGAGCTTTAGAAACAGCATTTTAAGCGTTGGCACTGTAATCACGGTACAGCCAGCACACATTTTAAAACTTTGTGCTGTAAAAACAGCGCCCTCAATTCATTAACCATGTTATGGTGAATTCACATTAACAAAACACGCATTGTAACAGAATGACCTGTATTTTAATAATCTGGTCTGTATTATAGAGAATTTCACAATTCTGTCACATAATAGCATTTCTTGTCAATCCTAAACAATAACAGCAATTTTCTACATGCCAGTTTTTTTTTCTTGTCTGCCTGCTTTGTTTTGAACAGAAAAGAATGAACATGGGGAATTGTTTTGTAATAATAGCTTTTTTTTTCGGAAAAGCAATGCACAGTTTAATATTTGTGTGTGCACAGAACTTGACCAAGAGACATTTCTCTCTTCTATTTTCCATTCCCTCATCTAAAATAGAAGCAAAATATTCAGGTACTTCAGATAATAGTGCAGGTACAATGGGAGCAAATAGACTTCTTCTGTGCCATAACCATTCTGTGATTCTGTGGAACAAAATTCTGTGATGAAATTATTTGAAAGATCTAATTCATTTTCACAGTCAGCTTAAAAAGTACTGACAGAGGTTTCTGTTGATTTAAACATCGAAGAACAATCATGTCAGTCTATATATGTGGTACATTGTGCACTATATTAGAAGTGGTTCACCATGCATGATATAGGAGAGATAAAGTTTGAAACTTTCAGTTATATACAGGACACTTAGATTCATAGAGATGTACAGCATGGAAACAGACCCTTCGGTCCAACTCATCAATGCTGACCAGATATTCCCAACACAATCTAATCCCACCTGCCAGCACCTGGCCCATATCCCTCCAAACCCTTCCTAGTCATACACCAATCCAGATGCCTATTAAATGTTGCAATTGTGTTAACCTCCCCCACTTCCGTTGGCAGCTCATTCCATACACGCACCACCCTCTGCATGAAAATGTTGCCCCTTAGGTCTCTTTTATATCTTTCCACTCTCATCCTGAACCAATGCTCTTTAGTTCTGGACTCCCCCACCCCAGGGAAAAGATCTTGTCTATTTACCCCATCCATGCCTCTCATGATTTTATAAACCTCGATAAGGTCACCCCTCAGCCACCAGGGAAATCAGCTCCAGCCCATTCAACCTCTCCAACCCTGGCAACATCCTTGTAAATCTTTTCTGAACCCTTTCAAATTTCACAACATCCTTCCGATAGGAGAGAGACCAGACCTTCATGCTATATTCTAAAAGTGACCAAATCAATGGCCTGTATAGCCGCAGTATGACCTCCCAATTCCAGTACTCAATACTCTGACCAATAAAGGCAAGCATACCAAATGCCTTCTTCACTATCCTATCTGCCTGTGACTCTACTTTCAAGGAGCTATGAATTTGCACTCGAAAGTTGACAGCAGTGTCCCAGTTAGAAATGTAAATATTTAGAGAACAGAAATGAAAGTCTCCCTGATCTATGAATATTTAAACAGAGCCCTGAACAATTAGCTAACTAATTTTGACACCACATTAAATTTGTGCTTCCTGTAGTGTCAAAACAAATCAATGAACTACCACTGAAAGCATGTTCCTATTTAGGCAACTATGTATTTATTTAAATATGCTTAGAAATGTTCAGGCAAAATATTTTCAGTGCATAAACATTATTTCAGTGCATATCCCTAACATTCAGAATGAATGGCACTAACCATTTCTTTTAACATAGATTTGCCCACAAATATCTAAAAGAGATTCAGCACACTGACTTGCAGTAGTTAGGAATTCATTTTGGCATTGAGAATACAGTGGAAATGAAATTTAGGTAAACAGGGGAAACAACTTAACCTATCAGACTGAAGATTCTTTTAATGGGATGCAGCTCAAATCGAGACTGTGGCCAGCAAATTCTGATCATCGCATAAATCTTGAACTTCAGCCTGAGGAAATCCTTTCCTGGTGGCCACACAACCATTCGCGTTGTATCAACTGCAGCCATTGAGTGTATTGTTAGCCTTAATGTCAAATTATAACTGCTTTCCCGGTCTTCGGAATTGTTATTGTTGTCGGTTAAGAATTTGATTATGAAATTATATAAGTGTAATGTGTTTCCATATTCTTTTTAACTGTCCCATAATAAGTTGACAACCCAGGTTTAGAAAAACAAGGATTATACAGAATAAATGGGCAAAATTGGGACAGAATGATCATAAAATGTTGAGTGTGGGAGAGTCAGCATCACACCTTTAGGCTCTCAGCACATATGCAGAAAGTAGTTTGCACATTTTAATGATATAATCAAAATTTAGACACATAATCCCAAAGTTGATGACCTGCTTAATTCTCCCCAATCCCTCCCCATTATCAATGTCCACCTGACAATGCTCCTACAATATATTAATCCTCTATAAGGCTATTGTTATAGCAGATATGTTTCAGAGTAGCAGTGAAAATTATTTGGGTTCAATTTCTGTAAGATAAATTGTTTTGCCATGTAATTGGAGCTATTTTGTTTCATTCAATCTAATTGGGTTAATGGCCTACACTAACATCAGATTCGCAGAGCCACGTATTCTCTCCTTAGAGGTCAAGGAGGTAACCAGGCCAATGTTGATAGTGTTATGAAGTCCACAAGACTGGATAATACAGGCTCTAATTTTTCTTGTGTGACTTTTGCTTTCTACCTATCTCTATGACATATCAAGATCAAGAGGTTAAACTGTCAAAACCATAATCCTAATTACTGCAGCATCGATGCACTTTTTGATGTATATTTACTAATTTTTTTTACATATTACTAAGGCAAGAGAAAACATCCATAAAGGCAACACAAATGCATTGGAGACTCATTAGCATAACGTACAATTTTTCATTTACCCCTGCTGGGAGCACAAGGGAATTTTTTTTATTGAAAAGCAAGAATCCTCGAGCAGGCTCTTTTAATGGAATCAGCAAGAATGCTGTCTTTGATTTGCTTCGTGATTGCATATAAATCATTACTACTTTTGGTTTTCTTTTGCCATTGTGTTAAAGTGTTGTACACTATTTTTGCATAACATAGCAGTTGATCTCCCGTGGCATTTCAAACCGGGATTCAAGACTGTAGGCCCTTCATGTGAAAGGCAGTAAGAATTGAACTAGCGACATGGAAATAATGTTATTGTGCTGTATTGGAACAATCCCAAATGGAAGTCCTACACTGCCAACCACAGATGGGAGGGTGTAATTACAACACAGCAAGATTACGTAAGCAGTTCTCATTAGACATCAGCATAGGAATGCATACTAAAAGAATTAAAGTGTACGCCAACAGAACAGTTTAAACACATTACAGAGAGAAAGTTTTGTTTCTTAAAATTAGATTATGATTATGACATTTCGCTATCACAACTGTAGAAAATTACGTGCTCGACAAAGTTATTGAGTCCTTTAAAATGAATTAGCAAAGAAAACAGTAATCATAAACATATAAAGGTCAGGCAGCAGTCCTAGTTTTGCCCCATCGTATTCAATATATTTCTCATTTTCTGATGCCTGAGTTTTTGATTTATTCTGTGTCAGTTGAAAATAATGTGGAAACACACTACTCTTGTATAATTACATTTACAAATTATTTGCCTACAACAATAGCTATCCTTAAGGTTGGGAAAGCAGACAGTTTGATATGAGAGTTACCAGTACGCCCAATGGTTTTGGTTGATGCAGTGTGAGTGGTTGTGTCGCCACTGGGAAGGGATTTCTTCGGGCTGAAATTCAAGATACTGGCAGGCAATGGCCAGAATTGGCTGTCCACAGTTTTAGTTTGGGATGTTCCACATATTCACCTTGAAGATAAAGTGGCCATGTCTTCCCTGACCTATAATTAATTGGCTGAGGGTTATTTCTTATAGAAGATGAACTGTGGAGCTTCACCATCACAGGCAGTCACCAGGTTGGAAATGATTGTTGAAAGATTGAACTGTTGTCTGTTTGAAAGCTGTGGACTGTGTTCCAGTCAGAACTATGGGATTACAGATTACAGTTTGTATTTTTATTTGAGATCTTGTGTCAATGGGAGTGCGTCATCAAGTGCCAACCAGTGGTGTTCTGTCAATATAACAGCGCATGTGTGTTAGGAACTCCATGAAGTTGGAACACAAGTCACATTTTGGCAGTTACAGGTTATATTTGGTCGAGAAAATCTTTAGAAGTGATTCTGAGTCAAGGTTCAGCTAGACAGTGAAAAGACATTTGTGACTCTGTGAGTAAATTTAATATCCCTAGTAAGCAAGGGAAACCTTTAAACAGAAAAAGTGCAGACTGGGGAAGCTGGAAGTCTGTGAAGTATTTACATTGCAGAGTTAACATTGCTGCCATAGTGTGCAGACATCACAAGACATGGCTTCAATAGAAGATATTCGGGCTGAATAAATGATGTAAAAATGTAAATTATGTAACTTTAGATGCAAGAACATTGCAAAACCAGAATTAAAGTGACAAAAGCAGCAAGTTAGAAGACTGGGCAGACAAAGTCTAGTGGAACAAAAAATTTAACACACTTCTGAAGTTGTGGAAAAGGTGAGGTATCCATTTTTAAACTGTGACAAAGGTGTATTCAAGCCTCACACCAATGGAGATATCCACGAAAAAACTGTGAAGCAACAGAGATAATTAGAAGTGCTGCTGAGAATGGGAATGATATAATGAAATCTGTTAAAGGAAAAGGATTCATCATCTAGACACATGAAGAGTGAAAATCATTCAGTAAATTCATAAGAGAATGTTTATTAAAGCCATTTGAAACAGGATGATTCCCTCAGTAAAACCATTAATAAAATAGTAATATTTATTAAAGCGATGATTGGTAAAAAGATGGGAATTACTTATTTTACTTGCTGTATCCCACATTTTGGTTACAAAAGAGTATGAACCCCTCCAGAGTAGCAGGCACAGCGTTACTACATTTCAGAATTAATCACTATTAATGCAAAGGAAATAAATAATCACATTAGGAAGACATGGCAGCTGAAATAATATTTCCTGGAAGATTTTGTTATGGTGATAGGCCAAATGGAACACAAGATTGGATATTTTGGAAGAATACAGTTTCTAAAGTACGCAATTGCTTCCAAACTAGATGCTAAATAAGAAACTGAACAAATAAATCCATATTTGTATTCAATTTGGTCTTTAGCTGATGACGTTGTGTGGAGGAGCAAAACATACCCCTAAATAAGTTCTAGATTCCTTTGACAAGTAACTTAACTTCAGAATAAATAACATTCTTGAAAAAGCAAGATTGAATGGCAGAGATCATCATTGTAAGAATCCTTAGATAATTTAATTAATGATCACTACAAATTTGTGGTAAAAAAACGTGACTATGTAGCTTTAAGGTTAGAATACATAGGAGACAGAACTGTTGTTGGAATTACAAAGTTCCTTGAAAATGGAACTGCAGGTAAACAGGATTGTTCAGGATATTGAGTACATGAGTTGGGACATCATGTTGCAGCTATACAGGACATTGGTGGGGCAACTTTTAGAATACTAAGTACAATTCTGGTCGCTAATCTGTTGTTAAACTTGAGAGGATGCAGAAAAGTTTTCCATGATTCAATCCGATTCCCTACAGTATGGAAGCAAGCTCTTCCACCCAACAAGTCCACGCTGACCCTATAAAGAGTAACCCATCCTTGCCCCTATCATATATTTACCCCTGACTAAAGCACCCAACACTATGGGCAATTGACCATGGCCTATCCACCTGACCTGCACACCTTTGGATTGTGGGAGGAAACTGGAGCAGCCGGAGGAAACCCATACAGACACGGGGAGAATGTGCAAACTCCACACAGACAGTCGCCTGAGATGGGAATCACACCCAGGTCCCTGGGGCTGTGAGGCAACAGTGTTAACCATTGAGCCATCGTGTCACCCTTTTATATAGATGTTGCCAGGATTGGAGAGTTTAAGACATAGGGAGTAGCTGGATAAGCTTGGACTATTTTCCCCTGAAGTGTTAGAGGCTGTGAAGTGTGAAGGGGTGACTTTATAAAGGTTTGTAAAATCATGAGGGGCATTGTTTGGGTAAATATCCTGGGGTATTTTTTCTGGGGTGGGGGAGTCCAAACCTCGACAGCATACGTTTAAGATGAGAGATAAAAGTTTTAAAAAGGACCTGGGGGTAACATTTTTTCACAGAGGGTGGTGCATATATGGAATGAACTGCCAGAGGAAGTGATAGAGGCTGGTACAATTCATTGCAACATTTAAAAGACACCTGGATGGATATATGAATAGGAAGCGGTTGGAGGGATATGGGCCAAATGCTGATAAATGGGACTAGGTCAGATTGAGATGTCCGGGCAGTGTGGACGTGTTGGACTGAAGGGTATGCTGGGCTGCATAGCTGGTGCGGATGAGTTGGACTGCAAGGTCTATTATTGTTGACTATGAGATCCTTGATTGGGGTCATTAACCTAGGCCCATCAGGAAACCCTGGCTGACCAGTATAAACAGGGGATTCAGAATCTCCTCAGTTCAGGGACTGACTCTGAGCTGGTTGGCCACAGCCAGGGTACTGTGAACATATAAATAAAGGATTACTTGGTGATGGGATACCAGTCTCTGTGCAGTTATTTCAATTACAGTCAAGGAAAAATTTGACCTTAGATAAAGCCATCTCCAAAGAAGTTGGTAGTTGAAGTTAATTAATTGTTTCACACAGCAGTGATTTTAGAGAGTTTCCACAGCTTGCTTGAGAGCCACACTAGTCATTAGTACAGGATAAGTCAGCAGAGTGGTGTTGAGTCTCAATTTTCATTATAATTAATGAACAACACAAAATACATTGGATGACAGCATAGAAGACTTTAGAAGTAATGAAACCACCATGCTAATTATCCTATTTAAAATTAACACTTCAGTAACGGTAAGCAAAAATTTTGGGATTAGATTTGGTAAATAACATGCAAGATATATACACATTTCCCTTTAATTGCACAGGGAAAAAGAAATTGGACCTTGTAATCAGAATTAATATTTGTGTTTATATAATTTGCATGGTTTATATGCTTATATATTAGTTTATATAACTGCTAACTGCAGTGATTTATGTGGTAATGAATAATTATATTGGATAAGACAGAAACACAGTTACTGTCCATAGATTTCCCAATGTAGGTGGCTTAGGAGCGACTGGTGAACACTCATATCTGAGGCAGTTCCGAGCTATCATGTGATACACATGATAACTTCAGGTATTAACTTTCAATGGATGGTGCCCACACCCCCACCAGTGCTGTTACTGATGGCCCAGTGTGGCGAATTGTACGTCTCCACAATATTTTATAGACCAGGTGGCAAACATCAAAAACAGCTTCCCTGCTGAGTAAAAGCCTCCATGTGCATTTTCCCTCATCATGTCCAAATGATTTTTTTTTTCCTTGACTAATTTGTGCTGTGAGTTATTAACCTTCTCTGTCTACTTTTTTACTTCTGCATTGCTCTCACCTTTTTCTTCTCTCTTTCTAAGACTGAGCTGATGTGGGCCACTGGTGGTCCATGATTAATATTATTCTATTTTCCATAATTTAAACCTGCTGATACTTTGAAAACGTTTCATTAGTTCAGGACCCTGGTTGTTCTGCTTTCAAGTTCAAAGAATGTTGCTGTTGTTATTTCACACTCCGTTAATTTTGTATTAGATTTGTTCTTCACTGGCTTTAAAGATGCTAGAATATGTGAACAAACATTTTATAATGGGAACAAATATCAGAGTGCACTTTCCACCAAGCTCTTTCCTCTGTTTATGCACAAAATTCAGCAAAATTAGCATGCACTGAGGAACTACATGGCCCTCTATGGAACTGTGATAAAACTTTTGTTAATCTACCTTCCTGATGATAGGAACAGGATAGGATCAGAATTTGTGGTGAAGTAACTAAGTGAATGGTGTGGGTAAGAAATTGACGTAAGGAATGATCCAGTGGGAAGGATTTGATATATGTAAGATTGTGAGGGGAGCTGACAGGGTGGATGCTGAAAGGATTGGTCAAAGCACTGGGCATCAGTAAGACCATATCTGGAGAATTGTGTATTGGTCACTATACTAAGAGAGGGATTTTAATGCATTGGAAGCAGAGAAGGTTTACCAGACTAAAATTAGAATGAATCTTATGAGAAAAGGCTGGACAGGCCAGGCCTGTGTCCTCTGGAGTTTAGAAGAACAAGAGTGACTTAATTGGAACATACAAGAGCCTGAAGCTTAATTGACCAGGTGAATGATGAAATGATGTTTCTTTTTATAGAAGAATCTAGAACTAGGAGAAATAGTTTAAATATAAGGTGTCGACCATTTAAAACAGAGATGAGGAAACATATTTTTTTCTCTCAGAGACTGAGAGTCTTTGATATTTCTTTCCTCAAAAGATGGTGAATGCAGAATCTTTAAATATTGTTAAAGCAGAGATAGATAGCTTCTTGATTACTAACAGGATGAAAGATTGTCAGGGATGTGCAGGAATGTGGAGTTGAGGTTAAAATCAGATCAGCCATGATATGACTGAATGACAGAGCAGGAAAGGTGGTGTGTGTATGGAATGAGCTGCCAGCGGAAGTGGTGGCAGCTAGGACAATTACAACATTTAATTGTCTGGATGTGTATATGAATAGAGGGATATGGGCCAAGTGCTGGTAAATGGGACTAGATTAATTTAGGATATTTGGTTGGCATGGATGAGTTGGACCAAAGGGTTTGTTTCCCTGCTGTACATCTCTATGACTCTATGACTGAGTGGCCTACTCTTGTTCCTTGTTCACATGGTCATATTGATATCTTCTCTTGAATTTAAGGTGGAGATGAGGCCTATTTTTTTTCTGTAGTGTTATGGGCCTGTGGAGCTCTCTTCCCTAAAGAGCAGTGGAGGCAGAGTCATTGAACATTTTTACAAAGAAGTGAGTCAAAGGGTATCAAGAATGGATAAGAAAATTCAGTAGAGGCCAAAATTAGATCAGCCAAGATCCTGCTGAATGACAGAGCATACTGAATGGCTTCTCTCATTCCTAATTCATATGCTCCTACACTAGTAAAAATATAGAACTTGCATAGTTGTCTGGTCTTTGGTCTGTTCTGTAAGTTGGTCGTAGCTGAGGTGGTGGAAGAGGCACTGCAATTATCTCCAGATCAGAGGAGGAGACATCAGTCAAAGTCCTGCTCCTGATGGTATCCAGTGACTCCTGTTGGAATTATGTATTGGTCTATTTTTTCTGTTATCGTTGTGAAGAAAGTTACATTTACTCTCTCTCTTGAGAAGATGCTGATGGCATTAATTCTTACCTTGCAGCAATTATTCTTACAACTGAATAGCTTTTGAACCCACTTCAGGGAGTGCAGAATATGTTATAACTATGGGCTCCACATTGGCTGATCAAGTACGCAGGGGTGATGAGCTCCTTTCCAAGAAAAATTAATGACCTGGCTCAATTTTACCACTCACCCCCCCTGCAGATTCAACACCTTTCACAGTCATTTTTCTAATGTCACAATGATCAGATTTATTGATTTCACCAGCTCTAGCTTCCCTGATAGTTCCGTAATTGATATATCTGGCTTGGTGATGATGTTCTTGAACTTGGGAATGATGCTGCCTGAGGTCAATAGGTTGGACTCACCAGACAAATGGGGAGAATTACTAATGGATCAGGTGTCCATACAACTGCACAAAAAAATGCCACCCAAGTGGATTAGGTCAAATGGTTTGCCAGTCATATCGATTGGACAGAGTACAATGCACTGGTCACCCTGACCTCAATGAGATGGACATTTGAACTTTGTAGCCTCCTCACTGGCTCTAACATTGTTAAATGCTTCTGCTGAGGCCATTTGGTCCATTGTGTCTGTGTGTCGACTCTTTAAAAGAGTAATCTGATTATTTCAGCTCACCTGCTCTTTCTCCATCACCCTGCAATTCCTTTTCTGAATGAAGAATAAATCCCAATTCTCTGTTAAAATTATGCCTCAGCCTGTTCCCACAATTGTTTCAGGCAGAGTATTTCAGATAACAATAACTTGCTGCAACATTTAAAAACCATTTCTTCTCATTATCCCCAGCTCATCTGCTACTGAAACTATCATCGGCACCTTTGCTATCAGTAAACCTGATTAATCAAATGCACGCTTGCTGATCTTCCAATTTCTACCCTCAAGAAATTTCATTCCGCAACAACTGTGCTGCCTGTGTTTGACCTTGCACCAAGTTCTGTTCCTTTGGAGCTAGCTGTTCAAACGGCTGACCCCTGTTCAAGTTGATATTAAAATTCTCAGTTTTATTCTCAAATCCTTCCATCCCCTATCTCTTCATGTATGATCTTTGCAGCCTTGCAACACTCCAAGATAATTGTTTTCTGCTAATTCTGACCTCTTGTACATCCACAATTTTAATCACTACACATTAATGCCTGCACCTTCAGTCGTTGAGGCCGTAAACTTTGCATTACCCTTCACACACCTCTCTGCTTCTCATGCTTTTGTCCTTTAAGAAACTCTTTACTCCTTTAAGAATCTGCCCTGAACATTTTTCCTCTTCAGGTAATAATCTTTTGCATGCCTTGCTTTAACCTTTTCTCCACTATAGTTTCAGGCTATGAATTCCAGATCCCCATCAATCACTGAATGAAAAAGGTTTTTTCCATATCACCTTTCGTTGCTTAAATTTTATGCTCTCTTGTTCATGAATCCTTCCAAAAATGTGAGCTATCTGTCCAGTGCTCTCATGATTTTGAATATCTCCATCAGATTTCCCCCCAGTCTTCTCTTCCCCAAGGAAAACAGTCTCTACTTCCTCAATCTTCCTACATGACTTAAATTCCTCTTACAAACACATGAATAAGCGCAAGCATATGCCAAATACTGCCCTCATATATGCTGTGCCGTTTAATAAAATCATGGATAATCTGATTGTGATCTCAATCTCACATTCTAAGCTATCTTAACTAACCTTTAGCTCCTGTAATGGTCAAGAATCTGCTTTATTAGTCTAGAATGTATCCAGCTCTTCCTTAAAAAGGCTCAGTGCTGATCTTACCAGGAATCGGTGAAGTGTCATGTTTATTGAGCTTCTCTCCATGAGCCTGTACCAGTGTTTCTTGTTAACATCTCAAACTCCCTCATTATATACGTACCGTGCATCTAATATGCGGTACATTTTCCTTATGTAATGCTGGTTGGATTCTCCCACTCACCACAGAGAGAGGTTATTACCAAAGTCAGGATGACCTGGGTTCTCTGCAAGGGGCATTATACCTAACAGGCTGTTATGCACCAGACAAGGACTGGACGTGGGTAGACACATGCTCCAGACATACCAAATAAGAGTACATTGGTGTCTGCTTTACAGATAGGGACCTAGAATTCCTGATAGAGAGAGCGGTACAGAAGATAGATGTCCTCGTGATCCAGGACCAGCAGAGGAGGCCATGACACCAGACCCTGCCAGCTTGGTCCAGGATTGCCGACCCTGCCAGTGCCGTCTCCCTGCTCCACAGAAATGCCAGCAGTGGCACATAAAGATCAATGACTTTCTCTGATTCATGAGAGTAAATGCGCTCATCTTCTCGCTGATAGTTCACCCTCACTCCACTTCGAGCAGCATGCTGTACCATTCTCACTATTGCCTGCAACATCTTTCCTCACTCATTCTCACCACTCCAAATGCCTAATCTTCTAACATTGCATAACCTCTGCTCTACCTGCTCACTGTCACAATGTTGGTCTTTTTACAAGGTTACTGTGCCCTTGAATTTTTTTCCAGTGAGTGGTGATTGGCCAGGCTCCAACTAGGCTGAGTATGAAAGATTTATTGGGGCTCTTTTTGTTTATCCGTAACAGATAATGCCTCTGGCCTAAAGCTTTCATGTCTTAAAAAAAACTGGCATAATCAAAGGGGTGTGGCCAGCTAGCTGTGTAGCTAGCCTTTGTTTAGATTAGAGTTTTTGATTCAGTTCAGCAGTAGTGTGTGTGAAGATAGGCTGCTGGGGACAAGTCCAGCTGGGTCTCTCTAACCTCAAGCCTGTAACCCCTGGTTTATTTCATTTCTATCCTTTGTGCTCAGGGATGTATTTATTGGGACTGTTGCCAGTATTTTCAGAACAGCATCATTAAGTCGGGATAGTCTGTCAGGGTTTTCTATTTTCTGGTATTATATTTTCTGTTCTTTGTGTTTCATTTTATAAATTTGTAAAAAAAATTTTTTGGTTTAAAACTTGGCAGCCAAATCAGCTAATTCACTCTGGGAACATCCATTATCCACTTACCTAAACAAATAACAAAGTTACGGTTTGTCTATCTGCTTAAAAATGTTTTGAGGGTCGGGCCTGGTCCATAACAGATTGGGGGCTCTTTGTGAGATTTGTTTATAGTTCCAAACTGGGATTTGGTATTTGAATTGTTTTGGACTCAGAGGCAGTGAGTGGTAGGTGTTAATATCTTTATTTCGGGTGATGTTTTGGTTGGTTTGAACAGCATTGGGATAGCAATGGTTCTTTCAGTCACCATGAGTTTTCTGGGGGTGGAAGAAGTGACCTTGGGGGTTTTACAGAAGGTTGGTACAGCAAGCTGCGAACATTAGCAGATATGCTGAAGTTGGAGCTACCTCCCAACGTGAGGCGATTACAGCAATAGCTCAGTATTTAAATTTGCTGGACACACCATCAGGATCTGCAGAGATGGCAAAAATTCAATTGCAAATGGAGCAGCTTGAGTTCAAGGCAAGAGATAAGGAAAGGGCAGCAGAAATGAAACAGCTTGAGTTACAATTAAAAGCAGAAGAGAAAGAGAAAGAGAGAGAGAGTTTGAACTTCAGAAAACGACACTGAGAAAGGAAAGTCAGCTTAAAAGGATGGAGATGAAGGCTGAAGGTCGGCTTAGTGAGGAAATACGACAAACTCATGTGCAAGAGCAGAGAGTTCAAACAGCAAGGTTAGCAGCTGAAGTGGCTGATGGTTATGAGTTGGTCCATAAAACAGGGTTTGGCTTCCAGAATCAATTTCAATCCATGAAGGATAGAAATTGGGGCAAAGAGAAATCCTCACGTGGAAAGGGAAAGGTAGATCTTGGTGAAGATCCTAAGGATAACTCACCACAGGGTAAAAAGGGAACCCTTGAAGAGGACAAAGAAGTTAAAAAGCTCCAGTGTTTTCATTGCAATAAAGTGCACCACACAAAATCACAGTGTTGGTGGGCTAGGAAAAAGCCAGATGTAGAAAAACAGGACAAGCCTGGGAATTTTGTTGGAATGGTAACAGAAAGCACAGTGGAAGCTAGAAAGCTGCATCAGTGTGTACAAGTTTATCGGAGGTTGGTTAAGGAGAATCTGCTTGGAAAATATACCTGCAAAGGTAAAATTTATTCACATAGGCCAGGAGTAGCAGGTGAAGAGTCACAATATTCAGGGTCACAGGATCCTCTCAGTCTGTGTTGCTGAAAGATGAGGAGATATGTGCTCCTGCAGGACTATTGCCAGAAAAGGTACTGATGATGAGAATTCATGGTGAGACAAAAAGCACTCAATTATGTAAAGTGAGGCTAGACAGTCCAAAAAAGAGTGGAGAATTTGTGATAGGAGTACTGGACAAACTCTCAGCTCCAGGAATACAATTTGTTCTTGATTCTCTGGTAGGTGTGCCACCTAGTATAGTTGAAAAGCGAGTGGACACTCAGGCAACTGAGGCAATGCAGGATTCTTATCTGGGAATCTTCCCTGATTGTGTAGTAATGATGTCACAGAGTCACCAGTTGAAGCAGGACAGATCAAAGGGTATAGATAAGGAAACTGAAGTGGCATTAGCAGAGATGGTGTTTGATCAGATAGTTGAGACAAAAGAAGAGCAAATAGGTAATCATGCAAATATATTTAGCTCTGCAAAACTCACTGCATTATAGCAGAAAGATGAAGATTTAAAGCATTTGTCTCAAAAGGCATATACAGATAAGGAATCTGAATGTATACTCATGTGTTATTACCTGAAAAATGATGTCTTAATGAGGATCCCATATTCAAGCAGATGAGAAACGGGCAGAAATTCATCATCGTGGTTCAGTGGTTAGCACTGTTGCCTCACAGCGCCAGGGACTCGGGTTCGATTCCAGCCTCGGGTGACTGTGTGGCGTTTGCACATTCTCCCTATGTCTGCATGGGTTTCCACTGGGTGCTCTGGTTTCCTCCAACAATTCAAAGATGTGCAGGTCAGGTGAATTGGCCATGCTAAACTACCCATAGCGTAGGTTATTAAGTCAGGGGTAAATGTAGCTTCGGGGAATGGGTCTGGGTAGGTTGCTCTTCAGTGAGTCGGTGTAGACTTGTTGGGCTGAAGGGCCTGTTTCTACATTGTAGGGATTCTAATTCTAAATTGTCTTGCCAGTAAGGTATAGAAAGGAGGTGTTGTGAGTGGCACATGTAGGTCATTTAGGAGTAAGGAAAACACAGGCTAAAATACAAAGACATTTTTTCTGGCCTGGACTGCACAAAGATGTAATTGAGTTTTGCCAGATATGCCATACCTGTCAGGTAATTGGAAAAGTACAGGCACTAAAAAGACTTGTACTTTTAACACCTATTACAGCATTTGAGGAATCTTTTACAAGAGTCTTAGTTGATTGCGAAGGTCCCCCACATCAAATAAAGATTGGGAATCAGTATTTGTTAACAATAATGGATGTATCGACTGGATTTCCAAAAGCTGTACCATTATGCAATATCAAAGCTAAAAGGATTATAGAGGAATTACTCAAATGTTTTACTTGATACTGACTACACAAGAACAAGGGTTAAACTTCACATCCAAACTATTCAAGGAAGTTATGGACAGCTTAAAAATAAAATAATTTATATCTACTGCGTACCATTCAGGGAGCGCTAGAAAGGTGACATCCACCATTAAAGTCCATTGCAAGGTTTGTGAAGGTTTGTAGCTCAGGTTGAGGTTTAGGGTAAAGGTTTGCTCGCTACAGCTCAGCGAGTAATACTACACCTGAAAATTAAAGTCCGTGCTGAGGGCTAATGGTCAGGACTATCCAGATGATTGGGTTAAGGAAATTCCATTTGTGCTTTTTGTGATCAGACATGCACCAAATTAATTGACCAAATTCAGTCCATTTAAATTAGTTTTTGAGCATGAAGTGAGAGGACCATTGAAACTGATTACGGAGAAGCTAGTAAGTCAGAATTCAGAGACCACACACTTAGACTATGTGTCAAAGTTTAGAGATTATTGAATTGAGCTGGGGAGTTGGCTAGGCAACATTGAAAATTTTGCAGCATACAATGAAACAGGAAGCAGACAAGAAAACAAAAATTCGCAATTTTGCTATCAGGGTTAAGGTATTAGGGTTACTTCCAATAATTGGTTAACCCTTAAAAGCAAGGTTTAGTGGACCTTATCAAATTGAAAGGAAAATGAGTAAAGTGAACCACTTCAGAGGGACTCCATACAGGAAGAAATCTCACAGAGTGGATCACATGAATATGCTCAAAAAGGTATTTTGACAGGGAAGGGAAGCAAGAGGAGAATGTTAATGGTTACAACACAGAGGGAAGAACCAAGTTCAGAGCATTCTGAATTGGACATTCCTCAAATTAAATTGGACAATGAGCAAGTTGTCAAAAAATTGAGATAAATTATTCAGTTACCTTCCTGAGAAAAATTGAAATGACCTGAAAGAATTATTACTATCATTTGGGGAGATATGCGGAAATAATCTGGGAAGTACTAACCTAATTGGGCATGATGTAGATATTGGAGATGCTGTTCCGATTAAGCAGCATCCTTAGAGGCATAGCCCTCTAAAGTTGGCACAGATTCAGAAGGAGATCAAACGCCTGCTCCAAGATGACATAATCAAAGTGAGTTACAGTGACTGGAGGTCACCTAAAGTAATGGTGCCAAAGCCAGATGGTAGCCAACAGTTATTTGTGAACTATTGCAAAGTCATTGCAGTTACAAAGACTAATGCATACCCACTTCTGTGCTTGAAAGACTCTGTTGAAAAGGTGAGACAACCAACTTATATTTCTAAGTTGGACTTACTCAGAGGCTACTGTCAGAAAGAGCAATTGCAGCTTTTGTAATGCCAAATGGACTGTATCAGTTTAAAGTCATGACATTTGGTATGAAAAACACTCTGGCCACATTTCATAGATTGACTAATAAGGTCATTGCCGAATTACCCAGCTGTGTAGTGTGTACATTTATGACCTGGTGATTTTTAGTCACTCATGGAAGGAACATTTACAACATTTATTGGATCTGTTTGATCGACTTTGGAAGGCAGGCTTGGTGGTAAACCTAGCTAAAAGTTAATTTGTCCAAGCTCAAGTCACCTTCCTGGGCCATGTTGTTGGACATGGACAAATGGCCCCACCAGAAGCAAAAACAAAGGTAATCGGGGAATTTCCCATACCATTGACAAAAAGAGCAGGACTGCAACTCCTGGGATTGAATGGAGGTTATCAAAAGTTTGTGCCGAAGTTTAGTAGAGTGGCTGCTCCACTCATTGAATTGCTAAAAAAAGCAAGACATTTCAGTGTACAACGGACTGACAGAAAGCATTTGGCAGCCTGAAGACTGTGTTAACCACTGCCTCGGTATTAGCCACATCTCATTATGCAAAGCCTTTCAAGGTGGCTATCGATGTGAGTGATGTGGGTGTCGGTGCTGTACTCCTGCAGGAAGATGACAAGAAAATACAAAGACCTATCTGGTATTTCTCCAGGAAGTTGAATGTTCATCAGCAGAAATATTCGACAATTCAGAAAGAGATTTTGAGCTTGGTGTTGGCACTTCAGCATTTCAGTGTTTATATTACCAGCGATGCATCTGAGACAGTTTGTACACTGATCATAACCCATTAAAATTTGTGGAGAAATTTAAGGACAAAATGGCAGACTGTTTAGATGTAGCCTGTTGTTACAGTCACTCAATTTGAAAATTGTGCATGTGACAGGTCAAGAAAACGTGATTACCGAAGCATTATGAAGACTCGAATGAGAGATGGAGGCATTCGGTGGTGCGAGAACCACAGACTGAATCTGAATGTATTTGCGCATATTTTCATGTTTGTAGTCAGTGAATGTATATTTATGTTTTAAGGTACTAACCACTATTTTTGGGAGTTTTGAAAAATGAAGCCTTCTTTGAATATTGTTGTTTCATTTTTTAAGGGGAAGGTATCACAATGTTGGTCTTTTTACAAGGTTACTGTGCCCTTGGGGTTTTTTTCCAGAGAGGGGGTAATTGGCCAGGCTCCAACTAGGCTAAGTTTGAAAGGTTTGCTGGGACCATTTTTGTTTACCCCTAACAGATTATGCCTCCGTCCTAAGGCTTTCATGTCTTAAAAAAAACGGCTGGTATAATCAAAGGGGTGTGGCCAGCTAGCTGTGTGGCTAGCCTTCGTTAGATTAGGGTTTTTGATTCAGTTTAGTAGCAGTGTGTGTTAAGAAAGACGGCTGGGACAAGTCCAGCTGGGTACTCTCTCTCTCTCACTCTCTCTCTCTATATTGTAAAGCCTGTGAGCCCTGGTTTGTTTCATTTTTACTCTTTGTACTAAGGGATATGTTATTTGGGACTTTTGCAAGTATTTTTGGAACAGCATCATTACGTTGGGACAGTCTGTCGGGGTTTTGAATAGGATAAGTTATCAAGCATTCTATTTTCATTTCTTTGTGTTTTATTTCCTAATTTTGTAAATAAATTCTTTCTGTTTAACCCTTGGCGGCCAAATCAGCTAATTCACTGTGGGAATGTACACTTACCTAAACAAATAATAAAGTTACGGTCTGGGCTACCTGCTTAAAAACATTTTGAGGAGTCGGTCCTGGTCCATAACACTCACTCACTTGTTTCCACAGCACTCAAAGCAGTGCCACCCACCTCCATCTCACTCAGTCCTTTCCTTTCCCTTATTCCAGGAGAAAAGGCCCCTCAGTCAGGCCAAAAGGGATGGGACAGGTTGAGTGCCTGGCATTTGCCTCCTCACCCCCACAAGAAGAAGGCCCTGACTCTGACCAGCCTGACTGACTGACTGTGACCACACAAGCCTACTGCTGAGGCTGAAACATCATGGTTTCAAGATTCAGTTTAGTAGCAGTGTGTGTTAAGAAAGACTGCTGGGACAAGTCCAGCTGGGTACTCTCTCTCTCTCACTCTCTCTCTCTCTCTATTGTAAAGTCTGTGAGCCCTGGTTTGTTTCATTTTTACTCTTTGTACTAAGGGATATGTTAATTGGGACTTTTGCAAGTATTTTTGCAAGGTAAGGCAAAACAGGAATGCTGTGGCCATTCAGATAGATGCAAAGCAAGTGAATCCTACAGGAACAAGAGAAGCTTCTTAAGGTGCAGCCTGGTCGAATTTGTGAACTGGGTGCCTGACTCTGTGAGCAAAGTATCCTTGCAGCAGCATTGCAATGACAGTGCTGGTACACTCCAAAGTGCCATATTACCTTGCAGAAGTGTACATTAAGTGGATTGGACTTGTGGTATACTGATGCGGAGAGGCTGGCACATTTCAAATGCCAACATCCGTGGACAGGGGGTGGGTCAGCCACTGCCAATGGAGTGTGCCTTAAGAGTTTGGTGCCTAGTGTCCTTGAGAATAGCAAGCAACAAGCTGCAGCCCTCAAGCCTCCACTTAGACTTTCAGGGTGAGAATTCTTAGCATCTAATTTCCATCCAGTGTGTAGAAGAATGAGAGATTGCATAATAATGAGGTAAATTTAGGTACTAATGAGAGAGATAATCAGTGGTATTCCATGTTAATAAGCTTCTTGCTGCTCACTAATGAAAATCTCACCTTGGCATTCAGGAGCTGGATGTATAATCTGTCGTTTTGGTGTCAACATTGAAAAGGGCCACCCTTAATACCTCACAGATATTTTCTTGCCATAGTCCAAGTCAGTTAGGGGCTGGGAGCTACTATTAAGCCATGACTTATGTCCTTCACTCGGTTGATAAACCAATATTCCTCTATGTTGAATACCATTTGGAAGATGCACTGCAGGTGGTAAGGGCACAGAATGTACTCTGAATGGGGGACCTTCAATATCCATTACCAAAAGTGGTTTAGAAACAGCACTACAGTCTGTTCTGGCTGAGTCCCAAATGACATCTGAATGTAATGCAATGAGAATTAGTTGACATAGAGTGGGAATTAGTGGAAACATAGAGTGGGAATAAATGGGACTTGTTCTGAGTGGCAGGAAGTGATTAGTGGTCTACTGCAAAACACAGTGCTTGGGCCCCAGCTATTTATATATATATAATGATTTAGATGCGGGAACCAAATGCAAAATTTCCAGTTTTGCTGATGACACAAAATTACATGGGATTGTGAGTTATGAGGAAGATGCAAGTAGGGTTCAAGCCAGTCTAGACATGGCAGATGCAATATACTGTGGCTAAATGTCAAGTTATACATCTAGATGTGAAAAACAGAAATCAGAGTATTATTTAAATAGTGATATATTGGGAAATGTGGATGTGCAAAGGAATCTAGGTATCCTTGTATGAAAGTAATGCAGCAAGCAATTAGGAAGAGAAATGGTACATTGGCTTTATTACAAGAGGTTTTCAGTTCAGATATGGAGTATTTTACTGCAATCATATGTGGCCTTCATAAGATCGCACTTGTTGTATTGTGTGCATCTTTGGTCAACAGAAGACATGTGTGTCATTGAGGAAGTGCAGCAAAGATTCACTAGGCTGACACCATGTCTAGCAGGACTGTCATTTGAGGAGAAATTTGTTCATCTGTGCCTGTAATCACTTTAGTTCAGAAGAATGTGATAGGATCCGATTGAAAAGTTTAACATTCTGACAGACCTAGACAGACTAGATGTACGGAGGACCAGTGGTCAAAGTCTCAGGATACAGATTAGGCCAGTCAGGACTGAGGTGAGAAAACATTTGTTCAGAATATAGTCACCCTGTGGAATTCTCTACCAAAGAAGGCTGTGGAGGCTGGGTCACTGCATATATTCAAAGAAGAGATTGATACATTTGGAGATATTAAAGGCTCCAAAGACTGTAGAGAGAAAACAGGAACATAACATTGAGATTGAGGATTGGTCATGACAGTATTGAATAGTGGAGTAGGCTAAAAAGGGCAAATGCCTCCTAGTTTCTACGTTTCAATGGCATAGACACTGTCTGAGGCCAATAGGGAGGGAATTTACAAGAGGAAAAGAATTACTTGAACACATCCTCACCAATCAACCTGTCACAGTGACATCTGTCCACGTCAGTATTGGAAGGAATGATCACTGCACAGTGTGGAAACAAAGTCATCATTCTCCATTATGTTGTGTCACATTACCATCATGCTAAATAGGATTGACTTTTAACAAATCCAGTAAATCCACACCGGGCTTCTCTGGGCCATCAGCAGCAGCAGAATTATCTCCAACCCCCTGGCCTAGCTTATCCCAACTCTTCCATTGCCATCAACTCTAGGTCAATGAAACTTGAAATGAAGTAGAACTTATTACATTTGCAAAAATGGGTTCCACACCAGTTATAGAGCTTGAGTTGAAACATTCTTACTCAATCAGACGGAATTCTTGTCATGCACACGTTGTTCACTTGTAAATAACTCACATAACTGGAGGCTGTTCAGTGCAAAAGACCAGAAAATCTTATTTTTTTGTGGGCTCAGGAGGAATGTTTCAGAATTCTGCTCGCTGATATTTTTATCGTCCACTATTTTTAGAACCAAGCAGCGTTAAGCATCATTATTCAAAACCTCATTGGTGCTGGCGTTACGCTTCCTATTATTCATGCCTTTGTGGTTTGAGTTCTTTTTACCATCTATAATTGGGTTCTCCTGAATGAGGTTAAAGTGAAAGATTATTGGAGGACAGACTGACAACAGATACTGCAGCAGTGCATTCAAATTCCCTTAACAGGCACTGTCTGTTTCAAGTAACCTCCAATCTACAAAAAAACTAAAAAAAACATACAAAATACAGAGAAGAAATACATTTGTTTTAAAGAACAGCTATTGTAATTGGTGGGAAATACAGAAAGGAAAACACCCTGATCTGATTCTTCGTTTTTTTCCCCCTTCTGTTCTATCCTGAAGGCTTGAAAAGCAATTAAGACATCTCTAGGCTTTAGAACAATAGGGCAACTTTGTCGATGATGCTCCTAAATCGTATCAGAATTATGGGCACAGCATAGAAAGAAAGTGAGCACTGTCTTCCTTATTCTAATCGCAGACCTCACCGAAGACGTTTCATGTGGCTGCACTCATCTGTGCCTCAAGAGGGCACCGGTACGTAAATAAAATACTTTGGTATTAAAGGATTCAGGAGCTCCAATAAATCAAAAATCTTCCAGATTTATTGTCTTGGATGATGCTGCTGAAAGAAGTGACATTTCCTTTTGATCTGTTCCTATTCCCAGTGGTGTATCTTTTGGATAATGAGGAAGAAGTTGAAACAACATTGATTAGAAACATAGCCTCTATCCAATGATGATGAGGAGGTGAAGGGTTACAACTCCCCACATTCTTTGAATAACTTGCTCAGTATTTTATTTCATGAGTCCTCACCAATATTCTCTAGCCAGGGTTTCCCATATTACTCTGATGTGTTTCTGTCTGCATAATTTGACAAAGAAAGCTAACCTGTGATATTAAGAAGATGTTCCAATGGAAAAAAGGTGGAGGAAACTAAGAGTTAGAGTCCATCAATGAACAGCTTGAACCTTTTAGTCATGATTTGGAGGAGCTGGTGTTGGACTGGGATGGGCAAAGTTAAAAATCATACAATATCTGGTTATAGTCCAACAGGTTTGTTTGGAAGCACTGGCTTTTGGAGCGCTGCTCTTTCATCAGGTGGTTGTGAAGCAGAACCATAAGACACAGAATTTATAGCAAAAGATTACAGTGACACAATGATACATTGAACAAACCTAGATTGTTAAGACTTTCTTCTTTTAGAATGGGTTTGCTGTAGTTTACTAATATGTAAATCACAGAATTTCTTTTAAGTCACATTCTCAAGATAACTTAAGGTTTTATAAAAAAAAGGTAACATCTCAGTTCAGACAATGCCGTAAAGGTGTAAGGTTAGAGTCTGTCTTTATCCCAATCTTGGGTCAGATTGATTCTATTTCCAAAGTGGAATTTACAAAATATAACATGGATTGACTGCTTGCAAGTTTCTATTTTTTTTGAGCAAAATAGAATGGATCTGCAAATATACTTCTGCAAATACAAATTCACTCCATAAACATTTAGATAGCACTAATTAAAGACATTGCCTCCTGAACTGTAAATGCGCACAAGAACTCTTCTCTCTCTGAACCAAGCAAATACTGCACCCAATCCTGAATAAGAATTCCTGATGGGAAAATCTAATGGACAGTGGATTTCTGTGTTAGTTGCATGGAATCTTCGCACATCCTTGCATTGTTCTCTTTGTGTCAGGTGTCCTGACTCTAATATGCATGTAAACTATCACACCCTGAACATAGGGCAAGATGGCCAGTACAACAAATCCGTGAGATCGCTCCTACTGGCTCCTGCTGCCAATGGGAAATATGATGTATTCATTGGCTCTCACAAACAGGGCAATAGTGAACAGTTTGATGCATTGCGCACTGTTGATTGGGAACTATGGGAGAGGTCATCTGTCACAGACTTTGATAAGGCTGTAGGCATCAGCAACAGTAGGCCTGAAGATTCCAGATCCAGAAAGTTTTGTCTGGGCCTCTATGCCATGTGCATCGAGTATGATGTCCCAGGTGCTTCTTCTTGCTGCCGGTTGAGGCTGATACTTCTTCACTTCCTTCATCGGTTCCACCACCCAACCAAAATGGCTATAAGACTACAATAATAAAATCATCAAAAGCAAGACAAAGGCATGTCAGGCAATCTGGAAGATGGTAAATCTTCGAGTAATCCAAACAACACAATGGCATCCATCTCCCTATGATACAAGAACAGAACTTGTTGGAGAAACTCAGCTGGTCTGGCAGTATCTGTGGAGAGAAAGCAGAGTCAATGTTTTGAATCAGAGAGTCATAGAGATGTACAACATGAAGACCCTACAGTCCATTTCGTCCAGATATCCTAAATTAGTCTAGTCCCATTTGCCGACCAGATATCCTAAATTAATCTAATCCCATTTGCCAGCATTTGATCTACATTCCCCTAATTGCTTCCAATTCATATACCCATTCAGATGCCTTTTAAATACTTTAGTTGAAGCAGCCTCCATCACTTCCTCTGGCAGTTCATTCCATACATGCACCTCTGCATGAAAAAGTTGCACCTTAGGTCCCTTTTAAATCCTTCCTCACCTTAAACCTATGCCCTCTACTTTTGAACTCCCCTAGACTGGGGAGAAGATCTTAGCTATTCATCCTATTCATATTCCGCATGATTTTATAAACTTCTACAACATTCCCCTTATCCTCCAATGCTCCAGGGAAAATAACCTTAGTCTTTTCAGCCTCTCCCTGAAGGTCAAACTGTCCAATTCTGGCAATATCATTGTAAATCTTTCCTGAACCCTTTCAAGTTTCACAACATCTTTCCTATAGCAAGGAGACCAGAATTGCGCGCAGTCTTCCAAAGTGGCATCAACAATGTCCTGTACAGCCACAACATGACATCCCAACTCCTGGACTCAATGCACAGATCAACAAAGGCAAGCGTACCAAATGCCTTTTTCACTACCCTGTATATCTGTGACTCCAATTTCAAGGAATTATGAACCTGTATGTGAACCAAGGTCTCTTTGATCAGCAAAATCCCTCCACTCAAAAGCCTGTGAATATTTGGAAACCTTTACCTCAGATTGCTGCCACTGAATAAATTTAAGGCTGAATTTTTGGTCATTCAGTGCTTGTATTTCAACTCCTATTTGGTGCTTTATGTGCTTGACGCATGCCCTACATTCTGGTAGAAGTGTCAGGATGGGAAACATTTCTGATAGTCTCATTCCAGGTTGCACAGAGAAATTAAAGGCACAGGTAACAGCACTGCAATAATAATCCAGAGACCCAGGTTAATGCTCTGGGGGCATGGGCTCAAATCCTACCTTGGCAGCCAGTGGAGTTTAATTTAATTAATAAATCTGGAATTGAGAGAGTAATGATTGTGATTTAAAGAAATAATCTGATTCAGTTACAGAAAGGAATCTGTCATATTTGCCCCTGGTCTACATGTGACTCCAGACCCACTGTGTTGTGGCTGAATATTAACTATCTTTGAAATGATCATACCACTTCAGCCAAGGGTCATTAGTGTCACAGAGTCAGATGGCATGGAGACGACCATTTGGCTTAACTCAGCTATGCCGACCAGATATCCTGAACTGGACTAATCCCATTTACCTGCATTTGGCCCATATTCCTCTAGACCTTTCCTATCCATTTACCTGTCCAAACATCTTTTAAACATTGTAATTGTACTTGACCCTGCCACTTTATCTGGCAGCTTGCTTTGTATACATATCAGAGCCGATAAAATGTGGAGCTGGAGAAATCACAGCAGGTAAGCAGCATCAGAGGGGCAGGAGAATTGACTTTTGGGCAGGGCCCTTCATCAGAACCTATGTTTTCCATCTTCACATTTTCTCGACTTTGGCTTTGCGGCATCTGCAGTCCTCACTATCTCCTATATACGTAGCACACTCTGGGTGAAAAGGTTGCTCCTCAGGACTCTTTTAAAAATTTCTCCTCTCACTTTAAATCTATGGTCTCTAGTTTCAGACTTCCCTACCTTGGGGGAAAAGACCCAGGACTATTCACCTTATCTTTGCTTTTTATGATTTTATGCACCTCTATAAAGTCACTCCTCAGCCTCTTCCACTCCAGCCAAAAAAGATTCCAGCCTACACAGTCTCCCTTTACAAACCCTCCAGTCTCGGTAACATTCTTGTAGATCTTTATTGCACCCTTTCCAGTTTAATAATATCCTTCCTGGAGCAGTAGTCCAAATGTGGTCTTACCAAAGTCTTGTATAACCATAATATGATGTCCTAACCACTGCAATCAATGTTCTGACTGTCAAAGGCAAGCTGAATGCCATCTTTACCACCATGTCTACCTGTGATGCTATTTTCAAGGATCTATGCACCTATACCCCTAGATCTCTCTGTTGAACAACACTCCTCAGGGCCCTACCATTAACTGTGTATGTCTTGTCCTGGCTTGTCTTAACAAAATGCAACACGTTGCATTTATTTGAATTAAACTCCATTTGCCATTCCTTGGTCCATTAACCCAGTTGATCAAGATCTTGTTGTACACTTATATTACTTCCTTTGTTGTCCACTATACCATGTATAAAGCCATGCTGACTTTCCCTAATCAGATCTTGCTTTTCCAAATGCAGGTAGATTCTGTTTCTCAGAATCTCCTCCAACAGCTTACACACCACTGATGTCAGGTTAACAGGCCCTGTAGTTGCCTGGCCTTTCCTTGCAGTTTTCTTAAACAGTGGCACAACATTAGCCACCCTCCAATCTTCTAGCACTTTGTGGCTATCTATGACACAAAAATGCCTGCTAGAGGCCCTGCAATTTCTTCCCTAGCTTCTCACAATACCCTGGGATTTACTTGAGGTCCCCATAATTAATCTACCTTGATGTGTTTGAAGATCTCCAAAACCTTCTCTTCTGTAATGTGAAGTCTTCTCAAGAAATCAGTATTTATTTTCCCGAGTTTCCTTGCTTTCAAGTCTTTCTCCACAGTAAATACTGAAGCAAAATAACCTGAAACAAACACAGAGAACAGAGTTGTTTCTCTCTTCACAGATGCTGCCAGATCTGCTGACTTTCTACAACGCTCTCTGTGGTTATTTTGTCGAATCTCCTAATTATTTTGTTTGACATATTGTTTAGATTAGCAGTTATTTTCTATATCCACTGGAATACATGCCAAGTTTATGCAATTTGCCTTCATAATTTAATCTTTTAAAATCGTTTTGGTGATTCAGTATTACACCTTTACCAAATATAATATATTTTGAAGGTTTTGTGCCTGAAACTGGATGAAGAATGTCAGATAGAGAGCTGTTTAAGCTTCTAGCCAGTCAGCGCCTAACTTCCGCACTTGTCTGTTCCAGCCACCTTGATAAAGAGCCCAATAATCCATTAGCTCGTTTGAGTATAACTTGTACCTGTGCAATAGCTTTTAATGATTTGTACATTGGAACACTTAAATGCTTTTGCTCCTTCTTAGCTCCTAGTCTCTCCTCACTCAAAAAGCAGACATTTGTCTTTCCTGAATTCAAAAATGGTGACCTTACATTTCTCATTGAACTACCAAATGTCACATTTTGTCTCTTCACTGAGTGTATTTGTGTCCCTTGTAACTTCTTGTTCCCAGGTACACAACTTGCTCTGCCCCTTAATTAGGAATCCTCTGCAAACTTGGTTATACAGTTCCCTTATTCCAAATCATTGCCACATTGGAAGAAATGTTTAGCCAACAGTACAGCCCCGGAGAACATTCAATCCAAACATGTCTCTGTTGAATAAAGTGGTCATTCTGAAAGAGTGAATCCTGGAGACTTTGTTAAGTTCCACCCAATCTGTTCAGGTTGTACATGTCTGGGGTGCAGGTCAGGTGATGGTGGTGATCATAAGGCAGAACATCTTAGGCACTCATGGAGTTACAATCTGGACCCACATGTCTCCTCATAGATTTAAGAACAATGTTTATCTTACTGAGGTAATTTGTATCTGTTTGCTATTGTAGAAAAAGTAAACTATATGTTGTTTAAGACAAAAGCTTCTCCATACTAAGATTCAGCTGGTGACAGCAAACTACCTCAACCACATAAAGCCAGTCACTGGTTTCCTAAAACCACAGACAACAGTTTTCTTTTTGCAAACTCTCAGTCTTCACTTCTACCTAATTCCAAACCAATATCAGAAAGTTACCTCCAATTCCCTGTGGTTTTATTGTTTTTCAAGTGCTCATTTGATTGGAACTTTTTACCAAATGTTTTTGGTAAAGCCGCAGGTAGATGGGATAGTGAAGAAGGCGTTTGGTAGACTTTCCTTTTTGGTCAGAACCAGCTGTACAGACTACTTTGGAATACTGTGTGCAATGCTGGCCTCTGTCCTATCAGAAGGATGTTGAGAAACTTGAAAGGGTTCAGAAAAGATTTACAGGGATGTTGCCAAGGTTGGAGTGTTTGAGCTAGAGGGAGAAGCTGAGTAGGCCAGGCCTGTTTTCCCTGGATTGTTGGAAGCTGAGGGGTGACCTTATAAAGGTTTATAAAATCATGAGTGGCATGTTGTCTAGAGGGCCATATATACAGCTTGCATCAATAATACCATATCCACCACATTAGCAATTTCATTAAGGACTTTAGCTAAGTTAATCAAACATGGCTTACCCATCACCCACTCTTTTAATGCTTTCACATCTGCTGAAGTGCTCAATCATTCTGTCTCTAGTGATGCATTCCAGGAACATTTTGACAATTAATGTGAAGCAAGGTCAGTAATAAGCTGGTTTCTTCCGAAGTGATGATGTGACAAACTTACTCAGCAAAAAAAAAGATAAGCCCTGATGAAGAGCTTATGCCCGGAGCATCGATTCTCCTGCTTCTTAGATGCTGTCTGACCTGCTGTGCTTTTCCAGCACCACACTCTCGACTCTGAGCTCCATCATTTGCAGTCCTCACTTTCTCCAAAAAGAATCAAACAACCAGGCTGGTCAAGACCAAGTAAATAACATTTAAATTTAATGAGGTTTAGGAGGACATTACATAATTAAAACTACCTAACATTTGGACAATGATGTAGCATGCATCACTGACAGATTCATAGAGACTGGTTTCATTCAGTTGACAATTTAATGGATACCTGTGTTGTTTTATCCCTTATCTGTGTATATGTATCCTGTGTTACTATTTCTTCTCACGTTTAGTATTTAATAAACTGACTCTTTTGTTAGTTCAACAGGGCCTAGTTCAATTGGCTCCTTCTAAAACATAAATGTATTTGGTCTGGAAGAGAGGCATCTACAAGAGAGGGGATCTTGAAATAACTCTTTAGGGGCTGGCATCCCATCACCAGTCGCCTTTTATTTACAACTGTATTGCCTTTGACAGTAGCACTGCCTCTCAATTAGTCAAGCATTCAGGACCTCAATATCCCTGACATTCATCCTTTAATATCAGCCAGGTCTCCCTGATTGGACCAGATTAACAGCCACGATCACAGACCATATTCTAAGAGATCAAACTGGCTGACCTCATTACAGTAGCTACAGGTCCTTTTCTGAATTAATCTTGTTGCAACCTTCCTCACCCAGGAACTGAGCAATTTCAATTATCTGATCTCGAACTCTGACAAATTGAGGAACCTCTCACAGGAGCCGATTGTAACAGAGGTTAAAGAGATGCTCATCATGTCAACCATGATTTCTAGTCAGAGGTTACCTCTCATCTCTCTCCACAGGTATTGCTCCTCCAAGCACAACTACATCTTTTACCCCTCTCACTAGAGTCATACAGATGTACAGCACGGAAACAGACCCTTTGGTCCAACTCGTGCATGCCCAACCAGATATCCCAACCTAATCTCACCCCATTTGCCAGCACATGGCCCATATACCTCTAAATCCTTCCTATTCATATACCCATCCAGATGCCTTTTAAACCAGGCTCCACCATTTCCTCTAGCAGCTCATTCCATACACACACCAACCTCTGAGTGAAAAAGTTGCCCGTTAGGTCCCTTTTATATCTTTTCCCTCTCACCCTAAACTATTCCTTCTAGTTCTGGACTCACCCATCCCAGGAAAAAGATTTTGTCTATTTCTCTTATCCATGCCCCTCATGATTTTAAAAACCTCTATAAGGTCACCCCTCAGCTTCCAACGCTCCAGGGAAAACAGGCCCAGCCTACTCAGCTTCTCACTATAGCTCAAACACTCCAACCCTGGCAACACCCTTGTAAATCTTTTTGAATCCTTTCAAGTTTTTCAACATCCTTCTGATAGGACAGAGGCCAGCATTGCATGCAATATTCCAAATGTGGCCTGTACAGCTGGTTCTGACCAAAAAGGAAAGTCTACCAAATGCCTTCTTCACTATCCTATCTACCTGAAACTTTACTTTCAAGGAACTATGAACCTGCACTCTAAGATCTCTTTGTTCAGCAACACAACCTAGGACCTTACCATTAAGTGTATAAGTCCTGCTCTGATTTGCCTTTCCAAAATGCAGGACCTCACATTTAGCTAAATTAAACTCCATCTGGCACTCCTCAGCCCATTGGCCCATCTGGTCAAAATCCCATTATACTCTGAGGTAACCTTCTTTGCTGTCCGCTACATCTCCAATTTTGGTGTCATATGCAAATGTACTAACTATACCTCCAATGTTCACATCCACAAGAGACATTTGCAGTTTTTTTGCCTGAATAATCTTCTGCTCCACCCTCTGCTGAACTCTAAAAAAAGGCGACATTGGAGGATGGAAAAAATCTCTCATCCTTGCAAGGTTCAAAATAAAAAAAAACACTTGCAAAGCCACTGGTGGAAAAGATCAAGAAGGAATTTGTCAATTTGCGAAGCCACAATTTGTTCTGAAGAGTTAAAAATATACTTTGTGTTATTTTTGAATGGGATATGGGCATTGCTGGCAAGGCCAACATTTGTTGCCCATCTCTAAATACCTTTGACCTCAGTGGCTCTCTGGGCCATTTTATAAGGCAGTTGAGAGTCAACTTCATTGCAGTGAATTTAGAGTCACATGTAGACCAGACCAATAGGTGCAAATTTCCTTCCCTAAAGGCCATTAGTGAACAGAATGACTTTTTTTGTGACAACTGTTAGATGGTTATTATTAGACTAGCTTTTTATTGAATTCAAATTTTACCACATGTCATGATTGGGTTTGAACCCATGTTCCCAGAGGATGAACCTGGGTCCTCTGGATTCCTCATCCTACATAACCTGATTTCCTCTATGTGCTCCAGCTTCCTGCCACGTTCCAAAGATGTGCAAGTTAGGTGGATTGGCCGTGCCAAATTGCCTGTAGTGTCCAGAGATGTGCAGGTGAGGTGGATTGGTCATGGGATTTACAGGGTTATTAGGATTGGGTGGGGGGAAGGGTTGGGTCTGGGAGGGTTGGTGTGGATTCAATGGGCCGAATGGCCTGCTTCCATGCTCTAGGGATTCTGTACTTCTATAACTATGACAGCAGCACCTCCCCTAATTTTAGTCAGTTGGAAAGTGTCCTAGTTCTTATTTAATTTGGGGTGGATAGACTTTGCAGGGTTGTGGGGAAGGATCAGATTTTGATGCTTAAGATTGTAACGTCAAAATTATCCGGTGCTGCAAGTCTCGGAGGCCTGCATTCTTTTGCGAATAGATTTGTTTGGATCAGTAACGCTTTGTAAATGTATATCGATTCCCCAGAGGAAATATTGCTGCAGGCCACCATCTATGGTACAGCATCGGAAACCATTTCACATTGAATAAATGCCATGATTTTTTATTCCACGTGTAAACACGAAGTAAAGTTGAGTCTTATTCTCAGCACCCATTTCATTGACCCTTCTGCTCCCAGTCTTTGCTCTCAAATCTCTCCAATTAGTGGCTCCTGTTCCCTTCCTCTTCTCACCCTCATCTCCATTCTTCTTCCTCTCTCCCTGGTCTCTACATGAGCACTGAGAGTCTTCATCTCTGCCTCTTGCTGCTGCCTTTTGCTGCTTCTCCTGCCCTTTGCCCTCACTCAATTCCTAACAGTTTCTCAGGTCCACCTCCACATATTGTTACTTCAAAGCACTGACCAGAATCTGTATCACATCTAAAGTGTTGATTGCATTTTTCAGTAAAAATATACTGAGGTTTTCAAACAGCTTAAAGCTAGTTCCAGGATCATTATTATAAACATGGCCGTAGGGTCTTTACAAGATCAGAGGTGAAGGCCTGACATTGCCTTGACTGGGACTAAGCCATATCTTAGTCACTTAAGTGTATGATGCATTTATAAAGTAATCGTCAGCATAAAGTCAACAATTATTCTAGAAGTGCCTGTTCACTTTAAATAACCAACCTACAATTCCACTTGGTGCTGGGAAACTACTGCACTAAAACTGCCAGCTGTTGCTGTCTTGAACTACTTCACTCACAAAAATACTGTGACCTATTTCAATACTGCCATGGTGCAAGCCCTTTCAGCTTTGTAGCCATGTAGCAGACTATTATCCAAGGACTCCCTCTTTGATTCTCCTTGTATTCAAAACCTTGCTCTGAATCTTCCAGGCAGTGGCCTGGAGGCAGGAATTGAACATAATCAGCTAGGATAGTGCTGTCATGATAATGGATCAACCCCAAAATATTATGATCATTTTTTTAACATTTAATCCCAAAGCATGTCTTTTTAAAAAGGATTAACACAGTCATAAAAAGACTGCAGATGTCAATTCAATGTTGTCTGGCAAAGTGCTATGGAGAACCCATGGAATATCAAACCTGTAGAATGTCAGGGAAAGTTCAAACAGACAGAGGCATAGCAGGAGATATAGAGGAGGTAACTATCTTCTCTTCTCAGTCAAAAGACACCTCTTGCAGACATTATTTGTATTCTGCCCTGACAGGAATGTATATACAATAGGTTAAAAGCCAACTGAAAACCTGGTCTGTGTGTGCTGGTGCAGAAAGTGTGCCAGTGATCTGAGGTTCTTGAGCATTAGCCTGCACTAACATGCTGTGAAGGCTACAGTCCAAGAACCAAGAATCTGGCCAGCAAGCCAGTCAGAACGAAACATAATAACAAGGACTATTTCACTCTGTATAGTGCAAGATAGCCACTGTTAAAAGAAAACTGGGCAAAAGGATTTCAACTAACAGTAAAGTTAAGATATTCTTCAAAGTTCTTAAAATGTGGCTGTTCAACTGTCAACATTGCACAGTCTATTCAACATGATTCCTGGAAAGCCATATATGTTTTCACTTTTCATTAGGACTCACTTTTTATTTCTAATCTGTAACATATGTTTTGTGTTACTATTTCTTTCATATTTAGTAACTAATAAACTCTTTTTTTGTGAACTTCAGAAATCCGAGTTAAATTAACTTAAATTCATTTGTTTAGGAGACAGACACACATGAGGAAGAGTCTTTTTTAAACTTTGCCTTGTTGTGTTAAAATGAGGGGTCATGTGAACAAAGAACAGATAACAGTTCACCTTTGTCCTCTCAGGACCTCAATGCTATGAAGTATCAGTTTGGAATTGGATTAACTAGGGGAACCTAGACTGTAATTATCCTAGGTGCATGCAACAGATACTGTGCCTGCTCCTGGGATCCCACTTCCACACTCAGAAAAAAAATTCTTCCAAATCCAGCAGAGTACTCCAACACCCCAAGACCATCCTGTTATGGATGCCACATTCCATTAACTCCCACTTCTTCCATAGTACCTAGCTTAATATTCCAGACCTAAAAGCCTGTAAAAATCCAAATCCAAGGGGTCACTTCCCTCACAATCCTAAACTCAACAAGATCTTCTCCAATATCCCAGTATTTTGACCAAACTAATTTCAGATCCCTAGATCAAATGCTGCTGAAGAAAATATTCACATGTAGGATGGAGGAAGTGAGGACAGCAGATGCTGTAACTCAGATTCGAGAGTGTAGCATTGGAAAAGCACGGCAGGTCAGGCAGCATCTGAGAAGCAGGAGAATCGATGTTTCGGGCATAAGCCCTTCATCAGGAATCCTCATGAAGGGCTTATGCTCGAAACATTGATTCTCCTTCTCCTTGGATACTGTCTGACTTGCTGTGCTTTTCCAGCACTACACTCTTGACTCATATATAGGATGTCCAAGTACAAAGTTGTACTTGTATTTAACCTGTTCAATTTTAAGACTATTAGTCATGTTGAAAATTAACCTAAATGTTAATAGAACATTAGTAGCTGAGGAATATTTCTGTGAAAATGCAGCTGTTCATAATCCCCAGTTCATACCCTCAAGTTCAGCCACAAATCAGCAGACGAGAACTAGCTTTGAGAACCTGTACTTACATTTTAAAAAGTAAATATATATTGTTATGACCATATCTGATGTGACTGCACAGTGGTTCAGTAGTTAATACTACTGCCTCACAGCACCAGGGACTGGGGCTTGATTCTAACCTTGGGTATCTGTCTGTGTGGAGTTTGCACATTCTCCCTGTGTCTGTGTAGTTTTCCTCCGGGTGCTGCGGTTTCCTCCCACAGTCCAAAGGTGCACAGGTTAGGTGAATTGGCTAAGATAAATTGCCTATAGTGTTCAGGGTTGTGTAGGTTAGGAGCATGGTTCTGGGTGGTAAACCCTTCGGAGGGCCAGTGTGGATACGTTGGGCCAAATGGCTTGTTTCCACACTGTAGGCTGTGAATTTGGATCCAAACATTAAAACTGACATTGTAAGTTTTATTTTTTCCATTTGTTTATCATCATAGACAGTCACTGAACATTTTCAAAGGAGGCTGCCTCTAATAGTATGTATTATTTGAAACAGTCTAATTACAATTATCTTAAACAAAGATTGAACTCTTTACCCCTCAACAACCCTATAGATGCTTAGTTACTTTCCCACAAATCTTTGCATTCCAGTTTCTTTACTTAATGTTTCTTCATGAGATTCTTAAATAAACTACTCATACAGCTTACTTATTTCTTAACATGAATATCACAAACAATTTGCAACAGCCATCTGTTTCAGGAACTTCTTAGGAATTCTTTCTCCTGCCCTGATTTTTCTGGAAACTGCTGAAATTCACTGCTGCCTAGGGAGCAGATTTTTCTCTCTAAAATAAATGAATATGCTCAAATTCTGAAAGAAAACTTCACACTCACTTGACTTCTGGATTGTTTTCTCTATCTCTCTGAAAGGAAAAATTTTGTGTTTCTCTGAGTCATTGTACTCCTTGTTGCCGGGCAACTGTCCAATTATTTTTCTCTTCTACTCTTGCTTTCAAAAACCCTCAACTATTTACTTCAAGTTTCTTTAAAAAAAACTCACTTTAACGCATAAAGAGACCTGCACCACTTATTGGACTCAAATTTAAAACCAAAGTGTCCTTCTTAACACATACAATATAGAAATGCAAATCAAATTTAAAGCTACACATAATTCTGTCCACTTTAGAACTCAAGTTTCCAAATAACAATAATAACATATCGTGAACTTTCATAACAAAATGTCACTGAAATGAAATAAATAGGCATCACTGTCACATTTATAACACTATTTACTTTCTTCCTGCCAATGGCATGAAACTTGTTCTACCTTATATTATTAGGTGTTTACGATCTTTACCTGTACCTCAGGAGAAATACAGTGCAAGCAATATTCATGTTTTTATTTGGCACATCATGGATCTTCTACTATAATATTGGGAGAATCTTTTGAAAATTCTATGCTTTTTTTGATAAATCTTCCACAATACATTTCATAACATTTATAAAAAGGCTTTTTTTTTGCAACTTTTTGATCCTCTTGACTCAAAACTTTCCTTATTTTGTTTCCTTCACATCCCACGATGGATTTGTTTTTGTTGCTGAAGTTGTCAATGAAATTTAACCCAATACCAACAGTAATGGTTTCTCATCACTGTCTTGATCTGATTAAGTTACTGACACTTTCAACAGCATGATGAAAGGCAGGCACAATGTCTCAGATGGATTAAAGGAAGTAAATGCAGGCATTTGTTTATCTATATTTTTGTGTTTATGGTTAAGTCTGGAAAAATGATATGTTTACCTAAGCCAAAATACTGTCAAGTCAAGGCCATCTCCTTCTGAGTAAGATAGTGGCAAGAATCTAATTAATAACCAACTGAGTTATGTGCCTGTACCATTTCTGGTTCAATCCAACCCACATTGCCATACATGGAGCAATGTATGGAAAATTGTGAATCAGTCCATTCTACTAATGCGCCCAAGCAATTTCAACCTTCCCTTTATAAGAACTGTTAAGGTATAATAGATCACATACTAATTCTCAAGCTGACCCTAGCTGAAAGACTGGAGTACAAACACTGGGCCATTATTTTTCAGTTTCATTCCCACCCCAACCTTTTTGGCTATTTTATGGGTCTTGACTGCACCAGTAAATAAATCATAGAATCCCTACCGTGGGAAAATAATCTATTTGTTCCACTGAGTCTGCATGACCCTCCAAACTAGAGTTTAGATTAGAGTGGTGCTGGAAAAGCACAGCCGGTCAGGCAGCATCCAAGGAGCAAGAAAATCAAAGTTTCGGGCAAAAGCCCTTCATCAGGAATGGATGCAGGGAGCCAAAGGGGGTGCAGTGGTAATTTGGCGCACTGATCTCTACACCGCTGAAGCCAGATGCAAAAAAAACTCAGTGCCTGCCTCCGATGACCCTTCAAACAGCATCTCAACCATGCCCAGCCCTTACCTACTCCCATAAACCTTGCATTTACCATGGCTAACTCACCTAGCCTGCATTCTGGATTAGTGGTGCTGGAAGAGCACAGCAGTTCAGGCAGCATCCAAGGTACAGCGAAATCGACAATTCTGGCAAAAGCCTTTCATCAGGAATGATGCTGCCTGAACTGCTGTGTTCTTCCAGCACCACTAATCCAGAATCTGGATTCCAGCATCTGCAGTCATTGTCTTTACCACCTAGCCTGCATGCCCCAGGACACCACAGGGCATTTTAGCATGGCCAATCCATTTAACCTGCATGTCTTCGGACAGTAGAAGGAAACTGGAGAATTTGGAGCAAACTCACAGAGACACAGGGAAAATGTGTAAACTTCACACAGACAGTCGCTCCAGTTTGGAATCAAACTTAGGCCCTTGGCGCTGTGAGGCAGCAGTGTTAACCACATTAATTGAATATAATTAAAACAGAGATATTTTTGTTGGAAATTGCAGGTTCCAGTGATGGATCAGAATCCCAAATTATTTACGGTCATTTTTACTTTTATTTCCAATTTCTTTTTCAAGACAATGGCTGAAAAGGAACACAAAACTTTTGATTTAAATTAAGTGATTGACTGGCAAAGTCCAATGTGAAACGCATGTGATGTTGCACCTGAAATGAGCCAGGAAGCTTTGAGCCAGGAGTGACTGAACAAATCATTTCATCATTGAAAGGAATCAGAAACATCGAATTTCCTCTAACCTATGAAACAGCGAATCTTAAATAGACTGCTCAACTACCAACATCAACTCTACTGGTGCCATCCATTAATGGATGCAACATTGTCTTATTTGTTTTTCACAAACACTTTATAGTTTAATTTGGCCTTTTTGTTAACTTTTATCTTTTTGAACTTTGTGTATGTTTGTTGAATTGCTATTTCTTCATGTGTTTCATCAGCAATAGCTTGTAAATGGACAGCATGATAGCTCAGTGGTCAGCACTGCTGCCTCATAGCACTAGGGACCTGCATTCATTTCTACCTTTGGGAAACTGTCTGTGTAGAGTTTGTATGTTTTGCCTTTGTCTGTGTGGGCTTCCTCTGGATGCTCTAGTTTTCTTCCAAAGTCCAAAGGTGTACTGATTAGATGGATTGGCCATGTTAAATTACTATAGTGCAGGCTATGTGAATTAGCCATGGGAAATACAGGGTTACAGGAGGGCGGGTCTGAGTGGGATGCTCTTCAGAGGGGTGGTGTGGGCTCAGTGGACCAAATGGTTTGTTTCTGTATTGTAGGGGTTATATAAGCTCACTTTTTTTGTAATTCAAAAATGCCTGGCTGAATTGACTCCTTTTAAAGCTTAAATTTTTTAGGGGTTTATAGGTGAAAGGTACCCACAAGGGAAGGGAATCTTTCTAAAATAACGTTGTAATGAACTATTGAGGGTGTAGTTGATTAAAGATGAGGAGCCGGTTCATCCCTTCTTACCCACAGCTTAATGATTCTTCATATCCAACTGGAATCTTAGCAAATTGGGAACCTTCACTGGGGTGTTAGGATAACAAGTGTGGATTAGGTGATATGGGATATTATAAGCAAATGGTGTAGTTGTAGAAGATCAACCATGAGCAGATTAATTTGTGCAACAATTTCAAAGGGCCAAAAGGCCCATTTCTACCTATAATTCTTATGTTTTTAGATATCACTGAGTATCTGGCATTGGGTGTTCCAGGGACTTTTTTTGTCCCCAAGAGAATGATATGGAAAGACTGGATCACCACCTATATTGCTGCTATTTCTCCTCCCTAGAATTCCTGGAAGAAATAGGGAGAGAAAGAGCTTGAGAGATGGTCTCTGCCACTTTTTCCTAAGTTTTACATGTCAGAAATGGGCATTGCTCGAAGGTGAAGGTCAAAATGATTGTCTCCTGTTATCTCATCCCTCTTATACAACTCAAAAACATTTAGAAAAAAATTATTCAATTTTCCATGAGACGAACTAAAGGATTATGTAATGAAATGATCAGAGTTTCAAAATCTACAGGCTCGATCTTTGCACCATTTTTATCCCTTGCCAAATGTGCTGGAAGATATTGAGTTGAGACAAAATGGGTGAAGGCAGCTTAGTATATAGCTGGGCAAATTGATTTCTTAATCGTTAATCTGAACCTATATGTAGAATTTGAAATACAGATTCAGAAAGCAATGAACATGGATAATGCAGTTGATGAAAATTCAAAGGAAACACACAACTGAGATAAATAAGGGATTGTTAAAACAGTAGCAACTGGATATAGGTGTCACTTGATTGCTTTGTTTCATTGCATGTCTGTGAGAAGCCAATTACTTTCTGGTGCAGGATTTCCCATTTTTAAATTAATTAATGATTTAATTTAGTGATACAAGATGTTGACAAGGATCTTTCATTTTGGAAATCAAAATCTTCACAATGATTGATTTGAATTTTGGCCAAAGCCCACAGCTGGAAAGTGAGGTAAAGGGTGCAAACCACTGTTAAGAGGAGGAATAATTAATCAATTTCTTGCTGAAATGTCCAAAGGAAGGGTCAAACCATGTGATTCAAATTTAATAACCTTGATGGGGTATATAAATTCAATTCAAGCATGATAACTTACAAAGATTTGATGTGGATTTGTTGAATCTATCATTATTACGGAGCTGAAGATTAGGAAAGACTGAATGAGAGTAGAGCTGTGTGTCGTGAAGTCAAAGCCAGATTGTCAGGACTCTGATTTATTATTCTTAATTCCAGGGATTTGAACTTCATAAACAATACCAGAATTTTCTATCCATATCCATATCCAAATGCCTGTGAGAAGATGCTAACTGAACTGCTGCAGCTCACCCGGTAGATACACTCACAGTGCTACTAGAAGGGAGCCCAGGACTTTGACCAAGTGACAGAGAAAGAATAATTAAACAGTTTCAAGTCAGGATGGTGAGTGACCTGAAGGCGGCCTTGTTGGTGATTGTGTTCCTACATATCTGCTGCCTTTGTCTTTCTAAATGGTGAAAGTGTTGTGCAAAGTATGCTTGGCAAGTTGCTACTTCAGTGCATCTTGTAGCTGATACACATTGCTGTTATTGTCTATGTCAGTGGTGAAGGGTGTAGGAAGGGATAACAACTAAACAAGCTTATTTTTTCTCAAATGGTATCGAACCTCTTAAGTCATTGTTGGACTTGCCTGATCCAGGCAAATTCCGTCACACTGCTGAATTGTGCCCTTAATCTCTAATGGAATTTATCTGATGTTTGTTTTGTCAATTTAGATTAGATTCCCTACAGTACGGCAACACGGCCAAGTCCACAGCAACCCTCCAAAGGGTAACCCTCCCAGGACCATTCCTCTACCCTATATTTAGCCTTGACTAATGTACCTAACACTTTGTTTTTGGATTGGTGGTGCTGGAAGAGCACAGCAGTTCAGGCAGCATCCGAGAAGGAGCAAAATTGACATTTCGGGCAAAAGCCCTTCATCAGGAATAAAGGCAGAGAGCCTGAAGCATGGAGAGATAAGCTAGAGGAGGGTGGGGGTGGGGAGAAAGTAGCATGGAGTACAATAGGTGAGTGGGGGAGGGGATGAAGGTGATAGGTCAGGGAGGAGGGTGGAGTGGATAGGCAGGTTTTTACCTACCTAACACTTTGGGCAATTTAGCATGGCCAATTCACCTGACCTGCTCATCTTTGGATTATGGGAAGAAACCGGAGCACCCGCAGACACGGGAAGTATGTGCAAACACCACACAGACAGTCATCCAAGGCAGGAATTGAACCTGGGTCCCTGGTGCTGTGAGGCAGTAGTGCTAACCACTGAGTCATCGTGCCAGCCCATTTATTTACATGGATAGAAAATATATTGGGCTCCATATGAACAATCAATCATTCCAGTTGGTTAAAATGCAGCCCTTTCTGAATGATGACAAAGGCTGACAGAATAAATCTCTTAGTTGGCTGAGATGGATAAATCAGAATATAACTTAGCTTACAAAGTCTAGGGAAGGAGATTGAAAAACTGCTGGAAGAATTGAAATCAGTGATTTTCACAAAGGCAGCAACTTTGTTTATTATTGGTTCTGGTAAAAGGTCATCAGCCTGATAACTTTGCTCAGTTTCTGTCCCTGCATATGCTGCCAGACTTGAAGAGTGATTCTGGCTTATTTTGTTTTTATTTTAGATTTGCTTTTTGCTGAATTGATTGATCATTAGATTTGTAAGCTTCGATTTATCCAAACTTTTGCCTGGCTCAGTTATTCCCACTATCATGAGTGCATTTAAGATCGAGATGGATAGGTTTTCGATTAGTAAGGGGATCATGGGATATGAAGAGATGGCAAGGAGAGTGGAGTTGAGAAACAAATCTGCCATGGTGGAAAGGCAGAGTAGACTCGAGAGGCCAAATGACCTAAATCTGCTTCTATATTTTTGATCTTATGCTGCTTCCTCAATAAGTTACAGCTCAGTATGTGTTCAGATTTCCCCGTGTCCTCAGCCCTTCCTTTTCTCTGTAACTCATTCATGCTCTTCCATTCCCGTTCTCATTCTGTACACTCTGCATCCATGTCTCATGTTCCTCTCACTCCATTAATCCATAAATGGCATCCTTGCCTCCAGCCACCACAAAAATACAAAGAAGCTGTTGTTGCCTTCAAATAGGATCTGAAAAAAATAAGGACCTTGAAATTTCCTCTTCCCTTTAGATGCTTAATTCCATCAGAATTCCTGAACATTTCACACTTCTCTGTCGAAGTGAAAGACATAGGCGTGTACCTCGCGGAGCTGCAGAACCCAATGCAGTTATTAAATTATTTGTAACGATTGACAGCATCATAGAAAACAATAAGAAATTGTATTATATGAAAATAGTGATGACATATCAGTCCAAAATCAGTTTCTTGCAGTAAATTCTTGTAGCTTCCCTGTTTTGCCTGGGAAGTATTCACCTTGAGTAGCCATCGGAGGTCACTTCTAGATTGAGATTCTAACCAGCAATTCGGGCAAACTACAAAAGGTAAGTGATTGAAGAGAGGAAAAAAAATCAATTTGAAGCTTCAAAGATTTGAATCCAGCAAAAGTATCTCAGTGCACCTCGTGTACAAAGAGAACTGAGCCAATGCCAACTCCGAAAGTTTCACGTTGATATTAAGAATTTTTTTTTTAAAAAAATTGAAGATCAGGGTTCATTTCCTACACACTATTGCAATCATCTGCTGGAGACAGACTGGCACCTGCTTGTAAGTAATGTAACTATTTCCCATGTTACTAATAAAATCAGTTAGTGATTGAGGAATAGCAAAAAAAAAGCACTTATCAATAAATAACACCAGGAGCAGACAGATTGGCGCCTGAACACACATAATCACTGGTGCTTGAACTGGGCAGAACACAGTCCGAACAGCGAGTCCTATACTAATCAATACAATTAATAGCCTAACACAAAATTAAAGTCATTCTGTTGGAGTCACAGTGGAGACAGTACTGGACAAAAATTATTCGGTGTCAGCAGTGACTTCAGATACCAAAGGTTGACTCTGTGAGTCACAGGTTCTCAAATCTTAAACGGGGGAGGGGAAATAGAAGATTGAAGCTCTGATGGATGCTGGTCTGCTTGTCATAATGATACACTTTACTGGAAAGATGTAATGTTGCTGCATTAAGCAGTTCAGTTTCTTCATGTGACCATGCTTCCTGTTCATTTTGCTGAACTTGAGTTTGACCTGGGCAATGTCGAGTTTCAATATGGTAAAGTTAGCAAGAAGTTCTGACATCACACCATGATTGATTTTTCCTGCGAGAACTGAAGTGTTCAATGACAACAAGGGCTAATGAGTGAGAATGGAAATTCCTCGAAGTGAGTTCGAATCTGGAAGACAATGGGTACAGGCACAACTCCTGCCTGGAAGTATCAGTGGGAAATCTGCCCATTTTGGTTTGGAATCCTTATTATAACGCAATTGTCGACATGAAACACTGTCACCATTTTGGATGCGGGGAAACATCAGCAAAGAAAACCAATCTTGCATGGGCTATACCAGCAACTTAGAGAGGAGACGTAGAGCTCAGCAGCAGGCAAAATTCTTCTAAAACCTGCAGTACCAAGGACATTGAAAACAAAAGACATTAAGGATTAGAACTCACAATTGACGACAATAAAAATGTGTGCAAATTTGTCACTCAAATTTCTTTAACTGCATCTGAGGAAACATGGACATCAAAACAAACCACCTCCTGATTTGGGTTGTCCATATATTGTTAAAGAAAGGACCCAACTGGAGAGAATCAAAAAACCAAAAATGCCTGTGGGACTTGTAACTTTGCTAATTGAGACAAAGTAGCATCCATTCATAAGGCTGCTTTTAGTTGTGGCACATGGTTTGAAGATCTCTGAAAAATCAGCTCCAGTGGTAAATTAGCACTAATGTATCAAGATAAAAAAAATACAAACTCTATGGCAAGTATAAATTGGAAGAACTACGGTCTTAGTTGTTGCAAGCAATATACGTGAGCTAATGAACAGAAGAATATTCAGCAAACTTAATGGTCCCTTAACATTTCTTTAGAATTACTGGATAAATTTTGACTGTAATTAGTTGCCTTTGCTTACTTCGAGTTCAGATTTACTAGCCTCAGGAACTGCATGAGGTGTATAAGGGCTAGAAATGACAACAATGCTGCATGTTTAATGTGGGATATAGGTAAAGTAGTGTTACTTCTGAAATCATAATTACTTATGCAAGGTAAATGAACTCGCACCAGTGTATAATTGTTTCAACCAAGAGTTGAGTCAACAAGAATGAAAACTATGTGAAGGAAATATATCATTGTTTTTGCATTAGCTAAAATGTGCATACAAGAATGAAATGTACCTGCAAACAATGGTAGATGTTACAGCCAAATAGATAAGGTGCTATGAGGGGAGGGGGTGTAGGTTAATCTAGGTATGCTTATACAAACAGTAGTTAAGCATCTGTTTCCCACTTCTGCAAAAACGAAAACAAACCACAATTAAAAGGTCATAAGGCTCAGTATGGATGAAGAATGGGAGGAAATGTTACAAGTAAGGGAAACAGATGGTAGTGAAGGAGGATATACCTAACAATGGACCACAGCAGGATGTGGTGAAATAGCCAAGTAAAACTTGTACTTTGTTATGCACAAAGCCGGATAAGGCAAGAGATAAACAATAGTAATGTGTGCCGGATTTAGAGTAGTGGGAGGAGGGAAAGAGAAACGAGTCCTATGAAAGGTACATGCTTGCTAAAGTCTGCGTGTATGTTTTAGGCACCACGCTTGCAAGCTGATACTGTCGCTTCAGATCTTGTCTCGAACTGAAATTATTGAAGTGAGTGGGTTCTATTTCCCACATTTAAAAAGAAGGTATGCTTTTGAAAGTGACTCTCCTCTGAGGAAGAATATTCGGCAAACTTAATGGTCTCTTAGCATTTCTTTGGAATTAGTGGATAAATTTTGACCGTAATTAGTTGTCTTTGCTAACTTCAGGTTCAAATTTAATAGCCTCGGGACCTGTGTAAACTATATGAGTATTAGAAATGACAACAATACAGCATGTTTAAAAAGAAGGTACATCTTAGAAAGTGAGCCTTTTCTAAGCTACTTTAGTTATGGTTTTCCCACTTAGCAGTTAGGATTCGTAATAGCTGAGTAGATTTGCAATGTTGAAATCAGTTCAACACAGATAAGACTTTTTATCAATATTCTTAGATTGAAAGGGTAAAAGTTGCTTGTATGCAGCTGTTTTTCTTTCATGTTTATATTTATGAAGATTTCTGCAGAGCAAACCATGGGCAAATAAAAAGAAAATAAAATTTGGTCCAGACCGATAAGGATTTCTTCCAGAACATATGATGCATCCACTCTTGAGAATGCCTCAAATACATCTTTTGTACAGTGAAGGAGGGAAAGGAGTAGGATGGTGAGTGAATTGGTGATGGTGTTACGAAGAAAGATTATTCATTCAGCCTGGCATTTGGTGACAACAAGGTGAAGGGATTAACATACCCTTGGACTTTTGTTTTGAATTAGTGAATCATAGAATCACCACAGTGTGGAAGCAGGCCATTCAGCCCATCCTGTATTGTGGGACTAGAAAGATTCTCATTTCTAGCATTGCAACATCAGTGGAATCAGGAGCTGCTGCCATGATGGAAATATCTTCCCATCTGCCAATACCTCAAAGTTTATAATTATTATTCTACTTCTTAAATCCCTCAAGCCTTCACCTCATCTATCCCCTCTAATGGGTGAAAGTGAGGACTGTAAATGCTGGAGATCAGAGTCAAGATTAGAGTGGTGCTGGAAAAGCACAGCAGATCAGGCAGCATCGAGGAGCAGGAAAATTGATGTTTCGGGCAAAAGCCCTTCATCAGGAATCATGATGAAGGACTTTTTGCCCAAAATGTTGATTTTCCTGCTCCCCAACTGCAACCTGACCTGCTGCGCTTTTCCAGCACCACCCGCTTAATCTATTCCCGCTTAATGCCCCAGCTATGTGCTTCCTGCTCAGTTCCCCAAATTCTGCACTCATCCTAAAGTTGTCAGCTCTGGATGGATAACTACCTGGCAGTTTTGGACTGCTTTCACTAACTTTGCCCAGTCAATTACCTCTCCTCTCCACTATTTTTTATAATTATAGGCCTGACAAACAAGATTGTTCAAACAAAATAAAAGTATAAATTTGAAAAAAAAAAATCCTCCGTGGTTTTTCTGGAGATGCATACATTTTCAGCTACTTGAGTCCTACTCTCTGGAATTCTGTTGTTAAACTCATCTGTTAATCAACCTTCATTTCAAAACCACACCATCAGCCACCTCTTGGAGCAATTCTTTAGTCATGCTTTCTGACTTCTACTTTTCTTCTTGATATTTTATTTTTCATTGAGCTGTATCTATCGAATACCCTTATAAATAGATGTTAGTATTGTAGACAATATTGGCAGTATCTAGTATATTATTGTCATGGGTATAATTGCTGATCCATATGCAAACCTGCCCAAAATTGTACCTGTTGTAAGAAAAGAGTGCTTTTTGTTTACATAGCCACCTCTATTCCAAAAAAGGAGAAAGTGAGGTCTGCAGATGCTGGAGATCAGAGCTGAAAATATGTTGCTGGAAAAGCGCAGCAGGTCAGGCAGCATCCAAGGAACAGGAAATTCGACGTTTCGGGCATAAGCCCTTCTTCCTGAAGAAGGGCTTATGCCCGAAACGTCGAATCTCCTGTTCCTTGGATGCTGCCTGACCTGCTGCGCTTTTCCAGCAACACATTTTCAGCTCTATTCCAAAAAAGCCAATCAGCATACGTTCTGCTCTGCATTCTGACGAGATTTCTATTTGTCTCTTTCACCATGTTCACCAAATTTGTTGCCATCCCTTTTTCTGAGTGATAAACTTGCTTTCACAGCCAAATCAGTTTTCATTTATTTATCATTAGCATGCAACTTCAATTCAAACTTTGTTCATGAGAAAATGAAGGCAGGAATTACCAAGGTTTCCTGAGTGAAATTAAGAAGATTTTTTTTATCATCTACTAACCCCATGAGAAAAACAGAAACAACATCAAAAACATAGACAAACACAGGTGATGTGTTTAAAAGGGTAATGTTTGGTACAGATAGAGAGAATAAAGCTGTCACATTTAAAAGTCCCTCGAGCCCGTATGGTGTTAGATTCTTCATGTGAGGCCACAGCTGCTTTATGTTTCAATTACAGCCTGAGTATGAGAGGAATATGTAGAAATTTTGAGTTCCTGGTGTATGTTTGATTTCACTAATTTGGTTTTTCCTTGTCTCTGCATTCTGAGATGATTTGAGAAACAGGAAGGGAGTGAAAGCTTTCTAGCTTACAAATCCAACTTTTCTTTTTTCTACTCTGTTTTTCCAAACCAGCTTCGGAAATATAGGTTGAGTGCAATCCTGAGTCTGGCTCTGTTCCCCTTCCAAGCTGATTAACTGGCAGATAAGCAGAAGGTGTTTAGTATGATTTCCTTTATTGGTCAGAGTATTGAGTACAGGAGTTGTGAGGTCATGTTGTGGCTGTACAGGACATTGGTTAGGCTGCTGTTGGAATATTGCCATGCAATTCTGGTCTCCTTCCTATTGGAAAGATGTTGTGAAACTTGGAAGGGTTCAGAAAAGATTTACAAGGATGATGCCAAGGTTGGAGGATTTGAGCTATAGGGAGAGGCTGAACAAGCTGGGGCTGTTTTCCTTGGAATGTCGGAGGCTAAGGGGTTTACAACATTGTGAGGGGTATGGATAGGATAAATAGGCAAAGTCATTTCCCTGGGGTCGGGGAGTCCAGAACTAGAGGGCATAGGTTTAGGGTGAGTGGGGAAACATATAAACGAGACCTACGGGGCAACTTTTTCACACAGAGGGTGGTACGTGTACGGAATGAGCTGCCAGAGGAAGTTGTAGAGGCTGGTACAATTGCAACTTTTAAGAGGCGTTTGGATGGGCACATGAATAGGGCTTATACACTTAATGGTAAAGTCCTAGAAAGTGTTGCTGAACGAAAAGAACTTGGAGTGCAGGTTCTTAGCTCCTTGAAAGTGGAGTCACAGGTAGATAGGATAGTGGCGAAGGCATTTGGTATGATTTCCTTTATTGGTCAGAGTATTGAATACAGGAATTGGGAGGTCATGTTGTGGCTGTACAGGACATTGGTTAGGCCACTTTTGGAATATTGCATGCAATTCTGGTCTCCTTCCTATCGTAAAGATGTTGTGAAACTTAAAAGGGTTCGGAAAAGATTTACAAGGGTTGGCGGATTTGAGCTAGAGGGAGAAGTTGAATAGGTTAGAGCTGTTTTCCTTGGAGCATTGGAAGCTGAGGGGTGACCTTATAGAGGTTTATAAAACCATGAGGGGCATGGGTAGGATAAATAGACAAATCTTTTTCCTGGGGTGGGGGAGTCCAGAACTAGAGGGCATAGGTTTACAGTGAGAGGGGAAAATATAAAAGAAAACTAAGGGACAACTTTTTCAAGCAGAGTGTGGTACGTGTATGGAATGAGCTGCCAGAGGAAGTGGTGGAGACTGGTACAATTGCAAATTTAAAAGGCATGTGCATGGGTATATGAATAGGAAGGGTTTGGAGGGATATGGGCCGGGTGCTGGCAGATGGGACTAGATTGGGTTGGGATATCTGGTCGACATGGATGAGTTGGACCGAAGGATCTGTTTCCGTGCTGTACATCTCTATGACACTATTTTGACTCCTCCCTACTCAGTGTCCAAGGCACCAAACACTCCTTCCAGGTGAACCAGCAACGTACTTGTTCCTTGTACAAACTAATCTGCTGTATTCATTGCTCACTGTTTTCAATGCAGTTTCCTCCACATTGGTGAGATCAAATGCATTGGCACACTGCTGTTGAGTCTGCAAGGATAAGATTACAGACCTTAAGAAGTAGGAACAGGTGTGGGTCATTTGGCTCTATGAGTCTGCTCTTCTATTCCACAGGATCATGGCTGTTCACTTAATTGCCTGTAACTCTTAATTTCCTTACTGATCCAGAATCTATCAGTCTTAGCCTTAATTATACATAGGCACTCTGCTCCCACAGTTCTCTATGGCAAGGAGTTCCAAAGACTCTCAACATTCTGAGAGAAGAAATTCCTCCTTACCTCAAATTGGCACCTCTTTATCCATGACAATGCTCATGAGGGGAAACATCCTTGCTTGACAACTTACCCTTGTCAAGTCCCTTAAGAATTCTATGCATTTCAATTAGATCACCTCTCATTCTTCTACACTCAGTAGGCAGAGTCTTTGCTCATAAGACAATCCCTCTATACCAGGGAGCATCCTTGTGAACCTTCTCCAAACTTCCTCCAATGAACTGATATCTTCCTTTATATAAGGGACCAAACCTGCTCACAGTACTCCAGATGTGGTCTCACTAGCACCTTGTACAGTTTCACAAGGTTATACTCCAACTACTTTGAAATAGGGACCAGCATTCCATTTACCCTACCGGCTGTATGGTACTAGTTTTTTTTTGTGTTTTGTGTATAAGTACTCATAAGTCTCTTTGTTTGAAATTTGCTGCTGTTTTTTGCTATTTAACTAATACTCTGGTCTTTTGTTCTCCTGTCCAAAATGAACAACTTTTCATTTTCCAACTTCATGGTCCATTTGCCAACAGTTTGCTCATTTACTTCACTTATCAATATCTCATGTAGACTGTTTGTATCCCTCTTGCAATTTGCCATTCCACTGATTTTTGTGTTGTCTGCAATTTTGGCTAGATTTGCTTCCTTCCTCCAAGTTAAGCATAGTGTTGGCATTTATAGTCCCAGCACTGACCCCTGTGGAACTCTACTATTCTCAGGTTCCCAACTTAAAAAAGCATTCCTTATCCCCATTCATTGTTTCCTGCCCATTAGCCAACTGTCTGTACATGCCAATATAGCTCCTATCTCATGATTTAACTTTTTGTGAGGTACATGGTCAAATGCTTTCTTGAAGTCCAAATACAACACATCTACTGGTCCTCTTTAATCTACTCTGTGTGAGAATACCTTACAGTAAAATGCCATCCCTACTATCTACAACGCGTGTCCACCTCCACCATCCTTACAGCAGTCTACATACCATCCCATGTGGATGTGAAGAATGTCCTGGATGAAATTACAACATTGCAAACACCCTAGAGATGAAATTCCCCAAGGTCTTCTTTATTGGGGCCAGCAATTTCAACTAAGTCATTCTCGAGAGAGTGCTTCCAAAATACCACCAACACGTGCCCTGCCCCACTAGAGAAACAAACATCCTAGAACACTGCTACACAACCATTGAAGATACCTGCCACCCCATCTCCCATTCACACTTTGCAAAATCAGATCACAGCACTGTATTCCTCCTCCCAGCTTAAAAACAGAAGCTGCAACGGGAGGATCCTTCACAGAAATAAATACAATGCTCGTCCGAGGCAGCAGAAGTATGTCTCCGGGACTGTTTGGAATCAATGAACTGGACTGTTTTTCAAGTACTCAGTGGAAAGCCTCAACATGTACACCACCATCACGGACTTCGTTAGCTAATGCTTAGAGGACTGCATGCCAAAGAAATCAACTTGGGTGTTCTCCAACTGAAAACCTTAGATGAACTGGGAAATCCACTGACTATTGAAGTCCAGGCATGCTGCATTCAAGTTGGATGACCCAATCCTATACAGAAAATCCAGATTTGATCTCTGCAAAACCATCAGAGATGCCATGAGGCAGTGGCAGACCAAGTTAGAGGCCCAAACAAATCATATGGACTCCCGCTGCTTTTGGCAAGGCCTAAACAACATAACGGGATACAAAAGGAAGCAGAGCAAGGTAGCGGACAAAGACACATCCTTCCCTGATGTGCTCAATGTCAGTCGAGCTCGGTTGAAGCAGAATGCCAGCAGTGTTGTTGTCAGCCAACTTGTATTTGGCATTTGTTTAGAATTTAACAACACAGTTGTGGGTGTACAGGGAATAAAGTAAAGGGTTGAGAATGCATTCTTTGGTTCAAGCAGAATGCCAGCAGCGCGGTGTCACCTGCCCTGGCAGCCCCAGACATATCTGTTCCCTCCATCACCCCTGCAGATGTCAGATCGGTCTTCCTGCAAGTCAACCCAAGGAAAGTGACAGGCCTGGACAGAGTAGACAGACGAGCACTCAGATCCTGTGAGGACCAGCTGGCAGAGGTATTTAGCAGCCTCTCCAGTACTTGAACACAGTCCCGTTCATGGAATCCAAGCGTCCCGGAGACACTCTTCCACTGCCTTGGATGAGCATTGTATTTAGTTCTGTAAAGGATCCTCCCTTTTCAGCTTCTGTTTGTAAGCTGGGAGGAGGAATACAGTGCTGTGATCTGATTTTGCAAAGTTTTTCCGGAAGATGGAGTGGTTGGTATCTTTGATGGTTGTGTAGCAGTGTTCTAAGGTGTCCGTTTCTCTGCACTCATCCCTTGAACATCTGGATAACAAAGAACCTCCATCAGACTACAGCATCACCTTCAACACCTTTATCCGATTCAAAACTCCAACGCACAGGTTTTGGCTCTTCCCTTTTCAACTGGATCCTGACCCACAGACTACAATCAGTGAACTGCACCTCCTCCGTCATAACAGTCAACATTGGAACCCGCACCCCCTCAAGGATGTGTTCTCAGTCCCCTACTGTACTCCCTGTACACTCATGACTGTGTTTCCAAATTCTGAATGAACAAATTTGTTGACGACACCACTGTGGTAGGACAGATAGCAAACAATCATGAGTCAGAATTCCGTAAGATGATAGAGAGCTTCGTGACAACCTCTATCTAAATGTCAGCAAAACTAAAGAACTGATTTAAAAATCACACAACATCAGGTTTATAGTCCAACAGGTTTATTTGGAATCACTAGCTATCGGAGCGCTGCTCCTTCATCGGGTGGTTGACAACCACTTGATGAAGGAGCCGTGCTCTGAAAACTAGTGATTCCAAATAAACCTGTTGGACTGTAACCTGGTGTTGTGTGATTTTTAACTTTGTTTAACTGGTCCAACACCAGCTCTTCCATATTATAGAGAACTGATCATTGACTTCATAAAAAAAGGAGGAAAATGTGCGCCCGTCTACATCAATGGAGCAGAGGTTGAGAGGGTGGAGAGCATCAAGTTCCTTGGAGTGACAAAAACCTACAACTTGTCCTGGACTCCCCACATAGATGTGATAGTCAAGAAGGCGAAACAACACTTCTTCCTCAGGGCGGCTCAGAAAATTTGACATGTCCATGGAATCCGCACCAATGTTTACAGATACACCACTGAATGCATTCTATCCTGGTACATAATGGTCTGGTGCGACAACTACTCTGCTCAGGACCATAACAAACTACAGAAGGTGGTGTGCACAGCCCAGACCTCATGGAAGCCAACCTTCCATCCATAGACTCCATTTACACTTCTTGCTGCCATGGAAAAGCTGCCAACATCATTAAAGACCCATTCCACGCTGGTAATGCTCTCCTACAACCTCTTCCGTCAGGCAAAAGATACAGAAGCTTGAACAAATGCACTAGCAGGTTCAAGAACCAACTCCTTCCCTGCTGATGTTAGAGTGATGAATGGACTATCTAACTTCAAATAATGCTGACCTTGTCAATGTTGATTTCGCCTCGCACACATCCCTTGTGGCGTAACTTGTGTGCCTTACACTGTCCAAGATTTTTTTTACCCAATGATCTGTAATAATGGGATGTTGAAAGTACATTTCACTGAAAAGATTAATGCAAAATATCTGTTACCTCCACTGCCATTCTCTTGTTTCCTATAATTATCTCCCCAGATTCATTTTCTAAGAGGCTAATGTTAATGCAGGCATCTCTTTTTCTTTTCAAATCTTTGAAGAAGCTTATATCATCACATTTAACATTCCTTGCTAATTTAACCTCATCGTTGTTTTTCATTCTTCTTTATTAGTTCTGAATGTATCCCCGTTTTCAGGACTATCACCAACTTTTGCCTTCTTATATGCTTTTACTTTCAATTTTATAATCTCCGTAACTTCCTTGGTTAGTTATGATTGGTTTATCCCTCTTTTAGAATCTTTTTCCTGACTGAAATATATTTTTGCTGAGAGTCATGGATTACCTTTGTAAATATGTATTGTCGCTCACTTACTGTCTTGCCTGCTAATCTGCTCAGTTCACTCGAGCTAACTCTATCCCCATTTCATGGTAATTCCTTTTATTTTAGTCAAACATTCTTGTTTCTGACCCAATTTTCTCACAGTCAAACAGGATATTAAATTCGACCATGTTATGATTATTACTTCCGAGGAGATCGTTTACTCTGGGGGATCTTATTAATGATGCGTCATTATTTGAGATCAAAGATGTCATAGAACTAAAGGAAAAGAGAATTATCATGTTTTAGCAAAGTGAAATAGGTCCAGAGCACGTGTTAATGGGAAAAATGAACTAGGTCTGCTGAAAGCACAATTAAGAAAATTAGACACTGGAAGGGAAACAAAATAATTGATAGAATTAATACTCTGATTTTGTTGAACTCAATATTGAGTTCTCCAAGACATAACTTGAAGCTGTTGAACTCCTAATCCAGGATAGACTGTTCCCTAGTTGGCTCCATGACATATTGCTCTAGGAAATGATCCCAAATGAATTTGTTGCTGTAATATAATCAATATTAAAATGAAATCCCTCTCATTTTTGCTGTACATTTTTTACATTATTTGTTTTTTTGTGCACTTTCTTGCAGCGTTTGGGTGTCTATATACGACTCCTATTTTCTTTCCTTTGCTGTTACTTACCTTCATCCAAATGGACTCTATATCATTCAGTCTTCGTCCCTCAATAACATTGCTATCCTAACACCTTTTTCATCCCTTCTCTCTTTCCAAAAGATCAAACATCCCTGAAAATTAAGTTCCAAGCTCTGATCTCCCTGTAACCATGTCTTCATAAAAGATGAGATCAAAACATTTATCTCTATTTGCATCATCAGTTCATCTAATTTAATCACAGTGCTTCATGCATTCAGTTACAAAGCGTGACTCGGATCTTCCAATTGCTTGCCATTCTAATACGCCATCTTGCTTACTATGCTTACTTACCTATTTCAGGTCTCTCCTGTAGCAGTGAAGTTCAATGCCAGTGAGAGGAACAGGATGTAATTTTCTGTTTCAGCACTTTACAGCCTTCTGGAGTTCAACAGCTTCGATTTGAACTCAATATTGAGTTCAACAAATTCAGATTATGAATTCTATCATCCATTTTGTTTCCCTTCTTTCCAGTGTCTAATTTTCTTGATTGTGCTTTTAGCAGAGCTAGCCCATATTTTTCTGAATACCTATTCTGGACTGATCTTGGATATTAGATAGATTCCCTACAGTGTGGAAACTGGCCCTTGGACCCAATGAGTCCACACCAACCCCCTGAAGAGTAACCCACCCAGACCCATTTCCCTCTGACTTATGGTCCTAACACTACTGGCAACTTATCTTGGCCAATTCACCTGGCCTGCATATCTTTGGACTGTGGGAGGAAACCAGAGTACCCAAAGAAAACCCATGCAGACACAGGGAGACTGTGCAAACTCCACGCAGACAGTCACCTGAGGCTGGAATTGAACCTGGGTCCTTGGTGTTGTGAGGCAGAAGTGCTAACCACTAAGTCACCATGCCACTCCCTTCTCTAAAACATGATATTTCTATTTTCCTTTAGTTCTGTGACATCTGTGATCTCAAACCTCCCTTGCCCTCTCCCGACAACCCGTTTCACATGTTTCTTCCCACTGTTTTTCCACAGTATAAAACCCATCATCATTCCACTTTCCTGTTCAGTTTGGAAGAAATACTGGACTCAAAGAATTAATGTTGCATTATTTTTCCAAATGTGCTGACTTTGTCCAGCATTTTCCATTTTGATAAAAGCTAACATTTTCCTTCACATCAGTAAAAAAATTGAAAATTCTTAGGCAAGTGCAAGTCTCTTTCTAAAACAATAAGAGTACAGCATTTATCCATGTTTGGATGATTGTGATATGCCATTCGGTTTCCATACAGAAACAGATCTGCAGGTGAATGCAGTTACATATGTGATTCTTACCCATAACAAAAACATTCTCAAATGACACACTTGCTACTTCACTGCTATTGACAAACTGCAAGTAAGCTGCATGTAATGTTAAACGGTTATGCTTTAGTGGCAACAAATACCATTTTATATCAGAAAGAACTTCTGAGAATGTATTTGATCTTGACAAGATTAAGAAATTTGGCGACAAGTCTACCCCTTGGGTCCAACACATACAACTTGGCAAGAAATCAAAGAGCAAGGCAGAGATTGAAATTAGCATTGATATGCAATCTCCAAACTGAGCCATACGAAAAGATAATTATTTGAGCAAATACAATACGCTTTGCTATAACCTGGTCTCAATGCTTGCTACATTAAAACAGGTTTGCAGAACATTTGAGGTATCTTACAGCATTTTTTATTCAAATGGCTCAACTTTGGAGTAATTCAGCTGCTGACATATTTCACCACATCATTCAGTCTACACTTCAAGGACATTGAAGATCAATGATGACATTCTCACATACAGTCACACTGAAAGTCTGCCTACAATGTCTTATAGAATGCAATCTCACATTGAATAAAGGTTTTTCAATGAAAGCAAAATGAAATTCTTGGCCATGTCTTCGGAGGATAGGGTGCATTGTCTGATCTGCATCAATTTGTAGCCATTCCACATGCTGTGTTTTCTACAACCACACAGGAATTCTGGAGTCTGCCAGGAAGCTCATGTACTGTAATTACATGATCAGCTTCCTGACACAATCTTACATGAGAAACAAAAAAATCACATGAACAGTTAGTGCACCAGATCAAATGACAATTGGCTGCAAGTTTCACAAATAACTACATTGACCCTGAGAAGATCTTGCAAGCTTAGTTGGTTTAGGTGCAGGTCTCATGCACAACCCATTAATGACTATGATGGCAAGTTGAATACTAAAATCCCTTGCTGCAAATGTGTTGCTGGTCAAAGCACAGCAGGCCAGGCAGCATCTCAGGAATAGAGAATTCGACGTTTCGAGCATAAGCCCTTCATCAGGAATAAGAGAGAGAGAGCCACGCAGGCTAAGATAAAAGGTAGGGAGGAGGGACTAGGGGGAGGGGCGATGGAGGTGGGTTAGGGTTAATCCCTTGAGCAACTTTATTTACACATTGAGGAAGGAGCACTTTCAGTCAAATGGGATACTATCTTTACTGTAAGGAAGATAATTCGAACTAGAATTTGATCATAGACCATACGTAAGTTTGTTCAACATTCCACACAGCGCATTGCAGACTGAGAGAACAACCCCAAGTCACTGACATAAGTTTCATAAGGATTTAACAAACTGTTAAAGGAGTTTTATTACAGCACAAACATGTGCCATCTGACCTCATGTCTCCAGATCACATAATTCCCTATGAAGTAAAGAAGTACAGAAGTACATTATGGTATGTTATCTGATTAATGGAAACAACTGGCTGGATAGGCTGGGACTTTTTTCACTGGAGTATAGGAGGTTGAGAGGTGACCTCATAGAAGTTGATAAAATCATTAGGGGTAGGGATAGGGTTAATAGTAGATGCCTTTTCCCTAGGATGGGGGATCTCAAGACTAGGGGGTATGTTTTTAAGGTGAGAGGAGAGAGAAATAAAAAAAGCTTGAGGGGCAAAGTTTTTACACAAAGTGTGGTTGATATATGGAATGAACTTCCTGAGGAGGTCATAGAGTCATGGAGTTGTGCAGTACAGAAATAGACCTTCGGTCCAACTCGTCCATGTCGACCAGATATCCTAAATTAATCTAGTCCCACTTGCTAGCATTTGGCCTATATCTCTCTAAACCCTTCCTGTTGCCTTTTAAATGTTGTAATTGTACCAACTTCCACCATTTCCTCTGGTAGCTCATTCCATACGTGCACCACCCTTTATGTGAAAAAGTTTTCTTTTCGGTCCCTTTTAAATCTATCCACTCTCACCCGAAACATTTGCCTTGAGTTCTGGACTCCCCCCAAACTAGGGAAAAGACCTTGTCTATTTGATGGATGTGGGCACAATTACATTTAAAAGACATTTGGATAAGTGTATGAAATTGAAAGGGTTGGAGGGATATTGGACAGGAGCAGGAAGGTGGGACTAGCTTGTTTGGAATTATGTTCAGCATGGACTAGTTGGACCGAAGAGTCTGTTTCTGTGCTGTACGACTTTATGAGCCCATGACTCAATGACATCCCTCTCCTATCAGACCAGAATCATGTCCACATTTTTTTGACATTACTTGAATAAATACTTGCCAATATCACAGACAGAAACTTCTAAATCTTCATGGCAGTGTGTAGCATTAACCCTTATTGTTTGGAATGCAATCGCGATGCATAAACTTTCACATCTCAGTACAGCTCAGAGTTGAGATTTGTTCAACTTAAAATTACATTTTTTTAAAAAGACAAGTTATTTCTCCAAACAAAATTGTGTTGCTAAACTATTCAAAATTTGTATATCTCTTAGTCCTCTTTGTGCTGTGGTCTGCCTGTTGCCTTTGGAACAGTAGCCATTACATCAGGATTAGGAAATGTGTCTGTCCTCTCTGAAACCAGTACAGAGGAACCTTGATTATCTGAAGGGCAGTGAGTATTTCGCTTGGTTAATTGAATTTCAGATAGTCGAATGCCAGATAACATAGTTTAGCCAAGCATCGGGACCTTGTGATCTTGCCGGATAATCCGATATTCAGATAATCGAATGTTGGATAATCGAGGCTTCTCTGTATTTTTATTCCATCTGGATAGCTAGCCATCCGCCCCTCCATCAAAATCACTGGCTTGAACTTTGCTGGATGCGACGTTTTGTCTCAGTCACTGTGTATGGTTTGTCTGTTGCTGGGTCTTTGGTATCATGCCACTTTTCCACACATGAAGCATTTTTTAAATGTGGTCCTTCACCTAGCAATTCCACAGTCACTCATCCCCTCTTGGTGATGACAGTGTATGTGTTGGGATAAAATGATGGATGCATCCTACTTTGATTCTCCCATCCTGGCAATAATTCATCATGTCACAGCATTGCAGAATTATTACAGGGCAGAAGGAGGCCATTCGGCCCACCATGCCTGCATCAGTTCTATTCTCAAGTACCAATTTCCTGCATTTTCTCCACACCCCTGCACACCAATTCTATCCAAATAATTGTCCAATGACTTCTTAAAAACCTCAGTTGAAACTACCTCCACCACAATTCCAAGCAGTGCATTCCAGATTCTATCTACTCGCTATGTGAAAAAGACTTTTTTTTTCCACATGACCGTTACTTCATTTGCATATCACTTTAAATCTGTGCCCTCATTCTTTTTTCTTTTAAGAGTGGGAACAACTTTTTCCTCCTGACGCTTTCCAGCCTGTTCATGATTTAGAAAATCTCTATCAGATCCCCTCTCAGTCTTCTTCTCGGTCCCAATTTCTTTATTAATTCTCATTACTGAACTTTCTTATTCCTGAAACCATTCTTGAATATTACTCCTGCACTCTCTCCAATGCAGTCACATCTTTCCTGTAATGTGATGCCCTGTGGGCAATAGCTGAGGTTCAACAAGTATCTGAAACAAATTCAATATCATCTCATTGCTCCTATACTCCATGTCTTATTTGTTTATTAAGCTGAAAGCCATTTGCTTCATTTATTGCCCTCTCCAATTATCCTTCATTGATCTGTGTACATATACACTTTGCTTCTGAATGTCCTTCAGAATTGTATCCCCAATTTTATATTGTCTTGTAATACTCTTCTGTCATCACGTCACTGTCTAACTACCCTTCTGTGCTTTAAATTTTACACTTTCCTTCTCAGCATTATGATCTCGGACCTACTGACCAACACTGATATCTTGATGCATATTTTGTGCGTAATAGCAGCTCAGCCATTACAGTGTGCAGAATTGCTCCAAACATGACACCGAACAACAGCAATGCCTTCTCCGAAGTATTACCTTCATCCAGAGCAATCCTCATCTGTTTGTCAAAGGACTCATTTTGTCATCCCAATTCTCCTTTTGCCTATGGCCATTTAGTGGTCACTTTGTGATGATCAATGCCTGTGATTTGTATGTAATCTGTAAACACCTGAGAAATGAATTGTGGCCCCTTACATGAATATGGAGTGCTCAGACCGCACATTGTGAATATTTCAGTCAACAGAGACACAACATATTCAACACAATATATTCATAATAACCACTTTGATAGTAAACCACCAATACCAGGGATTCTCCTGAAAGAATTGGGCCTGAAAAGTCAATTGTTACTTTCTCCCATGATCCATTAGTGTGCTGAGTACTGGTTCTTGGCGATTGGGCCTGCTGACAAACTGACATCTAACCCATGATTGACAAAATGCTCCCAATCGTTTTCCATTCCAGGTTACTATGTTTTGATTTACACATTTTACATTGTACTAATCAGTCACAAGTGATCCTAATGAATCAACATCACCAGGTTAGGCCCAAGTGTTTGTGGCATTACCAGTCCACTGCCTCTGAGGGCACACTTACAATTATACACAGTTTATCTCCTAGAACTACATATGCCTTTGTTACAGTAAAATTAATAACACAAACTTAGGAGCAAGTCAATCAAATTTTGTAGAGATGTACAGCACGGAAACAGACCCTTCAGTCCAAATCGTCCATGCCGACCAGATATCCCAACCCAATCTAGTCCCACCTGCCAACACCTGGCCTATATCCTGCTAAACCCTTCCTATTCATATACCTATCCAGATGCCTTTTAAATGTTGCAATTGTATCAGCCTCCACCACTTCCTCTGGCAGCTCATTCCATACACGTACCATGCTCTGACTGAAAAAGCTGCCACTTAGGTCTCTTTTATATCTTTGCCCTCACACCCTAAAATTATGCCTCCTAGTTCTGGACTCGCCCATCCCAGGGAAAAGACTTAGTCTATTTATCCTATCCATGCACCTCATGATTTTATAAACCTCTATAAGGTCACCCCTCAGCCTCTGACGTGCCAGGGAAAACAGCGCGAGCCTGTTGAACCTCTCAATATAGCTCAAATCCTCCAACCCTGGCAACATCATTGTAAATCTTTTCTGAACCCTTTCAAGTTTCCCAACATCTCTCCAATAGGTCAAATTTATTAAATCTTAAGCTTTTGGGAGGGGCAGCGAGATTCTGACTCTAACCGTGGGACTTGACCACACTGTCTCTCTCTGAACAACAGATACAGCAGTTTTATAGTCTGGATGATCCTTACAATGAAAAGCCCACGAAAGACAGTTTCTTGTGTTCTGCGCATGCACAAACAAACATTGCTGCTTCTGGGAATGGTGTACCATGCCATTGTGTTCTGCGGATATTTCTTCTTTAGTTAGTTTCTGTTTTCAGTCCCCCCTTGTGGTCCGAGACATGCGGGAGCATGACGAACAGACCACCTACATCCAGTAATCATCAATGGGGCCAGAAAGGGGGTAACTCCCAGGTGACTCAATGTGGAGGCTAGCACCCAGCTGTCAAAGCTTTACAACGCGAGTTAAGGACAGCCATAACAACGCAACAAGCGATGACAATAACAATGAACATGATGAAGGCATGCAAAAGGCACGAGCCCCACGATCCACCTTGTAGCCATCCTAGCCGTCCCGGGGGATTATAAGCAGGAAACTGTTTCCCTTCCTGCCGGATCTTATCAGCCTCTAAGCAGATATGATCCGCGAGGCGAGTTGTGAGGCTGGAACCAGCCTTTATAGTCTTACATGTTATAAACCGCGGTCTCCCTGGTGACCTTATCATTGGCAGAATGAATGAGGTTTATAAAATCATGAGGTGCGTGGATAGGAGATTCTGTGTCAGACCTACTCCCTCCCGAAATGGATAATTGTGAGGATCAGTCCTGGTCTGACCACCATTCCACTGTTTCTGATTTACTAAGCGGAATGGGTCTCAGGGGAATCCCCCCACTATAGTGTGTGGGGATTCAAGTACAGACCCAGCATTTATTTTGCTGTGCATGCATATTGGACATGTATAGGTAAGTTTTAACATGTAACCCATGCCTACTCCGATGACCGGTACCTAGGTTGGCACGATTCCTATAGTGCTCCCCTCCAGTGGCTACTAGGCAAAGGCAAGAATAAACAGAAACATCCTGGAGCTTACCGAACGGAGTTATACAATGTTCCAAAGGTTATACCGCCCACGTGGAACAGCCTGCTCTCTTGGTCCGTTAGCAACAACCGCGCACACACAAACATTGTCAGCAGGCCTTGAGAGGAGTCAGTCTGAAAAGAAAGCAGAGGGTGAGGATCAACTGGCGTCTGTCTATTTCTTCAGTTGTGACTAGTGTTTCCAGACCCCCTTCCCTCGCATATCAATACAGGCGCATGTTTTATTGCTAATGATAACGTCATAGGGACCATTCCACTTAGGGGCGAAGCCAGGTTTAATGGGTAGAGTCTTAACCATAACCTTACTACCCGCTGATGGGACCTCCGGACAATCCTCTAATTGCCTTAGTTCATCCCAACCCTCCTGTATGTCCCTAACAGTTTTCCCCATCTCCTTCAGCTGAGTGCTCAGTCCAAGCACATAGCAACGTATTCTATCACAGAAAGGGCCAGCATCGGAACCCCCCATGCTGATGGACTCGGGAAGTTGCATTGCCCTACCTGTCATCAACTCAAGGGGTAAAACCAGTCGACCAGCTTGTGATGGACCAGAGTTGCGTGAGTATAGCAGGCAGGACCTCAGTCCAGCGTTTGTCAGAGTCCTGCATGGCCTTAGCAAGGGAGGTTTAAGAGTTCTGTTCATTCGCTTCACCATGCCAGAACTTTGTGGATAGTAGCGTGTGTGAAATTTCTGTTTAATGCCCATCAGCTGACTGATGGTCTTTACAACTCTTCCAGTAAAATGGGTCCCCTGGTCAGAGTCAATCTGGGATGGTACCCCCCCCAAACTGGGAATCAGCTCCACAGCTGAAATCCTTGCCACAGTGTTAACTGAGCAGCTCTGGTTAGGGTAGGGTAGGCCTTGACCCACCTGGTGAATTGGTCAATAATCACAAGGTAATACATCTTCCCATGGGATTGGGGAGGAGATCCCATAAAATCTATCTGTACATGCTCCCAGGGCCCCTTTGGGTGCCCAATTCTAATTGTACTGGGCTTGCCTGGGTTTTGCTGGGCATACACCACACAGCAGTGTCAGAATCGAGCTATGTCTCTGCACATGCCCTTCAATCACTATTCCTTCCTGATGCAGGTTATCATAGCATCACGCCCCACATGGAAAATGCCATAGTGGAATTGCATAAGAGTATGTTGGATGTTCGTGGGAACCAGGACCCTGTCATTCAATCTCCAGACACCTTTCTCTTCTCCCCCTGCGCCTTCCTCCTGGCGCATTCACTCTCAGGATATCAGTGTGCAACTGGGTAATGATTATTGTGGGGCCATCCTCAGCAAAGGTGGTAGACGATGAATGGTTTCCCCTTAAAAATGTGCCACTTAGGATTCTGTTTATCTGGTTCCCTTTGGTAGGTTTTGACCTTCAACATTGCAGCCTCTGATGGGAGCTCGTTGGCCTCCAGTAAGGTCTTTATTATCTGCCCATGCTTGATAGGGGTGCCCCCTGTGGTGACAAATCCCCATTTTCCCCAATCCTGAACGCATATCTACTATCAGTGTAAATGTTAACCCTCTTCCCTGTTGCCTCCGTGAAGGCTTGAGTGAGGGTCACCTACTCCGCCACCTGTGCTGACAGGCCTCCCCCAATTCTCCCCACTTGGACAACTTGTAGTTCTGCGTTCACTATTGCCCATCTCGTTCGTGGCAAACTGTCTACATATTTCTGCGAGCCATCCATAAACAGGGTCTTACCTGGTGCCTCCATGGGTACATCCTTCATCCTACTTTTCTCAACTTTATTGTCCACATTCTCACACACATGTGATTCACAATCGCCTAACATCCCTTCCGCTGTGTTTTCCCGGGTATCTCGTACAATGGTAATGGATTTGGTTGGTGACAAAAGAACAACCTCCCATTTTGTCCTTCTCCTGTTAGAAACCATGCATGACTTTTAACATTTCTGTGAGGGTTTGTTTGACATGCAAGACTGTATTCCCTTTCATCACAATAGGCTCACCGACACTCACAGTCCATGCAGCACTGTCTAGCATCTGTCCCAAGTAAAGAACTAAAGTTCCCAATTTGGGCTTTCTTCGGGCTGGCTTTTAACCTTTTGTCCTGCAAGTGCTTCAGGACTAAGCATAGTCCCTCCTGATGTCTTGGTTTGGATTCAGACGGCAGGAGGATGTCATCGACACATTGGAGTATTGTACTGCCGCGGGGCAGGTCGATCTCCCAGAGTATCTCACTCATTACACAGTGAAAGATGGCTGGACTATTATGGAATACTGGGGAAGTTGGTCCAAGTACACTGTTTATCCCCGATGGTAAATGCAAACTTATTTTGGGAGTCATGATGGAGGGGGATAGAGTTGAATCCACTCACAATATCCAGCACAGTAAAGATTTTATGCATTGGGAACAGCCCATTTAAGATTGTGGATGGACTGATAACTATATGGTGTAATTTAGGAGTGACTCTGTTTAGGGCTGTATAATCAATTTTGAGACAGTAACGTCCATCAGGTTTAGTGACCGGCCATGTGGGGGAATTAGTAGTGCTCTTAGTGTGGAAAGAATTCCCGTCTCCACTAATCCTTTCACAATTTCCATAACCGCCTTCTGGCTTCAGGTTTTATGGGCTATTGGCGGTGCGGCCTGTGTTCCGGGCCCTCACGACTACGGGGTCGATTTTAATCAAGCCTGTGTCTAATTTAGTCTCCACCCATACCCCTAGGATGGAGGTGAAAATGGCCCCAAAGCCATTATCCTCTAGCTGCCAATCGTGTCCCACAGTGTAGGAGACTTGGATACTGCTCAAGTGGCTCACTTAAGTCCCCATTTTTTTCTTTCTCCCATTGGACTGGGCCAGATTAATTTGCCCTTTTCACAGTTTCTAAGGACGTTGTACTCCTTTGTTAAATCATTTCCCATAATAGCTCCTTCATTATTTTTACATACATAAAATCGCACTGGTATATACAGGTTACTGATTTCTACTATTCAAGTACCCAGGGGTTCATTGTCCATTAATCTCATTCACGTAAATCATTTTGTTAGTTCTGGGAAGGGGCAGATATGGAGGCTCCCACGTCCACTAGCATCTCACACAGTCTGCCTTCTACCAGTGCAGACATGTAAATTCCTCCCTCATTATCATCTGTGCCCATGGGGACAGCCGGATGATAGTCCGCTGTATTCTCAGTGTTTGTCGGTTTGCCATGTTTTTCCCAACAAGTGTCTTCAGAGCGGCCCCTTTTACTGCAGTTCTGATAGACAAGTGGGCTAGCCATTGTTCTGTTTCCTCCCGCTACAATCCCGGACAAAGTGACCAGCCTTGTCACAATTGTGACATGTGGGCCTGGAGTTTGTCTTTGCGACGATGCCTAGGTTTTCCTGCTTTACGTGCGGGGGGTGGAGGTTCTCCTCTAGGCAAAAATGAGGACTGCAGACACTGGAAATCAGAGTATAGATTAGAGTAATACTGGAAAAGCACAGCAGGTCAGCATCCAAAGAACAGGAAAATCGATGTTTCGGGCAAAGGGCTGTGGGCCATCAGAATCAGCAGAATTATATTCAGCCACAATCTGCATGTTTACAGCTTGCCATCCCCTCACTGTCATGGAACCAAGTGAACAAGGAGAAAGTGAGGACTGCAGATGCTGGAGATGCTGAAGAAGGGCTCATGCCCGATACGTCGATTCTCCTGCTCCTTGGATGCTGCCTGACCTGCTGCGCTTTTCCAGCAACACATTTTTCAACCAAGTGAGCAACCCGAGCTACAACACAGGACTACTTGCGTGCTGCAGAGTGGAAGCGGGTTGTTATAGATAAAGCTAAGCAATCCCACATCAAACAGATCTGAGCCCTGCAGTCCAGCCACATCCAGTTGTCAGTGCTGGTGGACTTTCAAACAATTAATAGGAACTAGAACTCCACAAATATCCTCATCCTTAATTATGGCAGTGGTCAAGCATATCTGAAAAAGGCAAGTATTTATATTGCCATATTCAGCCAGAAGTGTTGATTGGATGATCCACCTCAACTTCCACCAGAGGTCCCCAGCATCACAGATGCTGGTCTTCAACTAATTCAATGCACACCAAGTGATATTAATAAAAGGTTGGAGCACTGGATACTGCAAAGGCTATGGGCCCTGACAACATTCCAGCAATAGTACTGACGACTTGAGCTCCAGAACCTGTTGCACCCTAAGCCACGATGTTCCAGCACAGGTACAACACCAGTCTCTACATAATGTGTAAATTTCCTGGATTTCTCTGTTGCACAAAAGGCAGGCCAAATGCAACCCAGTTACTTATTCCCAAATCAGTCTACTCTCAATCATCATAAAAGTGATGGAAGTGGTCATCAGTGAAATCAAGTGACACTTGCAATTGAATAATTGCTTACTGAACCCCAGTTTGGGTTCTTCCATAGTTATTCAGCTCCTCACTTCAGTACATATGGACAAAAGAGCTGAATTCCAGAGGTGAGGTGAGAGTGACTGCCCTTGACAACGAGGCAACATCTGACTGAGTGTGGCATCGTGAAGCACTGGCAATGCTGGAACCAATGGAAATCAATGGGAAAACTCTCCACTGGTTGAAATCATACCTAGCAAAAAAAAAGGTTTGAACATTTCAATCATTTCAGTTCCAGAACACCTCTGTAGGAGTTCTTGATGATAGAGTCCTAGGCCAAACCATTTTCAGCTGGTTCAGCTCCATGCTTCATCTTCCCTCTATCATAAGATTAGAAATAAGGATACTTACTTTTGATTGCACTATACTTAGCACCATTCATGACCCCTCCAATAAGAAAAGAGTCCCTGTCCACATGTAGCAAGTTCTGTACAACGGCAACAGTTGGGCTGAGAGGTGGCAAGTAATATACATGTCATACATGTGCAAAGCATTGGCTATTTCCAACAAGTGAGAATCTAATCTTGTAATTCCTTGCCTAACAGTAATTTGGGGTTCCCTCTACTCTAATGTTCTCAGCATGTTCTTAAGAAAGCACCTCACCGTCACCTTCCCCAAGGTTATTACAATTGGGCAATAATGCTAGTCTAGTAAGCAATGCCCACACTCCACAAGCAAATGTTTAAGAAGAGGTAGATTTCCTGAGAAGTTGTGACAATAATTGATGGGATATTGAGACCACCACAGCTCTGGAAACTTCCTGTACTAGCAAACATTGAATCTCCTGATGTTTGCAGGGAAAAATCCTTAGCTAAAAACATTATTGTGAGTCCAGGGATACGAGGAATGGGTTGGTAAGTTGAATCGAATCTCAATTATTGAATGGCGCTACACACTTAATGAATCAAGAGGTCCTCTCCTATTCCTATGTTGTGTGTGCTTATATTCCTATCGTCCCTTCTCCCAAAGTACTTGTGCAGAATATTACTGGCAGAGGCCTGGATTTTGAATTTGTTACTCAATTTCTAATCCTATGCAATCTGTTCTATGCTATTAACAGCAATAAGATTAATTGAAGATAGGTCATTGAATCTCTGCAAAAAGAATTATAGCTGAAATGTAAATGTTATTTTTAAAAGATTAAGATAGCTATGCAATTAGGACTTTAATCTTCTAAGTCTGTGATAGGTGTGTCAAGTAAGAGGTTGATTAGTCATGAGCCATTGATGAATGTTAATGGCTGTTCTGACGACAGATCTATCAACAAATAAAACACTGTACAAGTTTATTGTGATGCTATTTTACATACAGACTTCATGTCATGTTATTCTACTTATCATGTAAATTAAGGTGTTAATACCATAATTATCTAAGATGATAATGAAATAGGTTTTCTTTAATAATGCTGAAAGTGAATATTGAGTCTTTGAGGTTCCTCAAATCCATGTACAGATATATCTGGGTAGGTTGGTCTTCGGAGGATCGCTGTGGACTTGTTGGGCCGAAGGGCCTGTTTCCACACTGTAGGGAATCTAATCAAACTAATCATATGTCAACTGTTTGTGTGAATAAATGACACAAATTACAATCCCAAAGTGCAGTTGTGTGAAATATTAGTACTATCCATATTTAAATATCATGCACATATTTGGATGCACACCGAATAAACTGTTTGGTAAATTGATTAATTTTATTTTAGATTACCTTAAAAGTAAAGCCTCAAGGCTGAAACTTAAATGGGATTGTGTGTATCTTGGTGATGTCAGTCACATTTCAGAAACAATCCTGAGTGTGAGTCGAGCAAAGCCTTCACTACTGAACCACCACCTAAATGGAAGCGGCCACAAGGCCAAGAGAATAGGATTCAAAGACAACATAATGATTCTCCTTAAAAAGGTTATATCTTGATGCTGATTAGAATATTCCTAATCATGTAACAGTATTAAGAAGAATTTGGAACTTAAACACATCATCCATGTCCCTACAATAAGCTGCTGACCTGCTCCTGAATAGAAGAGCAAATGATTTAGACTTTGGTGCTGGAATTTCTATCACGTGACTACTAGTTTTAGATTACTTACAGTGTGGAAACAGGCACTTCAACCTGCTGAAGTGCAACCCACCCCCTATTCATTTACCCCTTCACCTAACACTACAGGCAATTTAGCATGGCCAATTCACCTAACCTGCACATTTTTGGAGGAAACTGGAGCAAACCCACGCGGACACAGGGAGAATGTGCAAACTCCACACAGGGAGTTGCCTGAGGCAGGAATTGAACCCAGGTCTCTGGCATTGAGAGACAACAGTGCTAACCACTGTACCACTGTGCCACCATGCCACCCCATCTTAAGGGCGAGAACAAGAATGAACACTTAGACAAATGGCTTTATGTTACCATTGAGTTTTTAAAGTACAATCAACTGCCCTGATTAGGCACCTTTCTGTTTGCTGCATATAAGGAGTGTCAATCTGACAACATTGTTGTGACAAGAGAAAAGAATTTCGTACAAAACCCCAATAATGGAAAAGAATGCTAAACAGCTGCAAAAATACTGAAGTAAAGCCTACAGTAAAACCTCCAATCAGGACAATTCTTTCTGCATTTACAAGTTATGAATTCCATTACATTTATAAAAATTGGTAGAAGTGTCCAGGCTGAAAAATCTCTATTGCAGACAAAGAACTTAAAAAAGGTAAAAAAAAAACCCTACATTTTAATTTAAAGTCTAGAGCACAGTATCAAAAAAGCCAAATGGGTTTTCTTGCACTTCACCATCTGCCACAATGATTATAAATGTAAATCCTTTTAGTTACTGTGAGGAATTTCAATTACAATACAAAGCAAGGGTAAAGTCCAAGAACATTTTATCAGGGTGCCAGTATAACAGAGACATATCTGAATCTATATTTGCTTTGTACCAGACAAGTACTTTATTTACTCTGGACATGTTAGGGAAACCAAAATAGAATTTATGTGGTGCTGTTTGACAGACAGAGAACACCCTGATTACAATGACAACTGAAATAGATGCTTCTTATTGTTCAGCAATCATATTGACATGGGAAACCTGACAGAGTACTATGCTTGAGTTGGTTGAAGAAAGTTGTCTGAAGCCAATTGTCAAGGACCTTGTGCAATTATTGCAGGTCACTGTCCATCGTACTGGAGCTAATCTGATAACATCATGGATGTCACTCACACTAATCTTCAAAGCATCATAGAAATTTGTTATGCCAGTTTTGATTGTATTCTGAGTGCCTGTCATATCAATTCAATTTTAGAGTTGAGGTTTTGTGACAATGTTGACCAGAACAACTGTTTCTCCATAAATGCTTGTCTAGCAACTATTTCGCTGTGTGAGGCAATTGTCCTCAACTTTTCCTTGCAGTGGATATTTTAGCAAATACTGACAGAATCCTGGTGACACTTGTCCAATCTGCGAAAGGAGAATATCTGACATCCTAAAGAATAGTATGCTAACTTTGCAGGTAGTATTTTATGCTGACAGGAATAAATTTTTAATCTACCAAAACAATTGGAAGATCATAAAGTAAAGAATGCTTATGGTGTGTAGTATGTCCAGCCAGTCAAAAATCTGATATTACAATTTCTGGGAAACCCTCATGGTTTCCATTCAGCTTTGTGAACCCAAATTGAAAATTCATACTGTGAGGCGTTGTTGTTTCCATGGCTAATGTGCTCATCTCTTGTTTTTCATTGATGTCCTCAACACCAGTGAACAAATAACTGTTTGCAGCCTGTTATGATGATGCAATGAGTGTGTTGTTTCTGTTACAAACTTGCAAATAATTAATGAAAGTTATGGTATTATTGCAGGATTACAGCAGTGCATTTTGAATTATTTATAGATGGGATTATTTCACTTAGGAAATGCACTAAATAGATTTGACATTACTCAAAATGTATTTTGTACTTGCCAGCCTAATGGAAATTGCAATTACCAGCATTTATATTTTAATCATAAGCTAACGTTATATAAAGCCCTTGAAATATCTCAATCCAAATTATCGGGCATCCAATTTTTTAGCCTTCATGTAAACTAATGGTGCCATCTTATTCCAGATAAAATGCTTGTTTGAATTTTATACTTCAGTGCAGGATCAGAGGGTGAATGTAAACACAGTCAGTAGTCCTTGGCAACAGAATTTCACTGAAGATGAGATAGCATCTAACAATATGTGAATAGCATTGCAAAACATTGCAAGTAACTCACTAACACTATCCAGGGATTAACATGAAGTCATTTGTCATCATGTGACCTGAGCTGGCAGCAAAGTCCAGTGTAGGCACAGCTCTATTATTTACATTTGAAATACTTTTCCAGGTTCCCACAGCAATCCTGCCAGGACTGAGACTTTCCCTTGCATGGTGGGCTTGTAGAGTGCCTCTGAGGCTTTGGAAAACCTCACACCCTGTTATGTGCATTTAAGGACCCAGTCTCAGAAACAAATATGCCGATAACAAGGTTTTATTGAACTTGCTGATTGCTTCTTCATGCAGAGCATCAACTATGCGCTAGTGCCCATTTCAGCATCAAGAGGCCAGGTTATTACTCACACAACGGTACGACTTAATCCCTGTGCAGGTACTTTGCAATGTTAATCAGCGTATCATTCACTTCAATATCAGGTATCCATGGAGAAGTCATGACCACAACATCTTGCGGTCATTAACATTCAAGATATGTTCCAGTGAGATAGTGAGCTGTATGGATGAGTGCTGAGGGTTTTTAGCTCCACATCTGATGACAGCTGTTACTTGGAAATCAGCGGAAGAACTCTATGTTGAATTCAATGGTCCCATGCGGAAACCAGCGCACTGGTGAAATTGAGAAATGGCCGTGGTGGTGTTGCCATTGGCTCGCTGTTGAATGGTATTAAATTCAGCCATTTAAGTCAAGAGTTGTAAACTCAACTATTCTTCTCCATGTGTTGATTGACTTGGTAATGGAGTGGACAGGTGAACTCCTGATCTGTTACTCTCTCTGACCAATTTATCAGGGTCAGAAACATCCCTCTGGTGATATGATAAATACCATTGCGTTCAATCCTAAAAATGGGAGTCTAACTAACAGCTGCAGGAGTTTGCTTTTGCCCAATTTCTTTTGTAAACGGCATTCATAGAGTGGATCCATGTTTTGATTGATGAAATCAGCACAGGATGAAACAAACTGACACCCCTCAACGGGAGTAAATCTAAAAAGGGACATGGAATCTGGTTGAAGAAAATTGAGGGAAAGGAAGAAATAATACATGACTAACGTCAAGGTAGATACAGGTGAACAGAGAACTTCAGAATTTTTTAAGTCTGTGCATGATCTGTGTTTGAAATATATGCAGCTACAATATTCCAATAATTGAGAATTCGTAGCATTTGTGCAAAAGAATAAGAAGCATTATCAGGTGAAACATCGGCAGGTGATGAGTCCTAATACAAGTCAAGGTCGATCAAATTTTTCAGGAAAGTTTTTTGTATTTATTCTTGGTGGCAGCTCAAGGTTTTTCTGTTTCGGGTAAATCCACAACAATGCTGTCACTTGCCAGGATAGGTGCAGCTCCAACAACATTCAAGCAGCTCACTGCCAGCCTGATGAAGTGGCCCGCTTGATTGGCACTTCAGCCACTACCTTAAACAGATGCATGGAAATGCCACTATATGCCAGTTCCTTTCGAAGCCATGTACCATCCTGAGTCTGTGTTACCACTCCTTCACTGTTGCTGGGCCAGAATCCTGGAGCTCCCTTCCTCACAGCAATCTGGATGTCTCCACACCTCATGGTTTGAAGGAGTTCATAAAAGTGGCTCATAATCGCCTGAGCAATAGCAAACAGACTGCAGTTATTCCAGAAGATTTCTCATCACTACCGTCTCAATGATAACTAATCCCCATATCCCATGAATGAATGAAAACAAAATAGAAGGTGTGAAGTCTGTAAATTGTTTATATCTTGGAGCCCCATTGATTCTTCAATTTGGAACCTTCTGGAGATTTGTAGCCACCTGAGCCTGAGCAACCATCTGAGAAGACTGTTAGTGTTTTTAACAAGATGGCAATTTCAGAAAATTCTATATTGAATGGAGCCCATATTCGAAGTTATGAATATGACACGCCTTTATATGGTATCATGTTTTTGCTATGCTTTAGATCAATGGATAGGTCCAGCTTTGAAAAAATCTCTGCTTTTGAACTTTTCAAAAGACTTCGCACTTCATTTTGTCCATTGATTGACAAGAATGAACCAAACTTGAAATAGAACACCATTCTGTTCTGTATGTTCTAGGCATTTAGAATTGGACATGACAGCAGTAGCCATTCTGAATGCTTGGATTTTTTTCTAAGTTTTTCTTCTCTGCAACACCAGTGTAGGAGGTGGGCTATTGATCAAACGATTATTGAAATAAAGAAACTGTCAGAACAAACTATGATCTTGAAGTAGTTTCTTATATGTTTACAAACTGAATCAAATTGTTTTTTTTTGCACTGTGTAGTTTTTCTCTTTCTTATTTGACTGGTTATTGGCAAGATAGTCAAAACTGGGAGAGGGCATGTTAGGTGGTGATTAACATGCCAATATCACCATTGAGACAACATGATCTATTACATGCCAATCAAATCTGAAGATGAGTTTCTTGCCTATTGAAGATTTCAACACTGGCATCTTGGTTCTCAAGAAGCTTCTGGCTAATCAGAGGCTGAAAGCTCCTAGATCCTAAAGACCATTGGTTGACAAACTGGATCAAGTCAGTCATCTTGAAGGCAAGGGAATGGAGCTGGCTTTCAGAAGCTATCCCTTGCTCTTCATCCTCAAATGCCTCATACCAAGGAAATTAGAGTACCCCCATAGCTGGTTACCCAGCCAGGAAACTAGCCACCTTTCTTGTCAAATGGCAAAGCAGGCGATTATGGAAGCTGCATGTAAACAATATTAAGTAGGCTTTAAATGGTGGCAGGTAGACTTTCTCCCTCAGAATGTACTTGGTGAGGTGGTGAGAAGTGGATGAGTGTCCCTCCACAGTTAACTCACTCAATTAGTTCCCCTTGTCATAACTTGTCTCGCCATGGTCAGAGAGGGGAAAAGTCCTCCCAGTGTGCTCAGACCTTGGGTCTTAAAGGAATTTTAATATTTAATTTGCTCCAATGAATTTTAAATAATCCCCATTGTAATCGAATTGCTTCTAATTGTTTCTTTTATGTACGCCCTGAGTGAGCAGATACAGGGAGACATGGAGGTAGAATGGGAGTGCATGGGAGATCTGAGGGGCAGTGCAGACATGGCTGACATCGGTTTCTAAGGGGTTTGGACAGGTCTGAGGTTGTGTAGAAGCTGAGGAGATGAGCAGTGAGATTTGGGGGCTTATAAAAAATGTTGGAAACTGGCATATTGTGTTGAAAATCTGAGACACATCTTCTAACTGCACCAGCCATTACAGTTCAAAGATGCACTGTGGACCCAACACCTATTTAATAAGGCAAAAATTATAGACAAATTTACACATGGGTCAGTTGTTCAATTCAGAAGGTGCACAAAAGCACAAATCAGAGTTTCTGAGTCAACAAGGAAATTTGACTCAAAGTCTCTTGCTTCCTGTTCTTGGGAGGGTATGTCATCCTCTTTGGGACAATTTTATGAATGCCAGCTTTCTTTGCAAAGGCAATCCATCTTGGGAATTGCACTCTGATTATGGTATTCCAAAATGATGGGAAGATATTCCAATATTAAACTTTCAGAAGTTGCATTACACTTAGAATAGGGTTAGGGTTAAGGTTATTATTGCAATATATTTTCGATAGATATATTGTTTGACAAGGAGGATATCCAGCCTAACTGTCTCTCAATACAGACTTTATTTTAGGTTAATTTGTTACCTGAAAGATACTAGTTCAGAAGAAATCTTTTACACCTTCATCGCCACATGTCAGCATCACTCTGATCATGAGTTTAGCAGAATAAGATTTTTCTCCTACTTCCTATGTTTTTCTTATACATAAATGCCAAGTTATTGAGTATGATTTAAACCTTAATGCAAAGGGTTTGAGTTGAAACTGTCAAAAGTAAATCTCAGAGCTGATCCACTCCAACCCATGTGGAGAAAATATTCCCTCGGTGCAAAGGAGAAATAAAAGTAGATGAGATGGCAGTCACGTCAAAGTAATGTAAAGGGTTGGTACACTAAAATGTAAAGAATAACAACTGAAGGTAAAAATCAAAGCACAAAAATAAAATAAACCTGGAGGAACTGTAAGCAGAAAATCAGATGTAATTAGAATAACTAAAATAGGACCATAAACAGGACAGGTTTGACAAAAACCTGTGGAAATAACACAAGGATATAGAAGGTGAAGGGCTAGGGCAGGGATATCTGTACAAATTTGAAATAACATAATGATAAATGAAAAAGGAATGCGACTAATAATTAGGAATAGAGTTGAAATGGACTGAAATAAAAGATTAAAAGGTTATTGATCATGTGGATAGGAGTAGTATATAGACTGCCCCATTGTGGAAAGAGAGATGGAGGAAGAAATAACGTAAGCAAATGTGAGATGGGCAAAACACTTGGAATAATAGTTTATTTTAATTTAACTACTTCTAATAAAACAGCAAGAAGAGGGTGTAGTACCTCAGTGAATCCAGTTTTGTGTGCCAGTCTTTATATTTCCTCCAACAAGAAATAGAGCACTCTTAGATCTAAGAATGAGAATTAGGCCTGAACACATAAGAGATGTGCTGGGGAACATCTGGGCAAAAGGGATCACAATATAATAAGGTTTAAGATAAAGATTTTAAAAAGACATAATTAAACATGAACCAAGTTATAAATTGGAAATAGTTAATATTAAGAAAATGAGAATGGAACTGCAGAAAATAAAATGGAAAACTGTATTTGTAAAGAAATAGAAAAATAATGGATAACATTTGAAAAATTATCAACTGCACTTGGAAGAAATTAAGCCTTCTAAAAATCAAGGACAATCTAGTCACAATGCACCATGAGCAGATAAAGAAGTAAAAGGCATAATTGAATTGGAAGAAAGAATAATTCACTAAGTACTTGGAAAGCAAAGAGAACAATCATGAAAAAATTTGTAAAAAAATTAGAAATGCACGATCCAGACAAAGGGACATAAATATAAAGTATTTACTAATATCCAATTGGGAATTCAGGAGAGATTTTCCCCAAGTAGTGAGTCCTAAGAATGTTGAACTCACAACCACATGAAATAGTTGGGATGAATAACACAGAACCATTGAAGAGAAAGCTAAATAAGCACAGGAGGGAGACAGAATAGAAAGATATATCAATAGTAATGGATAAAAAGGGTGGGGCCAGGCTTGTGTCAAATACAGGTATGCAATTATATGGCCATCCATTTTTCTCTTCTTTTCCTCTCCAAGTACTTATCCAATTTCCTTTTGAAATTTAAATTGATTCTGTGTCTGTCACAATTTCAGGAAGAGGGGGGATAAGTTCCAGATCTTAATCAATGTTTGTATAAACAATTGATTCAATTAACAAAATGAATCCAAAGTAACATGAAGGAAAATGAAGTTAAACCTTGGACATGTGATTATCAATTGCTCCATCTTTAGTAAAGTTTGAATTGTTGTATATAGGTTTTTTCTGTTTATGAAGCTCATCAAAAATTTCAGTTTTAGGTACAATACACTTTTTAACCAGGGCTTTGTCAAGTAATAAACATAACTGTTTGTATTATTCAGCCAGCTCTGCTTTTTTACTTTGACCTTATGTGATAACCAGATGCAACATCCAAAAGACTTGAATCTCGGAGGTACTGCAAACAATAATCCTATTGTTTTGAACTCACCTCACGATGACATATTCTATTGGCACACGGCTTCTTATTTTTCTTCCAAGAGTAAAGATAGTAAAATTTTACCATAAATTAGAACCAACCAATTCACTGGCATTCATGTGCCATTTCTCTGTGAGCTTCAACAGGAAAATAGCACTTGGCTTTGAGTGTTAAGTATTTTCTCATTTTCAATTAAAATTAACCACTGTTAAAAAATATCCAGCATTAAGTATTTAACACAAGAACGAAGTATTGCAGATGATGCAAATCTGGGACATAAACAGAAGTTGCTAGAAGGCAGACCAGAGACCTTCTCTGCAGAGAGTAAGTGTTTTTGACCTTTGCACTAAGGCATCAGTTGGTGTGATAGAGAAAAAGGCATTCAAGCTACAGTCCTGTACAACTTAATCTTAATGCACATATCTTTAACTTATTACTTTATGTTGCTACTTGCTACACTGTAAGCATCATGACTTGAACTTTAATATTAGTCGTGTGTGTTGAACTGGCCAGGTTGGATCTGACAAGTCACAGTCTTCTCTGAACTCAGTGTCCCCTTTTTGCAATGGTGCCTCTTGAGTTGTCACTCCCCATGTCCCTTATTTGATGCTTCTTCCAACCTTCCAGACTGTTAGATGACATATTCCTGCCTCAGACCCTCATGACCTTGAGATTCCAAGGGTCATGTAAACTGGAGGCATCTGTTTCCATTGTTTCTCTTATCAGTTTTATTTTAATGCTTTTTGTAACCACAGACATCAAATGGTCCTTAGCAACAGGCATCTGCCCAGTCAGAAATCTGGTTTTACTTCCTTTCACAGTAAGCTATACATAAAGTTAACATAATTTCCCATCACGTATGTTCGGCTTCAACTCTATTAGCTACAGGGTCACAGTGTCAATGCTTCAGTTTCTGATCTGCATTAGTTGTGATGATGCATTACTAGTCTTTTCCTTTTAGCACAGATGCTGCTGGACATTTTGAGCATTTTGAACACTTTCACCAACCTTTCAATGTTATCCCACAGCCATTACATTTTCTTTGGAAATTCAAGCTGATTCTTTTCCTCTGCAGTTTTAAACTGATCAATTTTTTTCAATTTTGTTCCTCTGACAAATTAGGTTAAAAATGGATTTTGTGTGGTTTGCTGGGTGACAGGGATGGAAGAAATGGGACTTGGAAGGGAATGCCACTGAAGAATTTCCAGGAATTGTGCAGATTGGAATTAAAGAGGCCATGCAATTTTCATGCATCCACTTCCTCTGCCTCATTGTAGTGTTGGCCCGAAGCAGTCATAGCAATGTGCCCTCTTCCACTGAGGTGCCTTTGGGCTCCACACACAACAGAGGGACTGGCCAACAGCCTGTAAGAGGGGGCTTCACTGGGCTGGTGCAGCTGTTAGGTACCACTTCTTTGAGATAGCCAGGAATGTGTTGAATCTGGAATGTGGCTGCTTTCCAGAGTCAGGCATTCCATGCACCCCATGGATTGCCTGGCACAAAAAAAGGAGATGGTACTGTTAACAAAGCAAAAACTTGCAGGTTGAGTCCGAGGTCTTCAGGCACCTCCTTGCAGATATATAATGCAACAGTCGCGACAATGGGGCATGAGGTGGCCACTGATGTCCAAACCTGGGACCCCCTTGAAATCCAGTATTTAGCACTGTATCAAACCTCTGATTTCTAGACCCTGATCATCCCTTATATAAACCCAGTGTCCATTCAGTTCTTTAAACTGAAGAGCTCAAAGGAAACATAGAAGGACATTTTAAAAATTCTCTTTGGCTTCTTTTGAAGGTGAAAACTATTTCATGAGCAGTGAAGATTGAGTGCTCATCAATGATGCAGTGTGGAAGTATTCGCAATGTTATCAGAATCCATCAGGCATAGCTTTCACGCAGCAGATCTAACCATTTTTAAAAACACATGACAGTGAATCAAAACTGCACTTCTGTCTAAGATCAAACCATAAACTGACCACTTAAGAACTGTTGGCTGCATCTGACCACTCCAGATGCATCAATAGTATATCAGTCATGGACTGCAAAATTTAACACTGCCAAACTGTTGCATTAAATGCAGAGCCAATGAAATTAGCTTTTTGATTCATTATAACAAGAGGATAAAAATAAAAACTTCATTTTTGAAGTTAGGTTGTTTGGGAGGAGGCATATGGTGGGGTAAGGGGTGAAGAGAAACGTTCCAAACTTTCTAAGTTGGCGGGATAGATGAACACTGATGATAATCAAATTGACAGTTTGTTTTATATCTCTCTCGATTTTTATTACCATTGAAGTCGATTAAAGTAAAAACCAGGAGAGAAGTAACATGGGTTATTGATTCACTGTCGTCTGTTTTAGACTAAAGTCATAGTTTTCTCTACAGTATTTATTACACCCAATTCTTTTGTCTAATTGGGTCTGCAGTCTGAGGGAAATTCCAAACACAATTTGAATTGTTACTTCTTGCCAAGATTTATTGACATGTGCGATTTTACTCTCTCTCTGTATTAGCCTTTTGGACCTTAAATCTGTTTCCATTTATTCAAATTTGTGACTTTGGGAACAAAAAGATTGTAAGCAGACAACAGTTGTTCCAGAAAGCCTGAAAGCTCCACAGTATTGTGACAGCAGTCAACTTATTCTTGTACCAAAACAGGCATGAGGCGAAATTCTGCAACAAAGTAACTTCACTTTGAAAGGAAAAAAAATCTCATGAATATTGTTATAAAGTGACCGGTGCCCTTTTTCCTGGGCGAGGGGACCAAAGAATGACCTGCTTCGATTATTCTGTTCATTCTAATCTCACAAACTGTGAAACTTTTGCAGTATAAGAGTAGATTACCTACAGTGAGGAAACAGGCCCTTTGACCCAACAAGTCCACACCGACCCGCCAAAGTGCAACCCACCCAGACCCATTCCCCTACATTTACTCCTTCACCTAACACTACGGGCAATTTAGTTGGCCTATTTACCTAACCTGCACATTTTTGGACTGTGGGAGGAAACCGGAGCGCCTGGGGGAAACCCATGCAAGACACGGGGAGAACATGCAAACTCCACACAGACAGTTGCCTGACGCAGGAACTGATGTATCTCAACTGATGACTTTCCCTGTCTGGCATGATGTCTCTGTTCTTGAAGATTACAAATGATGGTGTAACTCGAGGCAAAGGGTATTTTGATCAATTTTTCACATCATCAGACTCAGTGCTTGTGATAAATTGCACTGTAGCACAATTTTGCAATAAACAATATGATACGTGAGTAGCACATTTGAAAGTTATTTTCATAGAATTTAAATAGTTTGCAACCTTCTCAAAATTAAATTTGTGTCAGCTGCTCCTAATGCAATACTTGTTTTCCATTTGGAATACATCTGTCGAAGGAAATCAGTTATCAAATTTCCGCATTGTTGGTATATTCTTGATGAAAAGAGCAATGTGATGTATTTATGTTTGCTAACGGACTGTGAAGGGATAGGTGCCAGAGGTTAATGCGGGGGCAATGTTAGTGAAGAATGCAATAGTCGACAGCACAACTTCCAGAAAGTAAATCAACTAATTCCTTGTGTGTTGTAAATAAAACATGAGATCTGTCAATGAGTAAATAATTGCTTAGGTTAAAGTTGTGTTAAAGATGCTTTGATGCGTTTTTTCTTACTTAGCTTGCGTTGTATCATTTCTGTCTGTAATTACTGTTTTTGACTAGCACATCCTGCTATGCTTAGTTCAGTAGAATGCTGCAGCACATCTGCCATAATTAAACTGCAGGTTTCAAGATCTTGTCACAGTCCAGTAAATCTGTTCTTCTATGATGTTCCTTCTGTCGCTGTCCTTAGTTGCCTCCCTGCCAATCGCTCCTGCTAATTGGTGATAGCAGAAATAAGAAACTTGAGCTGAATGCGGAACATCATTCACAAGGTAGGATTTTAAGTGCTCTGGAAGCAACACTGCAGTGCACAGAGGAAAGATTCAAAAAGGAAATGAATCAATAGAATTGATCTAGGTCTTTAACTCAAAGACATTTGGTTGGTCTTTTGCATTAAAGCAGCAGGTTGCTTACAGGACACTGACAACATATATTTACGAGGATTGGTGAAATTAAAATACAATAAATCAGAACTGAAAGGCACAGGACTGAAAATCAGTGGACAAATACAGTTTATCTTCAGGGTCCGGTGGACCGCACAAAAACAGATATTACTTTGATGTTCATATTGCAGAGTAATTTTGCACTGCAGTGAAGCGACAACAAGAAGAACTATAATAATGGTCCAGAATGGAATGAAATATCACAAAGTACTTCACAGGAGCATTAAAAAGAATGCATTCCTTTAGTTAGATTAAGAGATATTAGGTTAGATGAAAATGAATTAGTTATGTTGGAGGGAGGGATTACCAGAGTCTGAGCCCTGGCTAGCTTTTAGCATAGCCACCAAAGGTAGAGCAATTAAAATACAAATGCATTAGAGGCTAGAATTAGAGGGTTGTAGAGATAAGGTTTAATGAATATGCAATAAACCTCTGGGGTATGCTCTGATACAGTGATGAATTCAGTATTTATGCGATAGAGCTGGAGTAGGAGGTTGTAACCCAGCAACTTGAAGCACAGTTACATGCAGAAGAACCTCCTGTATATAGTGCTAATATTCTTTGAATAAACCCCTTGGGGACTATCATGAACTTCTTTGATCAAATGAACTCATACAAAGACAAAAAGTGTAAATAACAGAGAGGTTGTACCTCAGGCAGAAGGCTTTCAAGTTAAAAATCCACTTGTACAATGAGAGGGGTGTGGCCTGTTCTCCCAGTTCATCATTTCTCTGGTTTGGTTTGGTTTTTAGCAATAGTGTGAAAAGAAAGGCTGCTGGACACAAAGAAGCAGGCCTTGGATGGCACTCTCTCTCTCTCTCTGAGTCCTCTCCTGCAAAACCATGTGTTTGATTTTACCGTTTGTGTCAAGGAGTGTTTATGGGGATTGTTGCAAGTCTTTGTAACAGCAACGTTAAGTTAGGATGATCTGTTGGATTTTCAGAGAAATTAAGATATTCAGTATTCTGTTTTCTATTGTTTGTGTTTCATTCGGTAATCTTGTAAATAAATTCTATTTTGTTTAAAACTGAATGGATTGACCAGCTGATTCTGTCCTGGAATACCCACTTTACACCAGCTTCAACCAACTAGCAAAGTGAGGGTCTGGGCTACCTTCTTGAAATGTTTAGAGAGGTCTGGCCTGGTCCATAACAAAATGAGGATTTGTGCCACAGAAACGTGCACTGACACATGACTAGTTTAGAGCCACATAATTAGACCATAAGATGGTCAGATATTGGGACAGAAATAGACCTTCTAACCCATTAAGTCTGCTCTGCAATTTGATCATGGCTGATATGTTTCTCAACCTCATTCTCCTGCATTCTCCCCATAACCTTTATCTTTTATCCACTTACTAATCAATAACCTAACTTTATCTTAAACATGCTCAATGACTTGGACCTGCTAGGCAAGTGGGTAAAAAAGTGGCAGATGGAATACAATGGGGGATACTGTGAGGTCATGCACTTTGGAAGGAGGAATGGAGGCATAGACTATTTTCTAACTGATGAAAGGCTGCAAACAGCTGAGGCACAAGGGATTGGGAGTCCTAGTTGTGCATTCTTTTAAAACTAATATGCAGGTTCAGTTAGCAGTTAAGAAGGCAAATACAATGTTGGCATTCATTTCAGAAGATCTAAATGCAAGAGCAGAGAGTACTGCTGAGGCTGTATAAGGTTCTGGTCAGACCACATTTGGACTATTGTGAGCAGTTTTTAGTTCCATATATAAGGAAGGATGTGCTGGCCTTGGAGGAGGTCCAGAAGAGAGTTATAAGAATGATTCTCGGTATGAGGTGAGGTTGAGAACTTTAGATCTGCATTCGATGGAACAGTGAGAGTCATAAATTCACCACCTTTTGGCTGAAGAAATTCCTTCCCATCTCAGTTCTAAAGGGTTGTCTCTTCACTCTGAGTTTGACCTTGGGTGCTTGTCTCTCCTACTAATGGAAACATCTTCTCAATGCCCACTTTCTCCAGAAGTCTCAGTATTCTAAAAGTTGCAATCCTTCTAAATTCCATCAAGTGCAGATCTAAAGTTCTCAACTTCACCTAATACCGAGAATCATTCTTATAAATCTCTTCTGGACCTCCTCCAAGGCCTGCACATCCTTCCTTATATATGGAGCTAAAAACTGCTCACAATATTCCAAATGTGGTCTGACCAGAACCTTATACAGCCTCAGCAGTACTCTCTGCTCTTGCATTTAGATCTTCTGAAATGAATGCCAACATTGTATTTGCCTTCTTAACTGCTAACTGAACCTGCATATTAGTTTTAAAAGAATGCACAACTAGGACTCCCAATCCCTTGTGCCTCAGATGTTTGTAGCCTTTCATCAGTTAGAAAATAGTCAATGCCTCCATTCCTACTTCCAAAGTGTGTAACCTCAGTTTTCCACATTGTATTCCATCTGCCACTTTTTTGCCCACTTGCCTAGCAGGTCCAAGTCCTTCTACAGCCTCCCTGCTTCTTCAACACCATTTGTCCCTTCACCTGTCTTTGTGTTATTTGCAAATGTAGCAGCAATTCCCTCAGTTCCTTCATCCAGATCATTAATGTATAATGTGTATAGCTGGTACCAACTGACTCCTGTGGAATTCCATTAGTCACTAACTGCCAGCCTGAAAAAGACACCTTTATCTCAACTTTCTGCGTTCTGCCAGTTGGCCAATTCACAATTCCTGCTAGCCCCTTGGCCCCAACACCATGAGCTTTTATTTGATTTAGCAGCCACCTGAGTGACACCTTGTTAACGGTCTTCTGAAAACCCGAATAGATCTTGTCCACTGGCTCTCCTTTGTCTAACTTGTTCATTACCTCCTAACAGAATTCTAACAGATATGTCAGACATTACCTCCCTTGATGAAGCCATGCTGACTCATTTTATTTTGGCATGCACTTCCAAATATTCCGTAATCTCATCCTTTAAAATGGATTTGAAAATCTTACCAACAACCAAGGTCAAAATAACGGGCCTATAGTTTCCTGTCTTCTGCCTCCCTCCATTCTTAAACAGGGGTGTTACATTAGCCATCTTCTCGTCCTCTGGTGCCCTCTCTGACTACAGGGATTCCAGAAAGTTTGTCACCAATGCCTCCACAATCTTTTCAGGTATCTTCTTCAGAAGTCTGGTGCAGGTGACTTATCCACCTTCAGACTTTTCAGCATCCCTAGCACTTTTTCCTTAGTGATGGCCACCTCACTCACCTCTTTCCTGAAGTTCTGATATACAGCTGGTGCCTTCCACAGTGAAGACTAATGCAAAGTACCTAGTCAGTGCCTCAGCCATTTCTTTATTCCCCATTATCACTTCTCCAGCCTCATTTTCCAGCTGTGAAATGTCCACTCTTGCCTCTCTCTTACATCTTATATATCTAAAAAAACAACCCTCGCAACCTTCTTTACATTATTAGCTTACTTAGCCACATATTTCATTTTCTCCCCTTTTATTTCTTTTTGGATTGTCATCTACTGGTTTTTAAAAGACTTCCCAATCCTCTGACTTCCCAGTAAGCTTCATCACATTGCATGCTTTTTCCTTTGTTTTTATAGAGTCATAGAGATGTACAGCACAGAAACAGACCCTTTGGTTCAATTCGTCCATACCGACCAGATATCCTAACCTGACCTAGTCCCATATCCCTTTAAACCCTTCCTATTCATATACCCATCCAGATGTTTTTTAAATGCTGTAATTGTATCAGCCTCCACCAGTTCCTCTGGCAGCTCATTCCATACACGCACCACCCTATGTGTGAAAAAGTTGCCTCTTAGGTCCCTTTTATATCTTGCCCCTCTCACCTAAACCTATGCCCTCTAGTTCTGAACACCCCTACTTCATGTAAAAGACCTTGTCTATGTACCTTATCCATGTCTCTCATGATCTTATAAACCTCTATAAGGTTATCCCTCAGCCTCTGACGCTCTAGGGAAACAGCTCCAGCCTATTCAGCCTCTCCCTGTAGCTCTTTCCTTTCAAGTTTCACACTAAGCCTACCTTGGACAAGTACTTGGGAAGCAGATAGAAATTATATCATCAGTTGATTAAAACTCATTGTATTAATTACAGCAAATGAAAACGGAGTATGATGCTCAATGAAGGTATAAGGATTGTGTGGAAGCTATTGAAAATTTATTGTGTGGATAATAATCATGCTGATGAAGCAAACTGATTAACTGCTGTCAGGCCAATCGATTCCTTGTATGTCCCTTGCAGATCAGATTCCAACCATGCATCCTGGTAATAGTGAAGGAAATTAATCAACCAACTTTTACGGCTAAAGTCAGGCTTACACTGAATTTTTGTACAATGGGTGAAATAAGGTTGCTGGACTATGGTGATATCACGGGTAGGCTTTTACTTGATGATACATCGGTTGCTCTCAGGAACAAGCCTCTGTTGTATTCTCACTTGCTGGGAAAGCTGAAAATCTGTCTTCCATCTTTCGTTAAAAGAAGGAAGAGAGCCTCTTTTATTCATGTAGCTGGGGGATGCAGGTATAGTTTGTGATGCAAGTTACCAATCCACTCAATGGCTTCAGCTAATGCAATGTGAATAATTGTGATAGGCACTAGGAATCAATTTCTCAGACTTAACCTCCAGTACGTTGCCCATGGTTTGACATAGATGCCCACAGCTAGGAGTGTTCACTGCTTTGAAGGTGATTCCAATGCTTTGGAAGTTGTCTCTCCCTCACCTTTGCACTGACCAGTCGCCAACCTTCAGCTCCAAGTTATAGTCCAACAGGTTCATTAGAAATTACAGGCTTTCAGAGCACTGCTCCTTCCTCAGGCTCCTTCATCTGATGAATAAGCAGCATCAGAACTGCTTACGCAGCTTTTCCTTGTACCTCAGTTGCGGACGAAGAGGAGCAACAGGAGCAACATCAGCAGCAACAGATGTCTTCACTTTAGCCACCTGCCACACCATTGGACAGAAGGGATGAGCAGGTTTTGAGCTAGTAAGAATTGAGATCTCCATCACAGGGTGCAGACTGGCCATGAATGAACACCAGCACTTCAAATGCTCAGTGTCCCATTGGGTCATTGTAGACACTTGTGGACTCCTGGAAGAAGACTTACTGCCAAGTGAATCAGGTAGTCACTCAATGCTAATGGTGATGTGAGCTACTGCAGCTCAGTTTCTGCACATCTGGCTTTTTGTAAGGATTTGTAGGTTGTATTTTTAGAATTTCACAACCTACAGCCCACAAGTGTATCTCAGAGGAAACCAATGCTACATTTGCCACAACTGCCATTTAAATACCCCCTTCATGGCTGCTGAGACCAGATGGTTAGGTGTAAAACACATCTGTGATCAATGTTCATTTTAGAAAATTACAGCTGCCCAGCAATAATCCTGTCGAATGGAGCTCAGATCAAAGTTGTGTGTTTTTTTTTGTTTTCAGATATATGCGTCACTCAATAACTAAATCTTCCAGGATTTAACAGTGAAAAATGAGCATTTCAACTGATGGTGAGTTCAATAAAGGAGTTCAACAAAAGCAATTGGCCAGATTCTTGAGTCCAATTGTGAACAGAGTTCCCTGTACTGTTAGCCAAGGAAAACAAGAGCAGACTTTCATCACCAACTAGAATTAAATTAATGTTTGTTTGGCACCTTTGTGAAAAAAAATGTTCAACTCAAATGATTCTCTATCACTCCAAACCTTCCTTCCACACACTTTCAAAGCTGACCCCATCTATCTTATTAATGTAGACTAGTACCATTAATGGGGATAGCCGTGGATTCTAGGTAGCTGTGAAAGTCAGTTGGTTTATAGTAAATGTCCGTGTTGATTCGGTCGCGTGAGGTAGAAATGGAAAGGTCTAGGAAGGCGAGGGAGGAGTCTGAGACGCTCCCAATTCCTTCGTCTCCGCCACATCTGCTCCCAGGAGGACCAGTTCCAATACCGTACACCTCCTCCTTCAAAGACGGCAATTTCCCCCAGAGGTGATCGACGATGCCCTCCACCGCATCTCCTCCACTTCCCGCTCCTCCGCCCTTGAGTCCCGCCCCTCCAATCGCCACCAGGACAGAACCCCACTGGTCCTCACCTACCACCCCACCAACCTCCATACACATCGTATCATCCATCGTCATTTCCGCCACCTCCAAACGGACCCCACCACTTGAGATATATTTCCCTCCCCTCCCCTATCAGCATTCCGAAAAGACCACTCCCTCCATGACTCCTTTGCCAGGTCCACAGCCCCCACCAACCGAACCTCCACTCCCGGCACCTTGCCCTGCAACCGCAAGAAATGCAAGACTTGCGCCCACACCTCCCCCCTTGCTTCCCTCCAAGGCCCCAAGGGATCCTTCCATATCCGCCACAAATTCACCTGCACCTCCAAACACTGCATCAGCTGCACCCGATGTGGCCTCCTCTATATTGGGGAGACAGGCTGCCTACTTGTGGAACGTTTCAGAGAACACCTCTGGGACACCCGGACCAACCAACCCAACCACCCCGTGGCTCAACACTTTAACTCCCCCTCCCACTCCACCAAGGACATGCAGGTCCTTGGACTCCTCCATCGCTAGACCATAGCAACATTATGGCTGGAGGAAGAGCGCCTCATCTTCCGCCTGGGAACCCTCCAACCACAAGGGATGAACTCAGATTTCTCCAGTTTCCTCATTTCCCCTCCTCCCACCTTGTCTCAGTCTTGAACTCAGCACCACCTTCCTAACCTGCAATTTTCTTCCTGACCTCTCCGCCCCCACCCTCACTCCGGCCTATCACCCTCACCTTGACCTCCTTCCACCTATCGCATTTCCAACGCCCGTCCCCCAAGTCCCTCCTCCCTACCTTTTATCTCAGCCTGCCTGGCACCCTCTCCTCATTCCTGAAGAAGGGCTCATGCCTGAAACGCCGATTCTCCTGCACCTTGGATGCTGCCTGACCTGCTGCGCTTTTCCAGCAACACATTTTCAGCTAGTACCATTAATGCATTGTTTATTATTGTATATGCTTACGATAATTTGTGCATCCCGTTCTATGTTGGGCATTAATGTCATTAAACATTAAAGCTATATGCTGATGGGGTTCACAGACAGTTCGTAGATTTGGAGTAGGTGAAGCGCTAAGTAACATTTGGGAACCTCTGACTTAATGTAAACACACCACTTGATGTTCCACAGGGTAGTGATATTCCGGTCTCAGCTTTTGGTTTGGACGGAGTCAGCTGATGTTACGTTGTAAACACATGTCCACTTGTACTGTTAAAATGTCTGCCGTAATGTAACATTCCCTGTCAAGCTCGGTTAAGGTGCAAACATGTGAGAAATAGGCAGCTTCTTCAGACATCGCGGTGTTCTGAGGCTCACTGCTCGCAGTGTTCAGAGGCTCACTGCTCGCGGTGTTCTGAGGCTCACTGCTCGCGGTGTTCTGAGGCTCACTGCTCGCGGTGTTCAGTGGCTCACTGCTCGTGGTGTTCAGAGGCTCACTGCTTGTGGTGTTCAGAGGCTCAGCCCTCGCGGTGTTCAGAGGTTCACTGCTCATGGTGTTATGAGACTCACTGCTCACAGTGTTCTGAGGCTCACTGCTCGCGGTGAACAGAGACTCAGCCCTCGCGGTGTTCTGAGGCTCACTGCTCACGGCGTTTAGGCTCACTGCTTGTGGTGTTTAGAGGCTCACTGCTCACAGTGTTCTGAGGGTCGCTGCTCACGGTGTTCAGAGGCCCACTGCTCACGGTGTTCAGAGGCTCACTGCTCGCGGTGTTCAGAGGCTCACTGCTCGCGGCGTTCTGAGGCTCACTGCTCACGGTGTTCTGAGGGTCGCTGCTCACGGTGTTCAGAGGCCCACTGCTCACGGTGTTCTGAGGGTCGCTGCTCACAGTGTTCTGAGGCTCACTGCTCGTGGTGTTCTGAGACTCACTGCTCACGGTGTTCAGAGGCTCACTGCTCGTGGTGTTCTGAGACTCACTGCTCACGGTGTTCAGAGGCTCACTGCTCACGGTGTTCAGAGGCTCACTGCTCGTGGTGTTCTGAGGCTTGCTGCTCACGGTGTTCAGAGGCTCACTGCTCGTGGTGTTCTGAGGGTCGCTGCTCACGGTGTTCAGAGGCTCACTGCTCGTGGTGTTCAGAGGCCCACTGCTCACGGTGTTCAGAGGCTCACTGCTCACGGTGTTCAGAGGCTCACTGCTCGTGGTGTTCTGAGGGTCGCTGCTCATGGTGTTCAGAGGCTCACTGCTCGCGGCGTTCTGAGGGTCGCTGCTCACGGTGAACAGAGACTTGGCTCTCACGGCGTTCTGAGGCTCACTGCTCGTGGTGTTCAGTGGCTCACTGCTCGTGGTGTTCAGAGGCTCACTGTTTGTGGTGTTCAGAGGCTCAGCCCTCGCGGTGTTCAGAGGCTCACTGCTCGCGGTGTTCTGAGGCTCACTGCTCACGGTGTTCTGAGGCTCACTGCTCACGGTGTTCTGAGGGTCGCTGCTCACGGTGTTCAGAGGCTCACTGCTCACGGTGTTCAGAGGCTCACTGCTCGCGGTGTTCAGAGGCTCACTGCTCACGGTGTTCAGAGGCTCAGCCCTCGCGGTGTTCAGAGGCTCACTGCTCGCGGCGTTCTGAGGCTCACTGCTCATGGTGTTCTGAGGGTCGCTGCTCATGGTGTTCAGAGGCTCACTGCTCGCAGTGTTCAGAGGCTCACTGCTCGCGGTGTTCTGAGGCTCACTGCTCGCGGTGTTCTGAGGCTCACTGCTCGCGGTGTTCAGTGGCTCACTGCTCGTGGTGTTCAGAGGCTCACTGCTTGTGGTGTTCAGAGGCTCACTGCTTGTGGTGTTCAGAGGCTCAGCCCTCGCGGTGTTCAGAGGTTCACTGCTCATGGTGTTATGAGACTCACTGCTCACAGTGTTCTGAGGCTCACTGCTCACGGTGTTCAGAGGCTCACTGCTTGCGGTGTTCAGAGGCTCACTGCTCACGGTGTTCAGAGGCTCAGCCCTCGCGGTGTTCAGAGGCTCACTGCTCGCGGCGTTCTGAGGCTCACTGCTCGTGGTGTTCTGAGGGTCGCTGCTCATGGTGTTCAGAGGCTCACTGCTCGCAGTGTTCAGAGGCTCACTGCTCGCGGTGTTCTGAGGCTCACTGCTCGCGGTGTTCTGAGGCTCACGGCTCGCGGTGTTCAGTGGCTCACTGCTCGTGGTGTTCAGAGGCTCACTGCTTGTGGTGTTCAGAGGCTCAGCCCTCGCGGTGTTCAGAGGTTCACTGCTCATGGTGTTATGAGACTCACTGCTCACAGTGTTCTGAGGCTCACTGCTCGCGGTGAACAGAGACTCAGCCCTCGCGGTGTTCTGAGGCTCACTGCTCACGGCGTTTAGGCTCACTGCTTGTGGTGTTTAGAGGCTCACTGCTCACAGTGTTCTGAGGGTCGCTGCTCACGGTGTTCAGAGGCCCACTGCTCACGGTGTTCAGAGGCTCACTGCTCGCGGTGTTCAGAGGCTCACTGCTTGCGGCGTTCTGAGGCTCACTGCTCACGGTGTTCTGAGGGTCGCTGCTCACGGTGTTCAGAGGCCCACTGCTCACGGTGTTCTGAGGGTCGCTGCTCACAGTGTTCTGAGGCTCACTGCTCGTGGTGTTCTGAGACTCACTGCTCACGGTGTTCAGAGGCTCACTGCTCGTGGTGTTCTGAGACTCACTGCTCACGGTGTTCAGAGGCTCACTGCTCACGGTGTTCAGAGGCTCACTGCTCGTGGTGTTCTGAGGCTCGCTGCTCACGGTGTTCAGAGGCTCACTGCTCGTGGTGTTCTGAGGGTCGCTGCTCACGGTGTTCAGAGGCTCACTGCTCGTGGTGTTCTGAGGGTCGCTGCTCACGGTGAACAGAGACTTGGCTCTCACGGCGTTCTGAGGCTCACTGCTCGTGGTGTTCAGTGGCTCACTGCTCGTGGTGTTCAGAGGCTCACTGTTTGTGGTGTTCAGAGGTTCAGCCCTCGCGGTGTTCAGAGGCTCACTGCTCGCGGTGTTCAGAGGCCCACTGCTCACGGTGTTCAGAGGCTCACTGCTCACGGTGTTCAGAGGCTCACTGCTCGTGGTGTTCTGAGACTCACTGCTCATGGTGTTCAGAGGCTCACTGCTCACGGTGTTCAGAGGCTCACTGCTCGTGGTGTTCTGAGGCTCGCTGCTCACGGTGTTCAGAGGCTCACTGCTCGTGGTGTTCTGAGGGTCGCTGCTCACGGTGTTCAGAGGCTCACTGCTCGTGGTGTTCAGAGGCCCACTGCTCACGGTGTTCAGAGGCTCACTGCTCACGGTGTTCAGAGGCTCACTGCTCGTGGTGTTCTGAGGGTCGCTGCTCACGGTGTTCAGAGGCTCACTGCTCGCGGCGTTCTGAGGGTCGCTGCTCACGGTGAACAGAGACTTGGCTCTCACGGCGTTCTGAGGCTCACTGCTCGTGGTGTTCAGTGGCTCACTGCTCGTGGTGTTCAGAGGCTCACTGTTTGTGGTGTTCAGAGGTTCAGCCCTCGCGGTGTTCAGAGGCTCACTGCTCGCGGTGTTCTGAGGCTCACTGCTCGTGGTGTTCTGAGACTCACTGCTCACGGTGTTCAGAGGCTCACTGCTCGTGGTGTTCTGAGACTCACTGCTCACGGTGTTCAGAGGCTCACTGCTCACGGTGTTCAGAGGCTCACTGCTCGTGGTGTTCTGAGGCTCGCTGCTCACGGTGTTCAGAGGCTCACTGCTCGTGGTGTTCTGAGGGTCGCTGCTCACGGTGTTCAGAGGCTCACTGCTCGTGGTGTTCAGAGGCCCACTGCTCACGGTGTTCAGAGGCTCACTGCTCACGGTGTTCAGAGGCTCACTGCTCGTGGTGTTCTGAGGGTCGCTGCTCACGGTGTTCAGAGGCTCACTGCTCGCGGCGTTCTGAGGGTCGCTGCTCACGGTGAACAGAGACTTGGCTCTCACGGCGTTCTGAGGCTCACTGCTCGTGGTGTTCAGTGGCTCACTGCTCGTGGTGTTCAGAGGCTCACTGTTTGTGGTGTTCAGAGGTTCAGCCCTCGCGGTGTTCAGAGGCTCACTGCTCGCGGTGTTCTGAGGCTCACTGCTCACGGTGTTCTGAGGCTCACTGCTCACGGTGTTCTGAGGGTCGCTGCTCACGGTGTTCAGAGGCTCACTGCTTACGGTGTTCAGAGGCTCACTGCTCGCGGTGTTCAGAGGCTCACTGCTCACGGTGTTCAGAGGATCAGCCCTCGCGGTGTTCAGAGGCTCACTGCTCGCGGCGTTCTGAGGCTCACTGCTCGTGGTGTTCTGAGGGTCGCTGCTCATGGTGTTCAGAGGCTCACTGCTCGCGGCGTTCTGAGGCTCACTGCTCGCGGCGTTCTGAGGCTCACTGCTCCCGGTGTTCAGAGGCTCACTGCTTACGGTGAACAGAGACTCGGTCCTCGCGGTGTTCTGAGGCTTGCTGCTTGCGGTGTTCAGAGGCTCAGCCCTCGCGGTGTTCTGAGGCTTGTGCCTTGCAGTGTTCAGAGGCTCATTGCTCATGGTGTTCTGAAGCTCATTGCTCATGGTGTTCTGAGACTCACTGCTCACAGTGTTCTGAGGCTCGATGCTTATGGTGTTCAGAGGCTCAGCCCTCGCAGTGTTCAGAGGCTCAGCCCTCGCAGTGTTCAGAGGCTCAGCCCTCGCAGTGTTCAGAGGCTCGGCCCTCGCAGTGTTCTGAAGCTCGGGCCTCAAGGTGTCCAGAGACTTGCTGCTCGCAGTGTTCAGAGGCTCAGCCCTCGCAATGTTCAGAGGCTTGGCCCTCGCAGCACTCAGAGGCTTGCCCCGTGCGGTGTTCAGAGGCTTGGCCCTCGCATTATTCCAAGGATTGGCCTTCACAGTGTTCAGAGGCTTGGCCCTCATAGTGTTCAGAGGCTCGGCCCTCGCGGTGTTCAGAGGCTTGGCCCTCACATTATTCCAAGGATTGGCCTTCACAGTGTTCAGAGGCTCAGCCCTCACAGTGTTCAGAGGCTCAGCCCTCACAGTGTTCAGAGGCTCGGCCCTCGCAGTGTTCTGAGGCTGGCCCTCGCAGTGTTCTGAAGCTCGGGCCTCAAGGTATCCAGGGACTTGCTGCTCGCGGTGTTCTGAGGCTCAGCCCTTGCAGTGTTCAGAGGCTCGGCCCTCACAGCGTTCTGAGGCTTGGCCCGTGCGGTGTTCAGAGGCTTGGCCCTCGCATTATTCCAAGGCTTGGCCCTCACAGTGTTCTGAAGCTCGGGCCTCAAGGTGTCCAGAGACTTGCTGCTCGTGGTGTTCAGAGGCTCAGCCCTCGCAGTGTTCAGAGGCTTGGCCCTCATGGTGTTCTGAGGCTCGGCCCTCGCAATGTTCAGAGGCTTGGCCCTCGTGGTGTTCAGAGGCTCAGCCCTCGCAATGTTCAGAGGCTTGGCCCTCGGGTGTTCTGAGGTTCGGCCCTCGCATTATTCAGAGGCTTGGCCTTCGCAGTGTTCAGAGGCTCGGTCTTCGTGGTGTTCAAAGGCTCGCTGCTCACGGTGTTCTGAGGCTCAGCCCTCACAGTGCTCAGAGGCTTGGCCCTCGTGGTGTTCAGAGTCTTGGCCCTCGCAGTATTCAGAGGCTCGCTGCTTGTGGTGTTCTGAGGTTCGGCCCTCGCATTACTCAGAGGCTTGGCCCTGCAGTGTTCTGTGGCTCGGCCCTCGTGGTGTTCAGCAGCTCGGCCCTCGCGGTGTTCTGAGACTCGGCCTTCGTGGTGTTCAAAGGCTCGCTGCTCACGGTATTCAGAGTCTTGGCCCTCGCAGTGTTCAGAGGCTCAGCCCTCACAGTGCTCAGAGGCTCAGCCCTCGTGGTGTTCTGAGGCTCGGCCCTCAGAGTATTCAGACGCTCGGCCCTCGTGGTGTTTAAAGGCCCTGCCCTCGCAGTGTTCGGAGGCTCGGCCTTCGCAGTGTTCTGAGGCTCAGCCCTCGTGGTGTTCAGAGTCTTGGCCCTCGCAGTATTCAAAGGCCTCGCCCTCCTGGTGTTCAGAAGCTCGGCCCTGCAGTGTTCTGAGGCTCGGCCCTCGTGGTGTTCAGAGACTCACTGCTCGCGGTGTTCTGAGGCTCAGCCCTCGCAGTATTCAGAGGCTTGGCCCTCGTAGTATTCAGAGACTCGGCCCTCGCGGTGTTTTGAGGCTTTCCCCTCGCGGTGTTTTGAGGCTCAGCCCTCGCAGTATTCAGAGACTCGGCCCTCGCAATGTTCAGAGGCTTTCCCCTCGCGGTGTTTTGAGGCTCAGCCCTCGCGGTGTTCTGAGGCTCGGCCCTCGCCGTATTCAGAGTCTTGGACCTCGCAGCACTCAGAGGCTTGTCCCTTGCGGTGTCCAGAGGCTTGGCCCTCGCATTATTCCAAGGATTGGCCTTCACAGTGTTCAGAGGCTCGGCCCTTGTGGTGTTCGAGCCTCGGCCCTCGCGGTATTCTAAGGCTTGGCCCTCGCAGTATTCAGAGGCTTGGCCTTCGTGGTGTTCTGTGGCTTAGCCCTAGCAGTGTTCAGAGGCTCGGCCCTGCAGTGTTCTGAGGCTCGGACCTCACGGTGTTCAGAGGCTCGGCCCTGCAGTGTTCTGAGGCTCGGACCTCACAGTATTCAGAGGCTCGGCCCTCGCAATGTTCAGAGGCTTGCCCCTTGCGGTGTTCTGAGACTCAGCCCTCGCAACGTTCAGAGGCTTGGCCCTCGCAGCACTTAGAGGCTTGGCCCTTGCGGTGTCCAGAGGCTCGGCCCTCGCATTATTCAGAGGCTTGGCCCGTGCGGTGTTCAGTGGCTCGGCCCTCACAGTATTCAGAGGCTTGGCCTTCGCAGTGTTCAGAGGCACGGTCCTAGCAGTATTCAGAGGCTCGCCCCTCGCAGTGATCAGAGGCTTGGCCCTCGCGGTGTCCTGAGGCTCAGCCCTCACGGTGTTCAGAGGCTCGCTGCTCGTGGTGCTCAGAGGCTCACTGTTCGCGGTGAACGGAGACTCAGCCCTTGCTGTGTTCTGAGGCTCACTGCTTGCGGTGTTCAGTGGCTCACTGCTCACTGTTTAGAGACTCGGCCCTCTCAGTGCTCAGAGGCTCGGTGTTCGTGGTGTTCTGAGGCACCGCCCTCACAGTATTCAGAGACTTGGCCCTCATGGTGTTCAGAGGCTCGGCCCTCGTGGTTTTCTGAAGCTCGGCTCTTGACGTGTTCAGAGACTTGCTGCTCGCAGTGTTCTGAGGCTCGGCCCTCGCGGTGTTCTGAGGCTCGGCCCTCGCAGTATGCAGAGGCTTGCCCCTTGCATTATTCCAAGGATTGGCCTTCACAGTGTTCAGAGACTCGGCCCTCGCAGTATTCAGAGGCTTGCCCTTCGTGGTGTTCTGTGGCTTAGCCCTAGCGGTGGTCAGAGGCTCGGACCTGCAGTATTCAGAGGCTCGGACCTCATGGTGTTCAGAGGCTCGGCCCTGCAGTGTTCAGAGGCTTGACCCTCGCGTTGTTCTCAGACTCAGCCTTCGTGGTGTTCAAGGCTTGGCCCTGCGGTGTTCTCAGACTCAGCCTTCGTGGTGTTCAGAGGCTCGCTGCTTGCGGTGTTCTGAGGCTCGGCCCTCGCGGTGTTCTGAGGCTCAGCCCTCGCAGTGTTTTGAGCTCGGCACTCGTGTTCAGAGGCTTGGCCGTCGTGGTGTTCAGAGGCTCGGCCCTCGTGGTGTTCAGAGACTCACTGCTCGCGGTGTTCTGAGGCTCAGCCTTCGCAGTGTTCAGAGGCTCAGCCCTTGCAATGTTCAGAGGCTTGCCCCTCACGGTATTCTGAGGCTCGGCCCTCGCAGTATTCAGAGGCTTGTCCCTCGCAGCACTCAGAGGCTTGGTCTTTGCGGTGTCCAGAGGCTTGGCCCTCGCATTATTCCAAGGATTGGCCTTCACAATGTTCAGAGGCTCGGCCCTCGCAGTGCTCTGAAGCTCGGGCCTCAAGGTGTTCAGAGACTTGCTGCTCGCGGTGTTGTGAGGCTCAGCCCTGGCAGTGTTCAGAGGCTCGCTGCTTGCGGTGTTCAGAGGCTCGGCCCTCGGGATGTTCTGAGGCTCGGCCCTCGCAGTGTTCTGAGGCTCGGCCCTCGCAGTGTTCTGAGGCTCGGCCCTCGCAGTGTTCTGAGGCTTGGCCCTCATGGTGTTCAGAGACTTGGCTCTCGCAGTGTTCAGAGGCTCGGCCCTCGTGGCGTTCTGAGGCTCAGCCCTCAGAGTGTTCTGAGGCTCGAGCCTCGTGGTGTTCTGAGGCTCGGCCCTCGCAGTGTTCAGAGGCTCGGCCCTTACAGTATTCAGAGGCTCGGCCCTCACGGTATTCAGAGGCTCGCCCCTCGTAGTATTGAGAGGCTCGGCCTTCGTGGTGTTCTGAGGCTCGGCCCTTGCAGTATTCAGAGGCTTGGCTCGTGCGGTGTTCAGAGGCTTGGCCCTCGCATTATTCCAAGGATTGGCCTTCACAGTGTTCAGAGGCTCAGCCCTCGCAGTATTCAGAGGTTCGGCCCTCATGGTGTTCAGAGGCTCGGCCCTCGCAGTGCTCTGAAGCTCGGGCCTCAAGGTGTTCAGAGACTTGCTGCCCCGGTGTTGTGAGGCTTAGCCCTCACAGTATTCAGAGGCTCAGCCCTCGCAATGTTCAGAGGCTTGCCCCTTGCGGTGTCCAGAGACTCGGCCCTCGCAGTATTCAGAGGCTCGGCCCTCGTGGTGTTCTAAGGCTCTGCCTGTGCGGTGTTCTAAGGCTTGGCCCTCGCAGTATTCAGAGGCTCGGCCCTCGTGGTGTTCTAAGGCTCTGCCTGTGCGGTGTTCTAAGGCTTGGCCCTCGCAGTATTCAGAGGCTTGGCCTTCGTGGTGTTCTGTGGCTTAGCCCTCGCGGTGGTCAGAGGCTCGGCCCTGCAGTATTCTGAGGCTCGGACCTCATGGTCTTCAGAGGCTCGGCCTTCGTGGTGTTCAGAGGCTTGGCCCTCGCGGTGTTCTCAGACTCAGCCTTCGTGGTGTTCAGAGGCTTGGCCCTCGCGGTGTTCTCAGACTCAGCCTTTGTGATGTTCAGAGGCTCGCTGCTTGTGGTGATCTGAGGCTCGGCCCTCGCGGTGTTCTGAGGCTCGGTATTCACGGTGTTTTGAGCTCGGCACTCGTGGTGTTCAGAAGCTTGGCCCTCGTGGTGTTCAGAGACTCACTGCTCGCGGTGTTCTGAGGCTCAGCCCTCGCAGTGTTCAGAGGCTCAGCCCTCGCAATGTTCAGAGGCTTGCCCCTTGCGGTGTTCTGAGGCTCGGCCCTCGCAGTATTCAGAGGCATGTCCCTCGCAGTGTTCTGAAGCTCGGGAATCAAGGTGTTCAGAGACTTGCTGCTCGCGGTGTTCTGAAGCTCAGCCCTCGCAGTGTTCAGAGGCACGGCCCTTGCGGTGTTCTGAGGCACGGCCCTCGCAGTATTCAGAGGCTTGACCCTCGCAGTGTTCTGAAGCTCTGGAATCAAGGTGTTCAGAGACTTGCTGCTCGCGGTGTTGAGAGACTCAGCCCTCGCAGTGTTCAGAGGCTTGCCCCTTGCGGTGTTCTGAGGCTCGGCCCTCGCAGTATTCAGAGGCTTGGCCCGTGCGGTGTTCAGAGGCTTGGCCCTCACAGTATTCCAAGGATTGGCCTTCACAGTGTTTAGAGGCTCAGCTCTCGCAGTATTCAGAGGCTCGGCCCTCGCAGTATTCAGAGGCTTGGCCCTCGTGGTGTTTAGAGGCTCGGCCCTCGCAGTGCTCTGAAGCTCAGGCCTCAAGGTGTTCAGAGACTTGCTGCTCGCAATGTTGTGAGGCTCAGCCCTGGCAGTGTTCAGAGGCTCGGCCCTCGCAGTATTCAGAGGCTTGGCCCTCACAGTGTTCTGAGGCTCGGCCCTCACAGTGTTCTGAGGCTCGGCCCTCGTGGCGTTCTGAGGCTCGGCCCTCGCAGTGTTCAGAGGCGTGGCCCTCGCAGTGTTCTGAGGCTCGGCCCTCGCAGTATTCAGAGGCGTGGCCCTCGCAGTGTTCAAAGGCTTGGCCCTCGCAGTGTTCAGAGGCTCGGCCCTCGCGGTGTTCTGAGGCTCGGCCCTCGGAGTGTTCTGAGACTCGCTGCTCACGGTGTTCTGACGCTCAGCCCTCGCAGTGTTCAGAGGCTTGGCCCTCGCGGTGTTCTGAGGCTCGGCCCTCGCAGTATTCAGATGCTTGGTCCTTTGGTGTTCAGAGGCTCGGCCCTCTTGATATTCAGAGGCTCGGCCCTCGCAGTATTCAGAGGCTCGGCCCTCCTGGTGTTCAGAGGCTCGGCCCTGCAGTGTTCTGAGACTTGGCCTTCGTGGTGTTCAAAGGCTCGCTGCTTGCGGTGTTCTGAGGCTCAGCCCTCACAGTGTTCAGAGGCTCACTGCTCGTGATGCTCAGAGGCTCATGTTCGCGGTGAACAGAGACTCAGCCCTTGCGGTGTTCTGAGGCTCACTGCTCGCGGTGTTCAGTGGCTCACTGCTCACTGTTTAGAGACTCGGCCCTCACAGTGCTCAGAGGCTCGGCCCTCATGGTGTTCTGAAGCTCGGCCCTTGACGTGTTCAGAGACTTGCTGCTCGCAGTGTTCAGAGGCTCAGCCCTCGCAGTGTTCAGAGGCTCAGCCCTCGCAGTGTTCTGAGGCTCGGCGCTCACAGTGTTCTGAGGCTCAACACTCGTGGTGTTCTGAGGCTCGGCCCTCGCAGTGTTCAGAGGCTCGGCCCTCGTGGTGTTCAGAGGCTCGGCCCTGCAGTGTTCTGAGGCTTGGCCTTCGTGGTGTTCAAAGGGTCACTGCTCGCGGTGTTCTGAGGCTCGGCCCTCGTGGTGTTCAGAGGCTCGGCCCTGCAGTGTTCTGAGGCTTGGCCTTCGTGGTGTTCAGAGGCTCACTGCTCGTGGTGCTCAGAGGCTCACTGTTCGCGGTGAACAGAGACTCAGCCCTCGCGGTGTTCAGAGGCTCACTGCTCACTGTTTAGAGACTCGGCCCTCACAGTGCTCAGAGGCTCGGCCCTCATGGTGTTCAGAGGCACGGTCCTCTCAGTATTCAGCGACCTGGCCCTCGTGGTGTTCAGAGGCTTGGCCCTCATGGTTTTCTGAAGCTCGACCCTCGTGGTGTTCTGTGGCTCGGCCCTCGCAGTGTTCAGAGGCTCGGGGCTCGTGGTGTTCAGAGACTCGCTGCCTGCGGTGTTCTGAGGCTCAGCCCTCGCAGTGTTCAGAGGCTCAGCCCTCGCAGTGATCAGAGGCTCGGCCCTCGCAGTGTTCTGAGGCTCAGCCCTCACAGTGCTCAGAGGCTCGGCCCTCGTGGTGTTCAGAAGCTTGGCCCTAGCAGTATTCTGAGGCTTGGCCCTCCTGGTGTTCAGAGGCTCGGCCCTGCAGTGTTCTGAGACTCACTGCTTGTGGTGTTCTGAGGCTCAGCCCTCACAGTGTTCAGAGGCTCGTCCCTCGCAGTGTTCAGAGGCTCGGCCCTTGCGGTGTACTGAGGCTTGGCCCTCGTGGTGCTCTGAGGCTTGGGCCTTGCGGTGTTCAGAGACTCCCTGCTCGCGGGTTTCAGAGGCTTGGCCCTCACGGTGTTCAGAGGCTCGGCCCTCGCAGTATTTTGAGGCTCGAACCTCACAGTGTTCAGAGGCTCGGCCCTCGTGGAGTTCTGAGGCTCGGCCCACGCAGTATTCAGAGGCTCGGCCCTCGTGGTGTTCAGGGACTCGCTGCTCGTGGTGCTCTGAGGCTCAGCCCTCGCAGTGTTCAGAGGCTCGGCCCTCGCAATATTCAGAGGCTCGGCCCTCGCAATATTCAGAGGCTTGGCCCTTGCGGTGTTCTGAAGCTCAGCCCTTGCGTTCTGAGGCTCGGTCCTCATGGTGTACTGAATCTCGGCCCTCGCAGAGTTCAAAGGCTCAGCCCTCGCGGTGTACTGAGTCTCGGCCCTTGTGGTGTTCTGAGGCTCGGCCCTCGTGGTGTTCTGAGGCCCACTGCTCACGATGTTCAGAGGCTCGCTGCTTGTGCTACTGTTACAGGGTGCGTAGCCCACTTACTGCTCCATGAATTGCTGCTGGAGGTAATCTGGGACTGCCTGCTCCGTGAGCCAGCTGCTGCTGTGCTAGCATTCACCTTCCATTCCATGGGGAGATGAGAAGTAAAACAAGACAAACATAAGGAAACAAAATAGAATCCTAAGGATTACGGAACTTTTAATGGCTAGGCATTGATCGTCTCCTGAAAGCAACCAACGTCTTGACTGCAGATAACTTCAGATTTCAGGAATCCTTGAACAGTGACATTGAGGCCTGCAGTTAAGGTTTCGCATTTTAATGTAACAACACTAAAGCTCCGTGCAATGTGCAAGGATTGTGTTCCATCCTAGTCTGAATATATCTTGTGCACACACAACTGTCTTGGGAGATGGTTCCCCATCTCTTGTCAGGGGGAAGGTTCATTCTATCTTTCAGCTCTTCGAGGAACCTCACTGCCAATGCTGTGTGCTGTACGTTGGACAGTTCGCATGACCACCCTCCCTCAGTCACCTGTCTGGTGCAGTTGTACAGGACATTGGTTATGTCACTGTTGGAATATTGCATGCAATTCTGGTCTCCTTCCTATCGGAAAGATGTTGTGAAACTTGAAAGTGTTCAGAAAAGATTTACAAGGATGTTGCCAGGGTTGGAGGAGCTGAGCTACAGGGAGAGGCTGAACAGGCTGGGGCTGTTTTCCCTGGAGCGTCGGAGGCTGAGGGGTGACCTTATAGATGTTTACAAAATTATGAGGGGTATGGATAGGATTAATAGGCAAAGTCTTTTCCCTGGGGTCGGGAAGTCCAGAACTAAAGAGCATAGGTTTAGGGTGAGAGGGGAAAGATATAAAAGATACCTCAGGGGCAACTTTTTCACACAGAGGGTGATACATATATGGAATGAGCTGCCAGAGGATGTGGTGGAGGCTGGTACAATTGCACCATTTAAAAGGCATTTGGATGGGTATAAGAATAGGAAGGGTTTGGAGGGATATGGGCTGGGTGCTGGCTAGATGGGGTTGGGATATCTGGTCGGCATGGACGGGTTGGACCGAAGGCTCTGTTTTCATGCTGTACATCTCTATGACTCTATGACTAGATACCGAACTGTTCCAGTCCCCATTTGATTATAAGACCACCCCTAATGCAGCTACAGGGATAGGTCCAGCAGAATTTCTAATGGGGAGAAAACTCCATACTATGTTAAATCTGATCTTCTCGCACCTGGGGGAATGGGAGGGTGATACGGCATCAGAATTCCAAGGCCAGGCATAAACTCCACTAAGCAAGAGATACAGTTTACTTCAGGGGGTGAAGTTTAGTGTAGGAATCACGGGAATAGCCCTGAATGGTTAAGAGGCATGGTCAACGTGAGGACAGGTTCAGTGAAATATAAAGTACAGGTAGGTGCAACAGTCTTGAACAAGCATCTGCTGCTTTTCGCAACAGAGAGTGGCGGGAGCTGGGCGGAAGTTCAGGTGGAGCGCAAAGCCGGTCGGGAAGGTAAGTGATTGCTATTAGAGTGGGTGTGTTCTAAACCCCAGGTCCTACAAGGTAGGGTCTCCCTCCCTCCCTCCTCTTCTAACCTCAATTAAGAGTCCACAGACCTGCCACAAAAAGAGGGTCTAAGGAAGTTTGGATCGAAGAGTGAGGCTTCAGCTCAGGGGTCTTTGACAAGGAGGTTGAGTGAAGTGATTACGCCACAGTTGAAGAGGGTGAAGACATGACTGCCCAGCTGGTTCAGTGCGCTACGTGCTTGATGTGGGAGGTCAACGACTCTGGTGTGTCTGGCTCGTATATGTGTGGAAAGTGTGTGCACATTCAGCTATTGACTGAGCATATTGCAGCGCTGATGAAAGAACTCGAGGACCTCAGGCTCATCCGAGAGAACGAGATCTTTCTGGACAAGACCTTCAGCGAGGTTATTACACCAATCATACCAGAAGAGAGCAGAAGAGAGCAGATGATGAGGAAGGCAGAGAGGAGACAGGTGCAAGAGACCCCGGGAGAAGTACCTGTCAAGAACAAGTTGAAGCTTTTGGAAACAGTAGAGACTGATGACACTGCCAGTTCGCAAGGCGGCCAGGTCTGTCAATCAAAGGTTGGCGCAGAGGTAGAGCGGAAGAGTCGGACATCGCACAGAGTCGTGGCAATAAGGGACTCCATCGTGAGAGGAACTGACCGGGGTTTTTGTGGCAGCAGATGGAATTTAAGGATGGTGTGTTGTCTTCCTGGTGCCAGGGTGAAAGACATCGCGGACAGAGTGCAGGAAATCCTCAAGGGCGAGGGTGAAGAGCCAGAGGTGGTGGTACGTGTCAGCACAAATGATGTTAGGAAAAAGAGGAGGAACATACTACAGCGGCACTTCGGAGAACTAGGAAGAAGGCTGTAAAGAAGGACGTCCAAGGTGGTTATCTCCAGTTTGCTTCCAGTTCCTCGGGCTGGTGTGGCCAGAAACAGGGAGATAATGGACTTGAACGTGTGGTTGGGGAACTGGTGCAGGAAGCAAGGATTTAAGTTCTTGGATCACTGGGGTATATTTTGTGGTCAGCATAAATTCTACAAGAGAGACGGTTTGCACTTTAATAGGTTAGGGACCAGCATCTGGCAGGCAGGTTTTCTACTGCAACACCGCTACATTTAAACTAAGTTGCGGGGGGGGGGGGGGGGGGGGGGGGGGGGGTGGTGAGGGGACAAACTGTATGTATAAAAAGGAAATTGAAGGGACAGTTAGAACAAGAGAAGTCAAGAAAGACAACTGTATCAATGAGGCAGAAAACTCGGAAAGGGCTCATGCTGTAAGGTTGACTGAAATAGGGGTTGATGGGAAGGGTGAGAGCAGTAACAAATTAAAAATATTATATATGAATGCACAGAGCATTAGACATAAGATGGATGAGCTTGAGGCTCTTTTGGAAATTGGCAGATACGATATTGTGGGGATAACTGATTCATGGCTTCAAGTGGACAGGGCCTGGGAAATGAATATTCAAGGCTACACGTGCTATCATAAGGACAGACTGACGGGCAGAGGGGGTGGGGTGGCCATGTTGGTAAGGGAGGATATTCAGTCCCTTGCGTGGGGAGACCTAGAGTCAGGGGATGTAGAGTCAGTGTGGATAGAGCTGCGAATTGCAAGGGGTAAAAAGACCCTCTTGGGAGTCATCTACAGGCCCCAAACAGTGGTCTGGATGTCGGATGTAAGTTGAATCAAGAGCTGAAATTGGCCTGTCGCAAAGATGTTACTACAGTTGTTATGGGGGATTTTAACATGCAGGTAGACTGGGAGAATCAGGATGGTATTGGATCTCAAGAAAGAGACTTTGTGGAGTGCCTCAGAGATGGATTCTTAGAGCAGCTGGTGCTGGAGCCAACCAGGGAGAAGGCAATTCTGGATCTGGTATTGTGCAACACACCAGAATTGGTCAGAGACCTCGAAGTGAAGGAGCCATTGGGAAGTAGTGACCATAATACATTAAGCTTCAATCTGCAATTTGAGAGGGAGAGGGTACAGTTGGAAGTGACAGTACTTCTGTTGAATAAAGGGAACTATGGAGCTATGAAGGAGGAGCTGGCCAAAGTTCAATGGTGCAATACCTTAGCAGGGATTACCGTGGAGGAACAATGGCGGATATTTCTGTGTATAATGCAGAAGTTGCAGGATCAGTTCATTCCTAAAAGGAAGAAAGATCCCAGGAGAAGGCATGGGCGGCCGTGGCTGACGAGGGAAGTTAAGAAACATGTAAAGTTAAAAGAGAAAAAGTATAACATAGCAAAGATAAGTGGGAAAACTGAGGAAATGGGAAGCTTTTAAAGAACAACAGAGGATTACTGAGAAGGAAATATGCAGAGGAAAAAGTGAGGTACGAAGGTAATCTGGCCAATAATATAAAGGAGGATAGTGAAAGCTTTTTTAAGTATGTGCAAGGCAAAAACACGGATAGGACTAAAATTGGGCCCTTGAAGACAGAAACAGGGGAATATATTATGGGGAACAAAGAAATGGCAGAAGAATTAAATGGGTACTTCAGATCTGTGTTCACTGGGGAAGACACAAGTAATCTCCCTGAGGTAACAGTGGCTGAAGGACCTGAACTTAAGGGAATCTGTATTTGCCAGGATTTGGTATTGGAGAGACTGTTAGGTCTGAAGGTTGATAAGTCTCTGGGGCCTGATGGTCTACATCCCAGGGTACTGAAGGAGGTGGCTCGGGAAATCGTGGATGTATTGGTGATTATTTTCCAGAGTTCGATAGATTTGGGATCGGTTCCTGAGGATTGAGGTGACTAATTTTCTTGAATGTTTTGAGGATGTAGCTCTGAAGATGGGCGAGGGAGATCCAGTAGATGTAGTGTACCTGGACTTTCAGAAAGCTTTTGATAAAGTCCCACACAGGAGGTTAGTGAGTAAAATTAGGGCGCATGGTATTGGGGGCAAAGTACTAGAATGGATGGAATATTGATTGGCTGATAGGAAACAAAGGGTAGTGATAAACGGCTCCATTTTGGAATGGCAGGCGGTGACCAGTAAGGTACCGCAGGGATCTGTACTGGGACCACAGCTTTTTACAATATATGTGAATGATATAGAAGATGGTATCAGCAATAACATTAGCAAATTTGCTGATGATATAAAGCTGTGTAGCAGGGTGAAATGTGATGAGGATGTAAGGAGATTACAGGGTGACCTGGACAAGTTAGGTGAGTGGGCAGATGCATGGCAGATGCAGTTTAATGTGAATAAATGTATGGTTATCCACTTTGGTGACAAGAACAGGAAGGCAGATTACTACCTCAATGGAATCAATTTAGGTAAAGGGAAAATACAGAGAGATCTGGGTGTTCTTGTACACCAATCAATGAAGGTAAGCATGTAGGTACAGCAGGTAGTGAAGAAGGCTAATAGCATGCTGGCCTTTATAACAAGAGGAATTGAGTATAGAAGCAAAGAGGTGCTTCTGCAGCTGTACAGGGCCCTGGTGAGACCACACCTGGAGTACTGTGTGCAGTTCTGGTCTCCAAATTTGAGGAAAGACATTCTGGCTATTGAGGGAGTGCAGCGTAGGTTCACAAGGTCAATTCCTGGAATGGAGGGATTACCTTACACTGAAAGACTGAAGCGACTGGGCTTGTACACCCTTGACTTTAGAAGACTGAGAGGGGATCTGATTGAGACATATAAGATCATCAAAGGATTGGACACTCTGGTGGCAGGAAACATGTTTCCGCTGATGGGTGAGTCCCGAACCAGAGGACACAGCTTAAAAATACGGGGTGGACCATTTAGGACAGAGATGAGGAGAAACTTCTTCACCCAGAGAGTGGTGGCTGTGTGGAATGCTCTGCCCCAGAGCGCAGTGGAGGCCCAGGCTCTGGATTCATTTAAGAAAGAGTTGAATAGAGCTCTCAAAGATAGTGGAGTCAAAGGTTATGGAGATAAGGCAGGAAGAGGATACTGATTAGGAATGATCAGCCATGATCATATTGAATGGCGGTGCAGGCTCGAAGGGCTGAATGGCCTACTCCTGCACCTATTGTCTATTGTCTATTGGATGAGATGAAGTTTGCAAACTCACAAATGGTGTGGGAACCCATGGGTTCTCCCTCACCATCAAGTGTTGAAGGTACTGAGGTGGACATGTTAGATTTCATTGCCTTAATGCCTTTGCCACCTGAAGAGGAGAATTAATTTCTTCCAAAATGCTCTAGGTGCAAGAGGCCTTACGTGTTTCCTGTATCGGGGCAGAATTGGAGGAACATGACCCAGTGCTAAAATGCCCCAGGAGGAGCCGCAAATAAAAGAATTGCCCTCCGTCCTCAGACCGGGATGGGGGTGGGGATGGGGTGGGAGTTGGTGGTGGTGGTGGGATATAGTGAATGTAACAAAGTCAGCCAGGTGGACCTCACAGAATATGTGTTCCCTGATATGGGGCTGTTAACTAGTCCAATCAGGGAGCCCTGGCTAACAGACAGGAACAAGACTGTGAGAGGTTCTGGTCAGTCTGAGAGCTGCAAGGGAGCTGGATCAGTGTCAAGGACTGCCCATGTGTAATTAAAGATGACTTCATGATGGAGATATTTCAGGGCTAAAAGGTCTTAAAATTGATAAATCTCCTGGCCCCAACAGGCTACATCCTAGAGTTCTGAGGGAGGTGGCTAAGGAAGTAGCAGAGGCGTTGGTTGAGATCTTTCAAAAGTCACTGGAGTCAGGGAAAGTCCCGGATGATTGGAAGATCGCTGTTGTAACCTCCTTGTTCAAGAAAGGATCAAAACAAAAGATGGAAAATTATAGGCTAATTAGCCTAACCTCGGTTGTTGGTAAAAGTCTAGAATCTATCATTAAGGATGAGGTTTCTAAATTCTTGGAAGAGCAGAGTTGGATTAGAACAAGTCAACATGGATTTAGTAAGGGGAGGTCATGCCTGACAAACCTGTTGGAATTCTTTGAAGAGGTGACAAGTAGGTTTGACCAGGGAAACCCAGTGGATGTGGTCTATCTAGACATCCCAAAGGCCTTTGATAAGGTGCCACACGGGAGGCTGCTGAGCAAGGTGAGGGCCATGGTGTTCGATATGAGCTACTGGTATGGATTGAGGATTGGCTGTCTGACAGAAGGCAGAGAGTTGGGATAAAGGGTTCTTATTCGGAATGGGAGCCGGTGACAAGCGGTGTCCCGCAGGGTTCAGTGTTGGGGCAGCGGCTGTTCACATTATATATTAATGATTTGGATGAAGGGACTGGGGGCATTCTAGTGACAGGCAGGTAGTACTGAGGATGTGGGGAGGCTGCAGAAGGATCTATACAGTTTGGGGAGTGGTCCAGGGAATGGCTGATGGAATTCAATGTGAGCAAATGCGAGGTCTTGCACTTTGGAAAAAAGAATACAAGCATGGACTACTTTCTAAACAGTGAGAAAATTCGCAAAGCCAATCTATCATTAAGGATGAGGTTTCTAAATTCTTGGAAGAGCAGAGTTGGATTAGAACAAGTCAACATGGATTTAGTAAGGGGAGGTCATGCCTGACAAATCTGTTGGAATTCTTTGAAGAGGTGACAAGTAGGTTAGACCAGGGAAACCCAATGGATCTGGGAGTGCTAGTCGGGGATTCTCTGAAGGTAAACATGCAGGTTGAGTCTGTGATTAAGAAAGCGAATGCAATGTTGTCATTTATCTCAAGAGGGTTGGAATATAAAAGCACCGTTGTGCTACTGAGACTTTATAAAGCTCTGGTTAGGCCCCATTTGGAGTACTGTGTCCGGTTAAAAATGAACACTCAAGGAGTATACAACTATGTTACTTTCATCTTTTTTTAAAACTGGACACTATTCCTATTAACTTTGTGCTTTTGTATATGTGTACTTGATGCTGAGTCCTTATTATTTTTCTTGGAGCTATCAGACAATAAAACTGCTCTTTTATTCACTCAAGAAAATTTCATTGTTGGCTACTCACAATACAATTGACTTTGGCGACAATACTTATGTTAGAGGGACGTATCGATGATGATGCAAAGAACATACATTTTTCTTGCGAGAGGAGGTTGAAGAAAGGGAAGTTGATCTACCCCTCTTCATCTGGTCACCTCAGGAAGGACATACTGGCACTGGAGCGTGTCCAGCGGAGATTTACACGGATGATCCCTGGAATGGTAGGTCTAACATATGAGGAACGGCTGAGGATCCTGGGATTGTATTCATTGAAGTTTAGAAGATTAAGGGGAGATCTGATAGAAACTTACAAGATAATACATGGCTTGGAAAGAGTGGACGCTAGGAAATTGTTTCCATTAGGCGAAGAGACTAGGACCCGTGAACACAGCCTTAGAATTAGAGGGGTTAAATTCAGAACAGAAATGTGGAGACATTTCTTCAGCCAGAGAGTGGTGGGCCTGTGGTATTCATTGCCGCAGAGTGCAGTGGAGGCCGGGACGCTAAATGTCTTCGAGGCAAAAATTGATAAATTCTTGATGTCACAAGGGCTACAGGGAGAATGCAGGCAAGTGGAGTTGAAATGCCCATCAGCCATGATTGAATGGCGGAGTGGACTCGATGGGCCGAATGGCCTTACTTCCACTCCTATGTCTTATGGTCTTATGGTCTTATGGATATAGCCAATAAGTCACATTCTGGCTTCCCCTTGGGATTCCAGATGACAGCCCCAAATTTGATTATGGTTCTGGATGAAACACCCAAATTGTGTTATGTTTCCAATGGGGACCAATAACGTTTTGCTTGAATCAGACAAAATTTGAGGGTAAAAAGTGAGGTCTGCAGATGCTGGAGATCAGAGCTGAAAATGTGTTGCTGGTTAAAGCACAGCAGGTTAGGCAGCATCCAAGGAATAGGGAATTCGACGTTTCGGGCATAAGCCCTTCATCAGGAATGAGGAGAGTGTGCCAAGTAGGCTAAGATAAAAGGTAGGGAGGAGGGACTTGGGGGAGGGGCGATGGAGATGTGATAGGTGGAAGAAGGTCAAGGTGAGGGTGATAGGCCGGAGTGGGTTGGGGGTGGAGAGGTCAGGAAGAAGATTGCAGGTTAGGAGGGCGGTGCTGAGTTGAGGGAACCGACTGAGACAAGGTGGGGGAGGGGAAATGAGGAAACTGGAGAAATCTGAGTTCATTCCTTGTGGTTGGAGGGTTCCCAGGCGGAAGATGAGGCACTCCTCCTCCAGCCGTCGTGTTGTTATGTTCTGCCGGTGGAGGAGTCCAAGGACCTGCATGTCCTCGGTGGAGTGGGAGGGAGAGTTAAAGTGTTGAGCCACGGGGTGGTTGGGTTGGTTGGTCCGGGCGTCCCAGAGGTGTTCCCTGAAGCGTTCCGCAAGTAAGCAGCCCGTCTCCCCAATATAGAGGAGGCCACATCGGGTGCAGCGGATGCAATAGATGATGTGTGTGGAGGTACAGGTGAACTTGTGGCGGATATGGAAGGATCCCTTGGGGCCTTGGAGGGAAGTGAGGGAGGAGGTGTGGGCGCAAGTTTTACATTTCCTGCAGTTGCAGGGGAAGGTGCCGGGAGTGGAGGTTGGGTTGGTGGGGGGTGTGGACCTGACGAGGGAATCACGAAGAGAGTGGTCTTTGCGGAACGCTGATAGGGGAGGGGAGGGAAATATATCCCTGGTGGTGGGGTCCGTTTGGAGGTGGCGGAAATGACGGCGGATGATACGTTGTATACGGAGGTTGGTGGGGTGGTAGGTGAGAACCAGTGGGGTTCTGTCTTGGTGGCGGTTGGAGGAGCGGGGCTCAAGGGTGGAGGAGCGGGAAGTGGAGGAGATGCGGTGGAGGGCATCGTCGATCACGTCTGGGGGGAATCTGCGGACCAACCAACATGACGGCTGGAGGAGGAGCGCCTCATCTTCCACCTGGGAACCCTCCAACCACAAGGAATGAACTCAGATTTCTCCAGTTTCCTCATTTCCCTTCCCCCCACCTTGTCTCAGTCGGTTCCCTCAACTCAGCACCGCCCTCCTAACCTGCAATCTTCTTCCTGACCTCTCCGCCCCCAACCCACTCCGGCCTATCACCCTCACCTTGACCTCCTTCCACCTATCACATCTCCATCGCCCCTCCCCCAAGTCCCTCCTCCCTACCTTTTATCTTAGCCTGCTTGGCACACTCTCCTCATTCCTGATGAAGGGCTTATGCCCGAAACGTCGAATTTCCTATTCCTTGGATGCTGCCTAACCTGCTGTGCTTTAACCAGCAACACATTTTCAGCTCAGACAAAATTTGAAACTACATCATGCATCCGGAATCAACATGAGATAAATATGAATTTGGTGACCATATCACAAGTTGCGCATTAAATGGCAGATACTGATGTGCTTTTTTGGATTTCTATACAAAATCACATAACATATACATAGAATTAAGTTCTTGTTGAGTCAGATATCTTGAAGTTTATTTATCTGGTTGTGATATCATGTAATTGCATTGATTCCCTGACATAGATCAAGCAACTTAAGATGAGGTAGGTATCTTTATATTGGAACATCATATGTTGTAATGTTTGTAACTATTTTAAATTACAGGGCTGTCTAGTATGGAAACTATACCATTATAGAACAGAAACAAGCAAGAAATGTTTCAGGTTTAACTCAGCAACCTACCACATGTAGTGAACACTGCCTCACAACAATTTTTTAATGTTCTGTGTATAGACTTAAAATGATCACATCAATCAACTGATCATAGTGGTTACTCAAGACTCAAGCGGAATAACAATAACCAGAAATGAAAATGAACAGTTTTATCAAGAGTCATTGAAACTAGTAAAGCATGATGAAACTTTCATGTCTGACTGCAAATTACAAATGAATGGCAAGTTTCACATATTGCAGATGAAAGACATTGCCTGTCATTAGTAAACCTTAAAAATCATGAATTCAGTCATTGAAAAAAATACAACCTAACCGTAATTTAGGGTGGTGCTGCTTTTGGCAGAACTGAAGGGATGGATTTGTGACTAGAACCAGCTGGAAACTGTGCTCTCTTTCAGTCTCTCGAGATGAAAACGTGCTAATCGGAAGAGTTGATTAAAAGAAACATTAGAAGCACTGATAATTCAAAGGATAACAAACTTTGTCGACTGCTGAGGAAACAACACAGAAGTTAAATGTGGTCTCAGGTTAAAAATGAACACTCAAGGAGTATACAACTATGTTACTTTCATCTTTTTTTTAAAACTGGACACTATTCCTATTAACTTTGTGCTTTTGTATATGTATACTTGATGCTGAGTCCTTATTATTTTTCTTGGAGCTATCAGACAATAAAACTGCTCTTTTATTCACTCAAGAAAATTTCATTGTTGGCTCCTCACAATACAATTGACTTTGGTGACAATACTTTTGTTAGAGGGACGTATCGATGATGATGCAAAGAACATACATTTTTCTTGCGAGAGGAGGTTGAAGAAAGGGAAGTTGATCTACTCCTCTTCATCTGGTCATAATACTTTCTCCTGAGGGATTTCAGCTCTTCACTTTTGACAATTAAGTCTTTGCTTTCCCTTGGCAGCTGCCACAGCTCAAATGGCTTCAATGACTGCTTGTCACTCAATTGCTCAACCTCTTCCCTTGAGACTGCGTCCCACTGGATTTACAAGTCTATGCTCCAGCGTTTAAACAGCAGCACAGTTACACTTTTCTGGTCACCCTGAGCAAAACCCCACTCCTCACAGTCAATTCTTTGTCCCAACAGTTAACCTCACAAACTGTCAACTGCTACTTCCTGAGCTGGAAAGGGTCTGAAGGTGTTCCCAAGCCCATAAGCACAGTTAGTGATCTTCCACCATCTTCTCAGCTCTCTAAGATCTTCCCAGTCTTAAAAGCACAGAGCAGCTGAGCAACACATTGGATTTCACTGATATCACCTCTCCGGAGCCAACTTTGGAGCAAGCTGTCTTCTCCTTTCACTGTTCCTGACAACCTCTTTATTAACTGCTGTTCACTAACACTTGAACTGATCTGAGTAACCTCTTCACCATACCCACCCTCACAAACAGGGTCCCATCCCCGTTTCAGGTGTAATCAGCATATAGTTTTTTTTTATTTTAAATATTGCAAATCTCCAGTCAGAAAACACAGAGACAAAAAAAAACTTGAATTATTTAAAGCTCTATTTAAAGGGAACACAGCTTAGAAAATAAGCTATGTATCCTTGAGTGCTTGCTGCACGCTTTCCTCAAGCACAATTCTTAGTGGAACTACGGGCTTAATGACTTTAAAGACCATCTTCACCAGATTATTTATTTCATCAGTGAAAATAACAAATATGATTTTGAATTTAAAATAAAAAGGAAGTTAAAAATCATACACCAGCGCTGCTCCTTCATCAGGTGGTTGTACTCCACAACCACTCCGAAAGCTAGTGCTTCCAATTAAACCTGTCGGACTATAACCTGGTGATGTGTGATTTTTAACTTTGTATACCCCAGTCCAACACCGGCATCGCCAAATCAATAAAAAGTTCTCGTTGTTATAAATTATTAAATGATGGTGTTGCCACTTGCCTGGCATTCCAGCAACATGATCATTTGGAAAAATAATTACATCAATTAGACTCGGTACAATATTCATAAAGACTAATACCTAACATACTGTACATTGGGATTTTGATACCTCAACTTAGAACTTAAATGGGTCTAACCAACAACTTTGAAGTTGTTGATCTCAATGTTTTGAGATTGGGAAAAGTGTTGGAAAGTCAACCTTGAAAGACAATGTTGTTCTTGGACATCAACACTAGCAAACTTTGGTGAAAATGAACAAAATGTTTTTCACACATCAGGCAATATTTGAGGTCAAGAGTTGGAATTGGAAGTAGTTGATTGCTCAAACACGACAAATGAAAGTAAAAGATTTTTTATATAACCAGACCAAGACTGATATAAAATTGGATGAAGGGCTCAGTCTACTTTCTTTCCTTTGCTGTTGGAAGTGTTCAACTGAACATTAAATCAGATGTAAAACGTTTTGAAGTTGCAATATGTCAGCAGTTCCTTTTAGATCCTGAGTTTGAACCAAAGGGTATAAGCTCAGTCCGGTCACTTTCTCACCAGGCACAATGGACATTTGCTGGCCTTGTAATGCAAGTTGATATTTAATCTTAAACCATAACTTTGTTTTCCTTAGAAATGGAGTACAGACTGCTCAGTTGCAATAGATTTGTCACTTCAACTGGAACTGGAAGGTGAGTGCAATCAAAAAAATTGAAACACTTTCTTTAAATCTATTAATCAACAAGTTCCATAAAACTACCTCAGTCCTACGTGTTCTGAAGATAAGTATCTGTGCACTTATTGGCAAGTCTTGATCACCGTATTTAATTATTGAGAAAGACCAATAAATGCAGCCTCCCTCCTCCTGCAATGTCATGAGGTTCAGCCTGGTGAAAACAATGGTATTAAAGTTTTAAGACACGGTCACTTGTCTTGATGGATTTTTTATGCTTATATGCTGAAATGTAGGTGAAATGGGAAAAAAAAAGCCTTTTCTTCTTTATTGTAGTGAAACATAAGTTTCTGAGTTGCCAATTGAATAGTGTCATTTTTGTCAGACTGAAATAAAGTTCATCGACTGTAGGCATCAGATTTCACAGACAACACTGAATTTGTAATAATAGTGCATATTTGAACTAAATATGAGAAAGTGCTGCATACATGGAAATAGAAGTATTCATGTGAAAATAATTTTACACATATTGTCTCACAACAATTTCATAGATAGAACAAAAACAAAGAACAAAGCAAGTTTACAGCCCTGGAACAGGCCCTTCAGCCCTCCAAGCCTGAGCTGATCCAAATATACTGTCTAAACCTGTTGCCCAATTCCTAAGCATCTGTATCCCTCTGCTTCCCAACTACCCATGCATCTGTCCAGATGCATCTTAACTGAATCTACCGTGCCTGCCTCTACCACCTCTGCTGATGTCACTGGCTTTAATTTGTTTTGAAATAAACTAAGTACAAATAGTTTCAGTCATCCAGAACATTAATGGTGAATAATGCAGTGAATTTCAGTGAACTGAAGATTTATACATAGAAACGCACTAAATTTGTTCCCATTGTTTTTCTTATTTATTTGGTCACCACTCTATCAGAAAGGCAAACATATCAATTCAAAGTGGACAGGATTGCTATACACCGCCAACATTGTCAAAGGAATTTAAGAGTAGGAAGAGAGTATTCAACCTCTCAAGCCTGTTCCACATGCGAGATCATGTTTAAATCATATCTAAATCAATGCCATTTTCCTGTGCTTTCTCAAAATCCCTTGAATTCCTTAACTTCTCAAAATCTAACACTCTCTGTCTTGAACATCCTTAAAGACTCAGCCTTGACAGCCATTTGTGAGAGACAAGTTCCTCACAATGAAGAATTTTTGCTTTGTTTGAGTCCTAAATCTCAGTGCATATCTGCTGATTCTAGACTCTCGCCAAGGGAAAATTCCTTTCTGCATCTATTCCGTCAATACCTGTAAGAATTGCATAACTTCCAATGAAATCATTTTGCACTTTGGTAAGCTGTAGAGTATACTGGCCCGCAATATCCTTTAACCATCACAGAAATTAGTCTGATGAACCTCCGCTGCACTCCCTCGAAGTATATCTAAGCTATTGCAACATCAAAACATTTTACCTATGATTTAAGTTTACTTAAGAAAAGTATAATCCTTCCTTAGGTAAAGGGACCAAAGTTTCACAAAATACTTTGCAAGATGGCACCTGAGGTGTGGCAACTCCTTTATTGGTGGGTCCGGCATAGGCAGGGGCAGGCAGTGGTCGTCTCCCTTAAGACTGGGTACCAGCATAGACAGGGTCAGAAAGATTGATATTCGGACTAGTTTTACTTCATTTTTCTAATTTACTCCTATGACCCATACGGCTGGATTATTTAGATCTTTACTTTTTGTATCTTTTTTGTTACCTAAGAATTTGATCTTAAGTATCTGTGCCTAGGTACCTTTGTACCTAAGATGGCTCTGTAATGCAGTGACTGTGAACTTTTCACTGTGCTCATTTGAGCATGTGACAATAAAGCTAATTCAATTCAAATGCAGAATCACCAAACATCTTTACTCATTTTCTCAAATGACCATGAGATATAAGCCACAATACCATTTGCTTGCCTTATTGCTTGCTTCCCCTACATGGTAGCTTTCAATGATCTATGAGCTTTGGCACAGCAACACTTCCCAATATCTCAACAGCCCTTCTACCAACATTGATAATCTCACATAAATCTACATTATATTCCATCTGCCATGTCTTGCTTACTCACTAAGCCTGTCCAAATCCCTGTGATGCCTCTTTGCGTCATTCTCCCAATGTACGTTCCCACCTAGTTTTGTGCAAACTTGGAAATTTTACATTTGATCCCCACATCCACAGAGTGGATATAAAGGTAAAAGGTAAAATCACCACTGTCCTACCACACCACAGTGTTGCTCATTCAATAGAGAGAGAGGTGGTGTAATCTGAGGGGTGTAACCTTAACCTCAGGCCACTGGAGAGGTGAAGAAGGAAGGTCCTTTATGGTAACCTCAGCTGGTGTAGGAATTGAACTCATGCAGTTGGTTTCCCTCCATATTACAAACCAGCCAACTGAGCTAACGTTGATTGAGATTGCGAAGAGCTGGAACTTGAGTCCTGATTCTTATGGTACTTGACAGATCACAGCCTGCCAACCTAAAAATGACCCATTTATTCCTCATCTGTTTTCTTTCCATTAACCAATCCTCAATCAGGGCAAGTATATAAATCCCATCCTATGTGCTCTACCTTTTATTTACTAACTTCCTGTTTTGGACCGTTATGGAAGGCTTCTGAAAATTTAAGTACACTCGAGTCATTGATTAGCCTTTTCAACTTTCCTATTAATATTTTCAAGCATGAAGCATGATTTCCCATTCTGTGCAGACTAGGCCCATCACTAATTTTTCTGTCCAGTTTTCGTATCCTTTATAATAGTTTTTATTATTTTCTCCATAACTGATATCAAGTTAATAAGTCTATAGACCCCCCTTTATCTCTCATCGCTTTATTAAACACTGCAATAACATTCGCAATCCTCCAAACTGCAGGCACCAGTCCCAAATTTATTGGATTATGAAAGATGATAACCAGTACATCCATTATCTGCACAGCTACCTCTTTGAACACTCTGGGAACTTAGGTTGACTTTCAGTCCCATTAATTTATCCAATGCTACTTTTTCATGAATACTAATTTCTTTCAGTTCCTCATTCTCCCTTTCTCCTAGTTCAGGTTAGCTGAAATTCTTTTGTTACTTCTTTATTGGCTTATTAACTAGCTTCCAGAACTCAGAGTAAGCTTCCTTTGCATGCCATTCAGGGGAGAATAGATGATGGTAGCTAAAATAAACTTTCAAAGGACACCAGTGCTGGAAACCAAGTTGGTACACAAATGTAATTCAATCTACCATCACACACAAGCACTTTCATGCACAATTGCAGACAGGCCAGAGTTGAAATCCAATCTCTGTATATTCTTGAAAGGGGAAAAGACAGACACATTTCTCAACCAGACTGATGTTCACAGTCTGAGCAACTCACCAGAGATTACATTTTAGTGTTTTATTCTTTTTGAACTTCTTTAATATCTTCAGGATTCCTCCCCACGCAGCTGTGTTTACATTCACAGTCATATTTTGCCATATCTTCTCTTTTTAAAAACCAACATATGTTGCTATTAAGAGTTCAGTCGGTCCATGGGTGATCCATGATAATGATCCACATTCATACATATCATTATGACCTGAAATGGACTTCAGCCTTTGACTGTTCATCCTCCACAACAGAATGCCCTGTGGCTGCTCTGTGACATCCTTGATGGTGGCACCAGGAAGACCACCTAACAGCTGCAGAAATGCCTGTCTGTTGCATAACCATTGTATCTTCTACTATCATCACCCTTCATTCTACCCACGAATCTAAACCATGTGGCCCATGATGAACTTAGCCCTTGCGTTTGGTATATGGGATTAATGATGTAACCACGCAAAAGTGTTTACTACCTGAAGCCCAACTGGACTTCAAACAGGCACAACAATTGGCTTTATCATTGGAAAATATGGCTAGTGGAGCATATGAGTTGCAGGACATTGCGATGGAAATGGCCACCATTGCTAGTCTGACTGAGCTTGGGGAAGACCACTTGAGTTAGAATGATTGCAGAGCCTCACTCACGATATATCCTGAACCTAGGGACTCTGGGCCAGCCCACAGAAAAAGCCAAAAAAGTTTTCTTCAGGATCTAGGAGGGCAAGCCATTGTAGCTGTGCTTGTATGCGGACTTGAGACAGCAAAAGAGTCCAATTAGACCAAAATTGAGTAAGAGAAATCACAGGCTGGCATCCAGGAGAGTGCACACTCTGGAAAGTCCACCTACATCAGGTTTTGAACAGTTAAATTGTTAGCAACATCCAAATCAGTACCAGTCGAAATAAATGGTTAAATGATCATCTGGCTCTAATGGAAGTTGATACTGACATGACCGTTTCAGTGGTCACAGAACCGGTCTTTAACATAACTTGCTCTGGACTCCAACCTTTCAGTTTGCAGGAATGTCAATGCCTCTACAAGACTTCCTAAATCAAGTGAGACAGTTTACTTCAGCAGATGAAGTTTGATGTAAGAACCATAACAATCGCCCGCATGGGTAAAAGGCATGGTTAATGCAAGGTCATGTCCAGTGATGTATAATGTTCGGGTAAGTGTCCCAATACTGAGCAAGCACATGGACCATATAAAAGCTGCAAACTTGCAAAAGGAGTGGGAACAAAATGTGTCCGACTCCTTGGAAAAGCCAGAAAGGCAGGTGGAACCCAAGGGTTCTACCTGTCCATCAAGTGTTGAATGGATCTCAGAATCTGAGATGGACACTGCGGATGCCACCACCTCAATGCCTTTGCCACCTGAAGAAGAGAACGAATTTCTTCTGATATGCTCTAGACGTGAAAGGCAAGCTACTGTGCATTACACGTGCCCATATCCATGGCAGGATCAGAGGAACCTAATCTGGTGCTAAAACTCCCCTAAAAGAACCAGCCTATGTCTTTGGACTCAGAGGGGAAGGGGTGTAGTGATTGTAACAAGTACAGGCAGGTGGACCTCGTAGAATACAAATAATCTGGTCCAACAGGGAGTCCTGACTAAAAGATTGGAACAGGGGTGTCAAGAGTCATAGAGATGTGCTGTACAGAAACAATCCCTTCAGTCCAACTCGTCCCTGCCGACCAGATATCCTAACCTAATCTAGTCCCAATTACCAGCACTTGGCCCATATCCCTCCAAACCCTTCCTATTCATATACCCATCCAGATGCCTTTTAAATGTTGCACTCCTAGATCCCTTTGTACTTTTGCTTCATGAATTTTCTCACCGTTTAGAAAATAGTCCATGCCTGTATTGTTTTTGTCCAAAGTGCAAAACCACGCATTTGCTCACGTTGAATTTCATCAGCCATTTCCTGGACCACTCTCCAAAACTGTCTAAATCTTTCTGCATCCTCCCACCTCCTCAGTAATACCTGCCTGTCCACATAACTTTGTATTCATCAGCAAACTTCACTAGACTACCCCAGCCCCTTCATCCAGATCATTAATATATAAAGTGAACAGCTGCGGTGCAAACACTTAACCTTGTGGGACCCCACTTGTCACCAGCTGCCATTCAGAAAAAGAACCTTTTATCCCAACTCTCTGCCTGCTGTCAGACAGCCAATCCTCAATCCATGTCAGTAGCTCACCTTGAACACCATGGGCCCTCACCTTACTCAGCAGCCTGCCATAAGGCACCTTATCAAAGGGCTTCTGGAAGTCTTGATAGATGACGTACATTGGGTTTCCCTGGTCTAACCTACTTGTTACCTCTTCAAAGAATTCTAACAGTTTGATGAATTCTGGGACTCTGGGAAGCACTGAGGATCAGAGGAACCCCTTGGTGCACATTTACACTGATCCCTGAGGATATCTTGAGAGGTTGATAAAGTGGTTAAGAAGGTATATGGTATACTTGCCTTTATTAGTCGAAGCCTAGAGTTTAAGAACAGGAGGTTATGCAGGAACTTTACGAAACATTGGTTAGGCCAGAGCCAGAGTATTGAGAGTAGTTATGGAATCCACATTATTGGAGAAATGTGTTTGCCCTGAAGAGGGTTCAGACAAGATTTACCAGGATATTGCTGGGGCTGGAGAGCTTCAGTTACGAAGAGAGATTGGACAGACTGGAGTTGTTTTCCTTGGGGCAGAGGAGACTGAGGGTGGGGTGGAACCTGCATGATTGAGATGTGTAAAATTGACGTAGATAAGGTAGACATGAAGAAACTTTTCCCCTTGATGGAGGGAACAATGACCGGGGGCATTGATATAAAGTAAAGGGTAGAAGTAGATGTGAGAAAATGCCTTTTCACCCAGAGGGTGGTGGGAATCTGGAACTCACTGCCTGAAAGGGTGGAAGAGGCCGAAACACTTATAGTATTTAAAAAGCATTTAGATGTACACTTGCAATGCAAGACATACAAAGCAATGGCCCTAATTATGTAAAATGGGATTAAAAGAGTTAGGTGGTTGTTTTTAACTTGGATGGATGCAATGAGCCAAATGTACATCTGCTGGAGATCTCTTTGATTCTATAACAAGAGACGAGAAATTAGAACCAGTCACTTGAATTTTCACTTAATTCAATATAGCCAGGTGATATTTAAAAATATGTTTTTTCAATGGATGCTGGTGTCGCAGGCTAGACCAGCATTTGCTTCCTAATTGGTCCTGATGATCTTGAACTACTGCCTAGTGGTATCAGTACCCGTTTCTGTGATGTGAGGACTTGTTCAGTGTCAACCCAGTACTTATTGGATTAGTGTCAAGCATTGTTGGTTATTTTAAGTCCATTAATACTTTCCCTAGGACAGCATAGAAAAATTTCACAACAATGTACTGTGTCTATCTCCATGGTTTTGACAGTGCTACCTCTATATCTCAGGGATGAAAGAGCAATATTTAGGTGTGGATATTTTGGTGAGGCACACATTGGGCAGAGCGGAAAGGGGAATTTTGATGGCAGGGTGACAGCATTTGCTATCATTTGACACAGAAATCCTAAAGCCACAAGTCGAACAAGCCACAAACTGACACACACTGCATTACTGTCTCACATCTCCAGAGCCAGCAATCACCAAAATTAAAATCCAAAGTTAAACAGTTTTCACTCAAACATCACTGTTTGAAACTCATTCAAAAATTACATTTGATCAATTTGGCATAGCTGGTGAAGTGATTCATTAAATGAGAAAAACATGCTATCCTCGCCAATGACACATCCTCTCCAAGAATGTTTTAGTTAAAAATAATGAAGCACTGAATTGGACTTGAGAAAATAATTTAATAATTGTGAAATTGTGGTTGCTAATTAAAAGATATTTTGGGCGAATTTTTTTAGTAGTATTATTTTAATAAAGGTTTTTCAGAATACTTTAGATACCATCTTTACCTAATTTGTATGCCTTAATCTTCAAATTGCTCTATGTAAAAAATTTCTAAAGTTATGTTGTTGGGACCAGGCTTTAGGGATTGGCGCAGAGGTGTGGGCAGTAGGGAAGAGGGCTGGTGAGGCTATGAAAAATTCATGAATGTAGTTAGGCAGCCTAATTAAATTCCTCTACAGTATGGAAACAGGCCCTTTGGGCCAACAAGTCCACACTGACCCTCCAAAGAGTAACCCACCTAGACCTATTTCTCTCTGACTAATGCGTCTAATACTATGGGCAATTTAGCATCGCCAATACATCTGATCTGCACATCTTTGGACTGTAGGAGGAAACCAGAGCACCCAGAGGAAACCCACACAGCCACAGGGAGAATGTCCAAACTCCACACAGATAGTTCCCCAACGCTAGAATCAAACCTGAGTCCCTGGTGCTGTGAGGCAGCAGTGCTAATCACTGAGCCACCATGCCATCCCAAAATTAACAATTATATCATGGAAGCTTCTCACTGGGACTGCCTGGTGAAGGAAGTTTCAATCAGTTGCAGTATCACTGCACAGTGATACAAGCAAAAGTCCTACAAGAGAGATCACTAGATACTTGAGTTAGAACTATTTATTTGTGTTGAAGCAAGGGCACCATTCACCAACTGCAAACAGTAGCACATTTAATAACTTACCATGTTAAGAGAAGGATATTATGAAAATGGGCAATGTTTGGAAGAGATTTACTAGGATGTTTCTAGGAATGGATGGCTTGAGTTCTAAAGAGAGGCTGGATAGACTGGGACGTTTTTCACTGGAGAGTAGGAAGTTGAGGGGTGACCTTATAGAGGTTTATAAAATCATTGAGAGTATACATAAAGTGAATGGCAGGTGTCTTTTCCCTAGGTTGGGGGAATTCAAGACTAGGAAGCATATTTTTAGGGTGTGAGGAGAAAGATTTAAAAAAGACACAAAGAGCAATTGTTTTCCACAGCGAGTGGTTCGTGTGTGGAATGAACTTCCAGAGGATATGCATACATTTGCAACATTTAGAAAACATTTGGATAAGTACGTGAATAAGAACTATTTGAGATATGGGCCAAGTGCAGGCAGGTGAGACTAGTTTAATTTGGGATTATGGTTGGCATGGACTGCTTGGACCAAAGGATCGTTTCTTGTGCTGTAAGACTGTATGATTCTACAACTTTTCTGAACAGAATCCAAGTAGAAAGAGCTATATTCTGGAACTAGCTGTACTTTAGGGTATGAAGCCCAAAACACAACATATTCTGCTACCTGATTAACATAGCACTAAATTTAAATAAAATGATAAACATCCAGCTATTTATAGATGAGAATTTCCAGACGAGTTTGGTTTCTGCTCAAACTCAGACAACTGAACCCTAATTTTCAATTCCATTGTGAAACCATTTGTAGTTCTTAATTCTTATTTAGAGCTAATTTCTCTCATGAGTATTTCCCTGATAACGACTGTCCACTGATTTGGGTGGATAGATTACCGTTACCAACTCACAGAGGAAGAATCTACTGAGAATTTCACCTCCAACCAAGCATTCTGCTTAGTTTTAAAACAAGATTAGAGTGGTGCTGGAAAAGCACAGCAGATCAGGCAGCATCTGAGGAGCAGGAAAATCGATGTTTAATGCAGGAGCCCTTCATCATCAGTCCTGATAAAGGGTTCCTGCCCGAAACGTCAATTTTCCTGCTCCTTGGATGCTGCCTGACCTGCTGTGCTTTTCCAGCACCACTCTAATCTTGACTCTGATCTCCAGCATCTGCAGTCCTCACATTTGCTTAGTTTTAAAACAACTTAGCCCTGCTATAAATATCTCAGATTTTTATTAGGGTCTGGGATTTCTTATTTCTCAGTATTTGCTTCTTCACTTGAGGAGGATATAAGCGAATACTTTACATTTTTAACAGGACATAATAAGCCATATACTTTAAGTGGCTAAGTAAACTTTTATGCCAATCGATTATCAAAAGCAACATTCCCTCTAAGCTGTGCAGTTTTGTGCACATGTAGCTGCTCCAAGGGCCTGTACATAGTGTTCACTGTGCCAGTGCCATTCACAGCATTGATTTGCAGTTTGAGATGCTGCTGCTATGCAAAAACCTTGGAGTTCCATGCGGAAGGAAAGAAAATGAGCAAAAATGCTGATCCAAAGATGTAATAGCAAATGTAATCAAATCCAGTTTGATGTAATTTATGATATTCAAGAAATCGAAAAGAGTATTGAAGAACGTTTATGAATAGAATACAAGGTCCATCAACATTTAAATTAAGGTTTTAAGTTAGAGTCCTGAATAAGAAGATATCTTCCCCCAGTGGGAGAGAAAAAAAAACAACAGGAATGCAAGGGCATAAATGATTTGCAAAAGGAACAAAAATGATTCTGAGATAAAACATTTTTTCATATAGGGACTGTACTGCCAAGATTGCTGAGTTCGGGCATTCAAGAGGGTAATGTATAAATTATTTGGATAAAAGTAATGTTCAAAGGTAATAAGCAGCAAATTGGCAGTAGGCATTGATACTCATTTGAGGCCAAATGCCCTACTTCAGTGTCAAAACATCTTTGTGATTGTTGGTCACACAAATCATGATCTAAAATTACTGAGATTTGAGCACAAGGAATTAAGGCAATACACTGGTATGGATTGCAAACAGAAAACAGAGAATAGTAAAATAATGAATCATTCTGCAATTTGCAGACTGTGACCAGTGAGGTTGAATATTTGGGCCCCAGCTGTTCAGCATTGATGATGTGGATGCGGGGACCCCATGTATTATGTCCAAGTTCATGGATGACACAAAACAAGGTAGTGATGTAAGTTGAAAAATGTGTTGCTGGAAAAGCGCAACAGGTCAGGCAGCATCCAAAGAGCAGGAGAATCAAAATTTCGGGCATAAGTCCTTCTTCAGGAAGAAAGGCTTAGGCCCGAAACGTCGATTCTCCTGCTCTTTGGATGCTGCCTGACCTGCTGCGCTTTTCCAGCAACACATTTTTCAGCTCTGATCTCCAGCATCTGCAGTTCTCACTTTCTCCTAGGGATGTAAGTTGTCAGCATGATGCAAAGGATTGCAAAGAGATTTGAACAGGCAAAGTAGTTGTCATGGGCATGGAAATGGCTTAATATGATGTTATCAACATTGGTAGAAGGAATAGTGGGATAGGGTTCAGTATTTGAGCATGTACAAGGCTGAGATTGATATATTGATTTTAAAAACTTGCAAGTATACAGGGATATTGCAGGAAAATGGTGCTGAGGTAAAAGATCAACGATGTTCTGAATGAATGGTGGAGTGAGCTCAAAGGGCTACTCGAATATCCTACTCTTGTTCTTATTTCTTGAGTTCTTATGTTTATGTTCTTTTTGTGGCAGTAATTGAACCCATAATCATTGAAAGGGAAAGACAAGTGATAGCACACCTAGCAGGACTGTACAAATCCACTCATTTTCCACAACAACATCTGAAGTCTAAAATGGATGTCATCGAATTCAATCAAGGAATAGTGTATTCCTAAATAAAGACAGTTTGCTGCAATTAAACATTGTGAGGGACACTTTACTGCCACTGCTGACTTCCCTATAGCCCTTAATATTTATTATTCAGGTTTATTCCAGGCTGCTATAGGAGTCAAAACCAACAGACTCCCAAAGATTTTTTTTATTACAAAAGTATACTTTATTCATAAAATAGTTTGATGGTCTGTATAGTTGGTCATGCCATACATACATAAACATTTACATCCAGAGGTCAGAATTTATTATTTTTATATACAGGTCTGTTTATCAATCATATGTCCATATATTTAGCTGTGGCATCAGCAGAGCCCAAATGACTGCGTGGACCCCCTATTCTTCTTAGGCAAGCAGATGTTACACGGTGGTCTTTCCCCACCGCGCCTTGGCAGCAGCTGCTCCAAGCTTCAGCGCATCTCTCAACACATAGTCCTGGACCTTGGAATGTGCCAGTCTGCAACACTCAGTTGGGTCAACTCCTTCAGCTGGAAGATCAACAGGTTTCGGACTGCCCAGTGAGCGTTCTTCGCCGAGTTGATGATCCTCCAGGCACAGTTGATGTTCGTCTTGGTGTGCGTCCCGGGCAACAGGCCGTAGAGCACGGAGTCCCACGTCACGGCGCTGTTCGGGATGAACCTCGACAAACATCATTGCATTTCTCACCAGACTTCTTCTGCGTAGGCACATTCCAGAAGGAGGTGTGTGACAGTCTCATCCCCGAGGGCAGCGTGCAGTGTGGCTGAGAGTCCGGGCGTGCATAAAGGATCTCAAAGGCACAGCCCTTCTCACCACCAGCCAAGCCATGTCTTGGTGCTTGTTTGAAAGTTCTGGCGATGTGGCATTCTGCCAAATGGCTTTGACAGTCTGCTCAGGGAACCGCTCGATAGGTTCCGCCCTCTCCTTTTCCCGAAGGGTCTTGAGGACACTACGTGCTGACCACTTCCTGATGGACTGGTGGTCAAAGGTGTTTTTCTTCATAAACTTCTCCACGAAGGACAGGTGATATGGAACAGTCCAACTACTCGGAGCATTCCGTGGCAGCGAGGCCAGGCCCATCCTTCGCAATACCAGGGACAGGTAGAACCTCAGTACGTAGTGACACTTGGTGTTTGCACACCGGGGATCTACGCACAGCTTGATGCAGCCTCACGCAAAGGTGGCCATTAGGGTGAGGATGGCATTGGGTGTATTTTTTCCCCCGCTTCCCAGATCTTTGTACAGCGAGTCCCTTTGGACCTGGTCCATCTTTGACCTCCATATAAACTGGAAGATGGCCCGGGTGACTGCAGCGGTACAGGTTCTGGGAATAGGCCAGACCTGTGCCACGTATAACAACAATGACAGTGCTTCACACCTGATGACCAGGTTTTTTCCTGCAATGAAGAGCGACCGTAGCTTCCATCTGCCCAGTTTCTGCTTCACTGTGCTGATACGCTCCTCCCAAGACTTGGCGCATGACCCAGCCCCCCGAACCAAATACCCATCACCTTCAAGTCGGTCCTGACGGGGATCAAGGATTGGTCGGCCCAGTTCCCGAAGAGCATGGCCTCACTCTTGCCTCGGTTTACCTTGGCCCCCGAGGCCCATTCGAACTGGTCACAGATGCACATGAGTCTGCGCACAGACAGCGGATCCGAGCAGAATACGGCGACGTCATCCATGTACAGGGAGGCCTTGACCTGCAGGCCCCCACTACCAGGAACAGTCACCCCTCAGGCTGGCATCCTTCCTGATGGACTCAGCAAATGGCTCTATGCAGCACACAAACAAGGCAGGAGAGAGAGGGCAGCCCTGCCTGACTCCAGATCTTACTGGGAAGCTATCTGGTTCCCACCCATTGATTGAGACTGCACTGACAATGTTGGTGTAGAGCAGTCTGATCCAATTGCAGATTCCCTCCCCAAAGCCCATTTTGGAGAGAACATCTCTCATATACCTGTGTGATATCCTGTCAAAGGCTTTCTCCTGGTACAGGCTGATCAGTCAGGTGTCCAACCCTCTGTCCTGCACGTAGGCGATCGTATCCCTGAGGAGTGTGAGACTCTCAGCGATCTTCCTGCCTGGTACAGCACAGGTTTGGTTAGGGTGAATCACCAACTCCAGAGCAGACCTGACCCGTTTGGTGATTATCTTTGACAGAATTTTGTAATCCACATTCAACAATGAGATTGGTCTCCAATTTTTGAGTTCCTCCCTCTCCCCCTTCTGCTTGAGGGTGATGATGCCTTTCCTCATGGATTCACTCATGGTACCAGCCCGAAGCATACTGACATACACCTCCGGTAGGTCCTGGCCAATCAAGTCCCACAGAGCGGAATAGAGCTCGACCGCTAAGCCGTTACTTCCGGGAGTTCTATTCTTTTCGAAGGACTCGAGGGCCTTGGTCAGCTCATCCAGAGATAGCAGTTGGTCCAGTGTCTCCCGTGTTCTGTCGTCTAAGACCTCCATGATAGAGGACAGGAACGACTGGGAGGCCGCGCAGTCGGTTGGCTTCATGTCATACAGACTGGCATAGAAGGATTTACTGATCCTCATGACAGTCAGCCTGAGATGACGTTATCAAGCCATCTTCTTCCTTCAGGCAGCTGAGCACGGAGCTCTCTTTGTGCACCTTCTGGAAGAAGAAACGTGAACACGTCTCGTCCTGCTTCACCGAGCGGACCCTGGACCGGAAGATTATCTTGGAGGCCTCTGAGGCAAAGAGTGAGGCTTGCTGGCCCTTCACCTACGTGACATTGACCCCCACCGTCTGCAGCAGGAGCAGGTTCTGCATACTTTCCTGGAGCTGGGACTGTTTTCCCCTGCCTCTCTCTTACTTCCTAACACCTTTGAGGATGAAAAACCTCTTGATGTTCCCTTTGACTGTTTCTCACCAGTCCGCTGGGGGCTCCAAGTGGGGCTTCATGGATCTCCAACCTGCGTAGTCCCTCTTGAGCTCTGCTTGCTCCCAAAGATTTTTTTTTAATTTCAAAAATATACTTTATTCATAAAATAATTTGATGGTCTGTACAGTTGGTCCTGCCATACATGTGTAAACATTTACATACAGAGATCAGAATTCATTATTTTTATATACAGGTCTGTTTACCAATCATATGTCCATATATTTAGCTGTGGCATCAGCAGAGCCCAAATGACTGCGTGGACCCCCTATTCTTCTTAGGCAAGCAGATGTTACACGGTAGTCTTTCCCCACCGCGCCTTGGCAGCAGCTGCTCCAAGCTTCAGCGCGTCTCTCAACACATAGTCCTGGACCTTGGAATGTGCCAGTCTGCAACACTCAGTCGGGTCAACTCCTTCAGCTGGAAGATCAACAGGTTTCGGACTGCCCAGAGAGCGTTCTTCGCCGAGTTGATGATCCACCAGACACAGTTGATGTTTGTCTCAGTGTGCGTCCCGGGCAACAGGCCGTAGAGCACGGAGTCCCACGTCACGGTGCTGTTCGGGATGAACCTCGACAAACATCATTGCATTTCTCACCAGACTTCTTCTGCGTAGGCACATTCCAGAAGGAGGTGTGTGACAGTCTCATCCCCGAGGGCAGCGTGCAGTGCGGCTGAGAGTCCGGGCGTGCATAAAGGATCTCAAAGGCACAGCCCTTCTCACCACCAGCCAAGCCATGTCTTGGTGCTTGTTTGAAAGTTCTGGCGATGTGGCATTCTGCCAAATGGCTTTGACAGTCTGCTCAGGGAACCGCTCGATAGGATCCGCCCTCTCCTTTTCCCGAAGGGTCTCAAGGACACTACGTGCTGACCACTTCGTGATGGACTTGTGTTCAAAGGTGTTTTTCTTCATAAACTTCTCCACGAAGGACAGGTGATACGGAACGGTCCAACTACTCGGAGCATTCCGTGGCAGCGAGGCCAGGCCCATCCTTCGCAATACCAGGGACAGGTAGAACCTCAGTACGTAGTGACACTTGGTGTTTGCATATCGGGGATCTATGCACAGCTTGATGCAGCCTCACGCAAAGGTGGCCATCAGGGTGAGGATGGCATTGGGTGTATTTTTTCCCCCGCTTCCCAGATCTTTGTACAGCGAGTCCCTTTGGACCTGGTCCATCTTTGACCTCCATATAAACTGGAAGATGGCCCGGGTGACTGCAGCGGTACAGGTTCTGGGAATAGGCCAGACCTGTGCCACGTATAACAGTAATGACAGTGCTTCACACCTGATGACCAGGTTTTTTCCTGCGATGACGAGCGACCGTAGCTTCCATCTGCCCAGTTTCTGCTTTACTGTGCTGATACGCTCGTCCCAAGACTTGGCGCATGACCCAGCCCCCCGAACCAAATACCCATCGGTCCTGACGGGGATCAAGGATTGGTCGGCCCAGTTCCCGAAGAGCATGGCCTCACTCTTGCCTCGGTTTACCTTGGCCCCCGAGGCCCATTCGAACTGGTCACAGATGCACATGGGTCTGCGCACAGACAGCGGATCCGAGCAGAATACGGCGACGTCATCCATGTACAGGGAGGCCTTGACCTGCAGGCCCCCACTACCAGAAACAGTCACCCCTCAGGCTGGCATCCTTCCTTATGGACTCGGTAAATGGCTCTATGCAGCACACAAACAAGGCAGGAGAGAGAGGGCAGCCCTGCCTGACTCCAGATCTTACTGGGAAGCTATCTGGTTCCCACCCATTGATTGAGACTGCACTGACAATGTTGGTGTAGAGCAGTCTGATCCAATTGCAGATTCCCTCCCCAAAACCCATTTTGGAGAGAACATCTCTCATATACCTGTGTGATATCCTGTCAAAGGCTTTCTCCTGGTACAAGCTGATCAGTCAGGTGTCCAACCCTCTGTCCTGCACGTAGGCGATCGTATCCCTGAGGAGTGTGAGACTCTCAGCGATCTTCCTGCCTGGTACAGCACAGGTTTGGTTAGGGTGAATCACCAACTCCAGAGCAGACCTGACCCGTTTGGTGATTATCTTTGACAGAATTTTGTAATCCACATTCAACAATGAGATTGGTCTCCAATTTTTGAGTTCCTCCCTCTCCCCCTTCTGCTTGAGGGTGATGATGCCTTTCCTCATGGATTCACTCATGGTACCTGCCCGAAGCATACTGACATACACCTCCAGTAGGTCCTGGCGAATCAAGTCCCACAGAGCGGAATAGAGCTCGACCGCTAAGCCGTTGCTTCCGGGAGTTCTATTCTTTTCGAAGGACTCGAGGGCCTTGGTCAGCTCATTCAGAGATAGCAGTTGGTCCAGTGTCTCCCGTGTTCTGTCGTCTAAGACCTCCATGATAGAGGACAGGAACGACTGGGAGGCCGCGCAGTCGGTTGGCTTCATGTAGAAGGATTTACTGAACCTCATGACAGTCAGCCTGAGATGACGTTATCAAGCCATCTTCTTCCTTCAGGCAGCTGAGCACGGAGCTCTCTTTGTGCACCTTCTGGAAGAAGAAACGTGAACACGTCTCGTCCTGCTCCACCAAGCGGACCCTGGACCGGAAGATTATCTTGGAGGCCTCTGAGGCAAAGAGTGAGGCTTGCTGGCCCTTCACCTCCTTGAGGTCCTACGTGACATTGACCCCCACCGTCTGCAGCAGGAGCAGGTTCTGCATACTTTCCTGGAGCTGGGATAGTTTTCCCCCGCCTCTCTCTTACTTCCTAACACCTTTGAGGATGAAAAACCTCTTGATGTTCCCTTTTACTGTTTCTCACCAGTCCGCTGGGGGCTCAAAGTGGGGCTTCATGGATCTCCAACCTGCGTAGTCCCTCTTGAGCTCTGCTTGCTCCCAAAGATTTTTTTTAAATTTCAAAAATATACTTTATTCATAAAATAATTTGATGGTCTGTACAGTTGGTCATGCCATACATACATAAACATTTACATACAGAGATCAGAGTTTATCATTTTTATACAGGTCTGTACACTTTTCAATCATATGCCCATATAATTAGCTGAGGTGTCAGCAGAGCCCAAATGACTGCATGAGCCCCCTGTTCTTCTTTAGGCAGGCAGATGTTACACTGTGGTCTTTCCCCACCTCGCCTTGGCAGCAGTTGCCCCAAGCTTCAGCGTGTCCCTCAACACGTAGTCCTGGACCTTGGAATGTGCCAGTCTGCAACACTCAGTCAGGGTCAACTCCTTCAGCTGGAAGATCAACAGGTTTCGGACTGCCCAGAGAGCATCCTTCACCGAGTTGATGATCCTCCAGGCGCAGTTGATGTTCGTCTCAGTGTGCGTCCCGGGGAACAGGCCGTAGAGCACGGAGACCCGCGTCACGGCGCTGTTCGGGACGAACCTCGACAAACACCACTGCATTCCTCTCCAGACTTCCTCTGCGTAGGCACATTCCAGAAGGAGGTGTGTGACAGTCTTTTCCCCCCTGCAGCCGCTTCGAGGGCAGCGTGCAGTGCGGCTGAGAGTCCGGGCATGCATAAAGGATCTCACAGGCAGAGCCCTTCTCACCACCAGCCAAGCCATGTCTTGGTGCATGTTGGAAAGTTCTGGCGATGAGGCACTCTGCCAAATAGATTTGACAGTCTGCTCAGGAAACCGCTCGATAGGTTCCGCCCTCTCCTTTTCCTGAAGGGTCTTGAGGACACTACGTGCTGACCACTTCCTGATGGACTGGTGGTCAAAGGTGTTTTTCTTCATAAACTTCTCCACGAAGGACAAGGTGATACGGAACGGTCCAAATACTTGGAGCGTTCCGCGGCAGCGAGGCCAGGCCCATCCTTCTCAACACCGGGGACAAGTAGAACCTCAGTACGTAGTGACACTTGGTGTTTGCGTACTGGGGATCCACGCACAGCTTGATGCAGCCTCACGCAAAGGTAGCCATTAGGGTGAGGGTGGCATTGGGTATATTTTTTCCCCCGTTGCCCAGATCTTTGTACAGCGAGTCCCTTTGGACCCGGTCCATCTTTGAACTCCATATAAACTGGAAGATGGCCCGGGTGACTTCAGCGGCGCAGGTTCTGGGAATAGGCCAGACCAGTGCCACGTATAAAAGCAATGACAGTGCCTCACACCTGATGACCAGGTTTTTTCCTGCAATGGAGAGCGACCGTAGCTTCCATCTGCCCACTTTCTGCCTCACTTTGCTGATACGCTCCTCGCAAGACTTGGCGCACACCCCAGCACCCCCCCCGAACCAAATACCGCGAACCATCAGATGGTCGGTCCTGACGGTGAAGGGGATTGAGGATTGGTCGGCCCAGTTCCCGAAGAGCATGGCCTCGCTCTTGCCTCGGTTTACCTTGGCCCCCGATGCCCATTCGAACTGGTCACAAATGCACATGAATCTGCGCACGGACAGCGGATCCGAGCAGAAAATGGCGATGCCATCCATGTACAGGGAGGCCTTAACCTGCAGGCCCCCGCTGCCAGGAGTAGTCACCTCTCTCAGGCTTGCATCCTTCCTGATGGACTCGGCAATGCTCCCAAAGATTTTTTTTTATTTCAAAATATACTTTATTCATAGAAATAAATCTTTGGTACCTGTACAATTTGTCATGTTGTTCATAGATATATACATTGCATGTCTAAAACATTACAAAGAACAGATTGAATTAATCGAATTTACAGTATCCTATTTACAGTTCCCTTTATTAACCATCCAGTCTCTTATTATTTAGCTGTGGCTTCAGCGGAACCCACCTACTGAGTGGGTACCCTGTTATACAATAGCAAAGGAACCTTCTTTAATCCCCAGTTTATGGGGTTACCATTGTCCATTTGACTGTCCTGTCTCTGGGGTAGCTGTCTGCATCCCCATGGTGAGCTCGAACTGCTGGACCTTCGCTGGGTCGAGGTAGCTATCCAGCTCCTCACTGGGGTCATTTACCCGCTCTGGTGACATTGAGCCAAGGCAAGGGTCCGCACCATCCAGTTCTGTGTCTGATAATGGGACTGTCAGAGGATCACAGCTTTCAGTTACCTGAAGTTTTAGATTAGATTAGACTTACAGTGTGGAAACAGGCCCTTCGGCCCAACAAGTCCACACCGACTCGCCGAAGCGCAACCCACCCATACCCCTACATTTTACCCCTACCTAACACTACGGACAATTTAGCATGGCCAATTCAGCTAACCCGCACATCTTTGGACTGTGGGAGGAAACCGGAGCACCCGGAGGAAACCCACGCAGACACGGGGAGAACATGCAAACTCCACACAGTCAGTCGCCTGAGTCGGGAATGAACCCGGGTCTCAGGCGCTGTGAGGCAGCAGTGCTAACCACTGTGCCACCCTGCCGCCCATAAGTTGTGGGGCAGTGGGTACCCCCTGGTTCTCACTGAGTGGAGGGTGGACTTCGGGGGGTCCATTGTTTCCTGGTTGGGAGGAAATGCCCTCCTCTTTATCTACGGCGCTCTGTCTCTTCTTCTGTTGGTGGTGGCCTTCTTTGCACCTGTCTTCCCCATCCGAAGTGCTGGCCGTCTCTCCCTCGTGCAGCTGTCTTTTCGCCCTTTGCTGGGAGGCTTTGGGGGCCTGGCAGGATTTTCTCTTCCTGTTTTTGACAGGTATCCGCTCCTCTGCCTTCTCGATTACCTCCTCCTCCATTGCTTCCATCTGCCCAGCTAGAGCTAGGATCAGCTGCTGTGTCTCTCCGCTGGCTGCTGCCTCCTCCACTCCAGCCTGTTCTTCTTTCTGGGTGCCACCAGTCTCTGTTTCCCTGCTGTCTGGGTGGACCTTGCTGGTCTTTGGAGATCCACGGCTCACATTGACACCTCCAGCCATCTGTGTGTAAGTGGGGGTCCCCCCCCGTCTTGGGCAGGTCCTGTACATGTGGCCCGCCTCTCCACACGGGTTGCAGCTCTTTGCTTCCTGACAGTCCTTAGTCAGGTGACCCTCCTGTTTGCAATTCCTGCAGATGGTCACCCTACAATCCGCCACCACGTGTCCCGCCTTCCCGCAGGTTCGGCACACTTTCGGCTGCCCTGCATATGTCAGGTAGCCTCTGCTCCCTCCAATTGCGAAGCTCGAGGGTGGGTGGAGAATGTTCCCATTACCATCGACCCGCAGAGTTACCCTGACCTGCCGCTTACTGGTCCAGATCCCAAAGGGGTCGATCACATCGATGGCTTCTCCCTCAACTTGGACGTACCTTCCCAGGAAGGTCAGGACATCAGCCGCTGGAACATAGGGGTTGTACATATGGATTGTAACAACCCGACTCCTCTGTGCAGGAAGCACACACAATGGGATTGCTGACAAGATGGAGAATAGCGGCTCCCCTTCCTTCTCCTTGAAGACCTTCAGGAGCTGCTCTCACTGCTTCACACTTCTGAAGGTCACATCAAAGTAGCCTGCCCCAGGGAAATCCTGCAGACAGTACACGTCCGCTGCAGTGAACCCACAGCATCCCAACAGCACTTTCTTAATAAACAGGAGGCGATCGACTGGTGTACGACCCTCTACCTTCTTCACAGTCACCGTGACTGTGTTTCGAACCCCCTGGCCAGGGCTGCAAGCAGCTGCTGAGGCCTAGCTCAAAGGTTGGCTGGTACCTGAATTGGCGTTAGGCAGAAGCCAGCATGAAGATCCACAGAGAGCAGGTCAGCACAACCAAACGATCCTCTAACGTCCGATCACAATCCAGCAATGGTCTCCACTATCTCTGATGACTCGCAACTCGACACCCGTCACAACAAGAAGATCAAGTGCCTACAGGCAGTACACATCTGCTGCAGCGAACCCACAGCACTCGAGCAGAATTCTGAGCCAAAAGGCCAAGAAGCGATAGCCCCAAAGATTATGCTCAGATAAATCAAGCAAATTACTGATGCACTGTGGGCTTTACGACACAAGTCAGTCAATTAGCCTTGGAGAACTCACAGCACCATCAGTTTGGGTTCTGTTAAGACCGCAATTTGCAAGTTCACTGTACTGAACCAGCACACTATAACAACAAACAAGCTTTGTGTTACAAGCAAGCTAGCAAATAGTATGACTCATTTTTGGCATTTCTGGTCAGTTGATGAGCTCATGTATTCAAAGTTTGCAGTGGAGTGCTCCAGTAACAACATGATATTCTCTGGGATTGGGACTGATAGTCATTGACAGCAGTATGCCTGTGCTGGGGGAGAGCTGGTATTGGATTCCAACAGTTAGCCTTCCATTATAAAATACAAGTCCCTACAAGTTTATCTTGTCTGTGGGAGATGGGGAGGAAGGTTTTGTCAGTACATCTGTGTGTGCAGACATTGTCACATGAGCCTGTTAATCTGGAGTGCTGCCTGACCTTTCATCACTTCTCTTTCTGTTGTTTCTGCAAATTTCAAGGATCTGAGGGAATTCCCAACAGAAATGCAAAATGTCCTCTGCATACTAAGGGTCTTATAGCACTAAGGAAAGAAAGCAAAGCTAAAGATAGGAGAAAATCATCAAGTTCGTCAGTGAAATGAGATGTTTGTAAATCCTTTCTCAGTTCTTAAATTAGTTGCCGCCTTTCCTTCTGTGCCTTGCGACCAAAGATGCCTGTTTGATCCTGAATTTGAGGTAATTAATAATGACCATCTCAATTTAGGATGCTTCTACCCAGTGGAGAACTGGAACCATTGTCTTCAAAATAGATGGATGCAAAAATGTATATATATCCATCATGACATGACCTTTCCCTCCTCCACCCAGCTGGCTCTTGCTAAAAAAAGACAGGCAGAAAAATATAGAAAATCCAGGCTGGTGGAAGACTTAATTGCAGCTGCAAGGAGCTGGGACTCCTGCTTGGGTTGAAGGTGAGTTTAATGTACCATTTATACCAGAATTTAAGCAGTCATCATTCCCACATAGTTTCTACTAAATGCGTTTGTAGGTGTTTGACGTAAGTCAGGGTCAAATATATGGTAATTGCCACCCACTCTTGATTTAAAGAACCAATTTAAACTAGTTACCAAGAACATTTTACAATTTTCAAAATCCCTCTTGTAAATAATTGGAAAAATCCTTTCTGGAAACAACTGGAAAGGTGTACTATAGAAATCATTATTGTCTGCTACAGAATAGTGTTTTATTCATATGGCAATGTGGATTTGTCTATGATCCATGAGTGTTTTCCTTGGCAGTTTGAACAAGAAAAAACTGTCGTCTTCATTAAGTCTAAATTAATACCATTACAATCTATCCTGTCTTCTACTTAAAACCCCAGACCAGGTCAAGAAAGGGACACAAGGAACACCTTTGGTAAGTCATTCAAGTGGCACAAGTAAGAAGAGGGACTCTGTTATAAATGTAAATAAGGTTTTAGATTTTATTTTAGAGGATAGAATACAAAGATATCAAAAACATCAGATTGCATAGAACCCTTTGGTGTGGCAAAAATGGGAATATTGTGTGTGCTGTGGGGTACAATGTGTAGTGAGGGTCTGGAAAAAACATAGAAGAAAGAATACAAGTTTTTAGTTATTCAGACCAACTTGGGAAATTTGAGGTAATTTTATTGGAGACCTGCAGGCCTGCAGGGGATTTCTTCTGTTAAAAATGAAGAATGGATTTGCTTTACGGTCACTTGAGATTTGTATATTTTTCAAACTTAGTACTGTGAGGCATCCACTTGCATTCAAGGGAGGAATTGCAGCTTTTAATTGTCAGGATCTAACTTGCATTAACACAGTGTCCAAAGTTTAGACTTTTTTTTTGAGATTACATAGATTAGATTACATGCAGTGTGGAAACAGTCCCTTCGGCCCAACAAGTCCACAACGATGCGCAACCACCCATACATTAACCCCTTATCTAACACAACAGGCAATTTAGCATGGCCAATTCACCTGACCCGCACATCTTTGGACTGTGGGAGGAAACCCACACAGGCACAGGGAGAACATGCAAACTCCACACAGTCAGTTGCCTGAGGTAGGAATTGAACCCGGGTCTCTGACGCTGTGAGGCAGCAGTGCTAACCACTGTGCCACCATGCAGCCCACAAGACATTTACAAGCTAAAGTCAAATCACTCACTCTTACATGAGGCTTTCTCTGATTTTATGACTAATGTTATGACTGATATTTACTAATGTTAAGGTTTTCAATGGATTAGGTGATGTACCAGCATCGACTGGAAACAAATTTTGAAATAATTGTGGATCAGTTATGATTACAATGTTTAAAGACATGAACAAATATAATAAAAATCATGAATGGTCATTGGTACATTTTGGCATGGTTATGTGGGGGGAATTGTTAATGGCAACATGGCAGGCAGTTTAATGAAATTGCATCCTCCTTGGGGTGGCATAGTGGCTGAGACTGCAGCCTCACAGTGCCAGGGACCTGGCTTCAATTCCAGCCTTGTGAAATTTGCACATTGTTTGTGTGGACTTCCCCTGGGTGTTCTGATTTCCTCCCACAAAGATGTGCAGGCTAGGTAGATTGGCCATACTAAATTGCCCATAGTGTTCAGGGATGTGTAGGCTAGGTGGATTAGCTGTGGGGACTGCAGGGTTTCAGGGATGGGTGGGTTTTGTGGAATAACCTTCAGAGGGTCAGTCTGAACTCAATTGGGCTGAATGGCTTGCTACCATGTTGTAGGGATTCGTTGATAACATATTCTATGGCCTTCTTTGAGACTGGACAGACTGATACCAGCCACAGAGCAAAAGCTATTAAGGAGCTGAATCACACAGATAGATGTAAAATGAGGTATTGACAAGGAATATTTTCCATTGTGTATTAATAGGACCACCCACGTACAGTTGTATTGCAAAGTTTAAACTAATTATGTTGAATTGCGTTTTCCACAAGACCACAACAATAAATGGATTATGTTAAAACAGCAATTAGGTCAACATCGTGGGAAAATTATAAGAGGCAGTCTTTTGTCATTCATCACTATTTAAAATCATGTGTAGTACATCGCTATTTTGAAGAAGTTTGCATTATGTTGCTAGTCTTATTCCCTGACAGATGAAGTAGTTTTGCTTTCAGTAAGCTTTGTTTAATATACAAAGGCCACTTCTTTCAAAAATGTAGACTACGATTAAGTAAAATCTGAAAATGAAGGTGCTCAGGTCAAGGAAACAGGCAGATTTGTTTGTTCATGATTTGTTTAGATGAGAGTTTTCTTTTGCGTAGATGAGACATTTTAAAGCCAATTACAAGAATCATTAGTATTCTAGTCAGACATACATTTCAACACAGGTATCCTCTGATGCTCTACTGCAAGATTTGAGAAATCAATGGCACTGTATGTCAAGTAATATCTGACTGTCTTACTAATTCTCTGTAAATTTGGTAACATACTTGTAAATGGTGTGTGTGTGTGGGTTGGGGGGAGTGGGGTGGGGGGGGAAGGGGGGGGCGGGGTGGTGAGTGCTGGGTGGTTGTGGTGTTCACTCCAAGTATTGAATTCATAGATTCCAGCCAATATATTCATTTTCTTGCGAGTGTTCCATGTGCATTCATTTTGCAGGATGCAAAAATAAGATAAATGCAATTTTGGGTTCCCATCAGACTAACCAACTTTTCTATCTTGACCGTTGACTTCAGTGGTCTTTCTAGGAAATCCTATCTTTAAAACGAAAGTCAGCTGAAAGCAATGCTTTGTTATATGCCTTTTGGAGATCTTGTTAATTTGAATGTTGTGTTATGATATTTCAGACTTGCTTGCCACAGGCGAAATGCAAAATGTATTTTAAAATGAAACTACTATTGAGCTCACTCAAGAAGTTTAAATTCAGAAATTAAGGCAAGCAAGTTTGCACTGGATCTTGGTTGAGCATCTGCACCATGATGCAACAAACAATAATTTGTCATTCTAATGTTTGTTGCACTCATTGTACTGACATTATTTATTTGAACTCAGAGAGATATAAGAAATTCTAATGAATGGTGAGAGCTTTAGATCCTAGTCACAAGGGGGCGTTATTGCTACATCTGTATGTCATGGCAATGTACCAAGTGTGGGGGCAGCCAAAATCAACTCTCATTAAATGAAGATGCTAAACTTTCGCCAAGGTAGCTGACACTGTTGAGCCCAAGAAATAATAAAGTGTACACCAGAAAAACTGTGGGACACAGAGGTCATAGAGTTTTATAAAGTCATGAGGGGCATGGATAGGATGAATAGCCAAGGTCTTTTTCTCAGGGTGGGGGAGTCCAAAATGAGCAGTTATAGGTTTAAGGTGAGAGGGCAAAGATTTAAGAAGAACTTGACGGGTACCTTTTTCATGCAGATGGTGGTATGTATATGGAACAAGCTGCCAGAAGAAGTGATGGAGGCAGGTACAATTACAATATTTAAAGGACATTGGGATAGGTATATGAGTAGGAAGGATTTAGTAGGATATGGGCCAAGTGCTGGAAAATGTGATTAGGTCAGACTGGGATATCTGGTTGGTGCAGACTATTTGGACCAAAGAGTCTGTTTCCTTGTTCTATGACTCTGTAGGAACACAAAATAGGTTTCCTAATTTTGTCAGAACATTTTATTCAAATTTGCAAGTTAGATATTTGAAAAATGAGTAAATTAGCTTTATTTGTGGTTTCTTTTTCACAACTATTGGGTTGGCTAATTGTTTGCTTATATCTTTTCTGTAAATATGTTTGTATATGTAATGAAATTTGATATTTTCTGCCTTATGGATTGCTTGGAAATTTTAGAAGATCCCACATAAACCCCAGCATGTAACTTGTTATAAGCATTCATTGGATTCATTGGTAAACCTGCTATACAGAGTTCAGTAAAAAAAATGCAAAAGCCAAGGCTGTTTGTGGTGCAGTGATAGTCTCCCTGCCTCTGAGCCAGGAAGCTCATATTTGAGTTTGAATAAAATGTTCTGACAAAATTAAGAGATCTATTTTGTGTTCCTACAGGGTCATCGAGTAAGGAAACAGACTCTTCGGTCCAACTCATCTGCAAGCTTCAAGACTCGTTAGCTCTGGAGATGTATGTGATTATACCACTGAACAGATTGATGAGAAATATTTCAAACTCTAAACCTGCTGATTTCAAATCATGCAGTCAGTGAGACCGTTTGTACAAACTCAACATGTTTATAAAATCTTCTATCCAGATTAGTATCTCACACTACCATTTCATTATCAACAATAAAATGTCCTGCATTACTAGAATACTTGGTACTGCACTTGAAGAGTTCACCAAAACTGTAACCGTGATATAATAATTCTATGTGGAAAATGTTTGGGCTAACATTTGATGATCTAATTTTACCTGCAGTGATTCATGTGTGGAAATGAACTTTGAGCGGAAGTGATGGCTGCAGGTACAGTTACACAGTTTTAAAGACGTTTGGATAAGTACATGAATAAGAAATATTTGGAAGGATATGAGCTAGGCACAGGGAGGTGGGAATAGTTTAGTTTGGGATTAAGACTGGTACAGATTGCCTGTACTGAAGGGTCTGTTTCCATGGTGCATGACTGTTTGACTCTCCTCTTCCATCCTCCATCCCATCCCCCCACCCCTCATGTCTGCCCTTCACCAGCATTTCCATCTCTGGGAATCGCATTCTGTTCCATTTAACTCTCTCCTCGGGGTCGGACAATGATGGCTGCATAGGCCCAAGTGCAATACCAGATGTGGCCACTCGTTCTTGTGCTGCAGGAGAGCTGCTGACCTCTGGCTGTCAGCTTCCATTGGTAGGAGATCTTCCCTATATAAGATGTTATGGTGATATATTGGATCTGATGGAGTTGGAAGCTCTAGTGACAGGGTTCCAAATTCTCACTTGTGGAGAAATAAGTTAGCATTTCATATCAATGGCCTTTTATCAGTTTGAAAACTTGGGCAGACGTTAACAAGAGCAGCAGAGTTCCTAACATCAAAACTGGCGGATTGTACCACTGCTGACCCGATTTCTGAGAACCCAGACAGAATAATGGGGTTTAGATGACCATTACACTGTTGGGTTTCACATGTCCCTTAATCCAAGGCACCATCCTGCAAAGTTTATCTGAAATTGGCCTAAGGGCCACAGAGGAGTTTGTCAAAAAAGTCAGAAATTTCACTTATGAATTACTTATGGATACGCATACCATCTAGATTTCAGCAACCTTGGTGTTTTTCTTAATCTTTTTGTGTTGTATTTAAAATAGGACCCTGCATGAGTTTGAATCAGGTGCACAAAGTGGCTGCCTATATATTAATGGTTGCTATGGATGGTAGCTTTATTCATCTGATTGTCATCTATCTGACATCTTCCCTACTTCCAGTTTCTCCAGTTCAGGGCCCTGCAGTGACCTTCATGTGTCACTAAACATGTGTCCTCTGGGCTTGGCCACCAACTCTGAAGGCAACACCTTGCTTACTGTTGTGCATTGAATCATCCAATATTGCAGAAAGGGAGCAAACCATTTTGCCTGTAAAATCAGACTAAACTCCTTGCACTTGCTAAATCAGGCTTTTGCTGTTTACTGTGATCTGTAGCTTTTGAACAGTATGCCTTCTACACTTTGAATTTCTCCCAGAAAAGGTGCAATACACAGCTCTATTTGATCACCATTGGCCTTGTTGGATTAGCCAAGTAGTTGTTTCGATAGTTATTCTTACAAATGCCTCATAACTATGCCCCGAGATGGCTGTAATCAATCATCTGGAGGAATATCATTAAAGCTAGTAATGTAAGAGAGAAAAAGAAAATCAGTTCTACCGAGAATGTCATCAGTCATGTCTGCAAGTCTGGTTCCAGACATTGACACATTTCCAAGGTGGTACACACTAGAAAGTATCGTTCCATGCTTAATTCCAAGTTGGTGATGCCTTAGTGGTATGCAGCTTAAGTTTTATATGCCCTAGCTGCTGTGTCCCAAGAGGTTGTTGACTGCGTTCTGCTTCTCTTGTTGTTCCTGAATTTTCAGGTGTCTTACACTGTCATACTTGGTGCTAAGATCTGCCAATCTCCAGGTCCTTTAGATATTGGGACAAAATATTTTTGTTGTTTCATCTAAGTGCTCTGCTTGTTTGGAGATATAAGTTTACTGCAACATGCTGTGGATACCTGTTCCATTATAGGGTTGAAACTGCATTTTAAAAAATAGTCAATGTGATGGATAATCAATGGAAAATGCTGTCTTAAAACAATAGGGTTGTCAACTTTCAAGATGGATCCTGAGCTGTGGCCCACTTCTGCTAGACTTGTACCTTGTAATAATTTTTAGGGATCAACAATAAATGATGGCTGAGCCAGTGATGTCCACATCCCATGTATGAATAAAACGTAACAACAGTGTGTAGTGTATATTCCAATTTCAGGCTATCTCCAACTATATGTATTGATGGAATTCAGAATGATTGCTTTCTCTGTGTGATTCAGAAATAGTTTTTTTTAAAACACATTTATTCTGCTTTAGAATTATGAGGCAAACAGGATATAGTTGCACCCAACAGTAAAAAGAGGTACATGATTTTCATTGAGAATACTTTGGTGATTTTAATAAAAATGATGGTGAGAAGTTAGTGCATGATGAGGTACAGCCAAAGATAAGTGAAGGGAAAAAACAGAGAGTGAAACATCAGATTAGGAAATATGTTCTACAAGGTATTATTTTTCTTCCAAAGATTTTGCAAGCAATATAGATCTCAAACAATTTTGTAGCATCCCTATGTGAGAAGGACAATGTCACCTAATAGACAATAGGTCTACAGACCTGTCAGATGCCTGCAAACCAGATGTCAAGATGATCATTACTTCATTGTCTATGACTGTGGAGGTACCAACCACACAACCTATTTATCACCAGGTCATTTCAAGTGGCCACAGGAAACCTGTTTGATGTCTCCTAGGATATTGTTGGCCACATGTTATCTAAATAACTGACATCATTATTTTATGCATTGGGCAACAGAATGGCACCATGTGCTAAATGCCCAGGCTGTGCAGGGCCAGATGTTAAAAATGTGCCATGCCAATGCCGCATGTGTTGGAATCTGCCACAGTGTATACCGTCTCAGTAATTCTACCCTCCTGAATTCTGAACAGGAGATGGTTTGTCAGGCATAAGGAGTACCTCTTGCTGCTACAGGAATAAACTGCAACTGAGAATCATGATAATGAGCTTTGTACAGCCACTAGAATGGCCACTAAGATATTCATAGCTCTCCTAATGAGATATTTTCAATGTTTTGATAAATCAAGAAGATGAAAGGAAGAAGTAAAATATCTCCAGAAGAACCACTACAAACTTTAACTTGTTTTTTGCGGGGCCAAATTGTTCTGATTTGGAGATTCCTGGGGAGTTGACTTTGTTCTCCATGGAAGGAATACATTACAGAGTGGAAAATCAGGAGGATTGTTACTCACAGGACTTCTCATTGACGACTACAAGTAAGGATCAGAACAATGAAGTGTCTTTTGTAGGACAGACTTTCTTCATCACTATTTCCATTTTGTCATCCATCATTACAGGGGTAATAAATGCTTCAATTCAGTCCCCATTCTATAGTACTACATTGCCTAATTGTGCAAGTTGTAATATCATGAATAAACAACTGGAACACAACATAAGTGGAGCACTACCTGTATTGTCACAAGTTTTATAAAGCATTGAACCCAATCTATGGAAGTATATATTCTGTGCCCTGGACTTCAAAAGAGAATATAAGTCATCTTACTCTTTCCACACATGCTGCTTCCAAATGCTATCAAAACCATCTCTGTCTTGTGCTTATCGTAGACAAACTCTAATAACCAGTGTCGCAAGATATGTTTGTTTTTCTGTGCCACTAAATGCCCATGAGATGAAGACTGAAGCTTGCATAGCAGCAGGAGTCACTGCTGAGTGCAGCTTTTGAGCAATTGCCTGGGAAAGCTGGTGCAGTATCATTTGTGTCTCATGTGTGGTGTTGTAGATACTTGCTGTATATTGTGGGAGGCAGCCTCAAAAAGATTGTGTTGAAGAGTGTGGTGCTGGAAAAGCATAGCCGGTCACGCAGCATCTGAGGAACAGGAGAATTGACGTTTCAGGCATAAGCTTTTCATTAAGAATGAGGCTTGTGGCCCAAGAGGGCTGAGAGATAAATGAGAAAAGGGTGGGGCTGGGGAGAAGGTAACTGAGAATGCGATAGGTAGATGAAATAGAGTGAAGATGATAGGTCGGAGACGAGGGTGGAGTGGATAGTTGGGAAGGAAGATGGACAGGCAGGACAGGTCATGGGGGCGGTGCGAGTTGGAAGGCTGGATCTGGGATAAAGTGGGGGGAGGGGAAATGGGGAAACTGGTGAAATCCACATTGATCTCATGTGGCTGGAGGGTCCCAAGTCATTGCTGATGAAGAGCTTATGCTCGAAATATCGATTCTCTTGCTCCTCAGATGCTGCCTGACCAGCTGTGCTTTTCCAGCACCACACTCTTCCACTCTGACATCCAGCATCTGCAGTCCTCACTTTCTCCTCAAACAGATTGAGTCCAGTTATTGCTGCGAGACACAAACTTAATCCTGGTCTGCATCAGCAGCCTGTCACTTGCAGTGTTTCATCAACTGACTTTTTGAACTGAGAACTTTTGCCATCGAATGCACAGCTTGCTTTAGTTGAAAGGGTTGGGTTCCCTGATATTGGGGATTCCTATAGCGATTCTTTGTCTTTAAGAAACACTATGTGCAAGTTTCTCCTGTAACAATGTAGTGTTAGTTTTTATGAAAAAGGATATTCTCTGAGAGGTCTTTTTCAGATGATTTGATGGTATATACAGTTGAAGTGGAGCATAAACTGTAAGAGTTGTGACTGTTTTTGATTGGTTCAGGCTCGATGGGCCAAAGAGCTACTTTACATGTTGTAGATCTCCATGACTTTGTCTGTCACAGCATGGATGCCCAGGAAGGCAAGGAGACTGGTCCATGTAGATGTTAGTGCAAATTCCTTTTGTTATGGTTAACTTGTCTTCCATTGTTAGATTGCTAATAACCTTGAGGACTGGTTTGGAGATGTAGGGATGGGAAAGTGAATACATGCAGCCAGTGTCACTCTTTCAACATGGCATGCAAGACACCCTTTTGATGGTTACTTTACATGTGCATCACACAGTCTTTCCCTCCTTTATGCAGTCATTTATTTAATGTTAATCTCATCAAAATTATGTCCTTATCTTTTCTGCCACTTTCCAAAGTCAAGCATCTTTCTTTGGGAGTCTGTCTCCATTCCTCCACTTGTAAATGTTTCAGAAATTTGCCACAGAACTTGGCAACTATTATAGCTGCCTAATGGTCTGTTCAGATGATAATAAGACCTGCACATCCCACAACCTGCTGCTGCTGCTGTCTGAACTATCACTGGCCTTTTTAAAGGCTGCAATAAAGGATTTTCCACTGTCTCACCATTATACTCCTGTGTTGTATTGTGCTTGGCCAATTTTAATGCATATTTAATGACAATAGAAAATGCTGAGGTTACTCAGCAGGTCCAGCAGCAATTTGGAGAGAGAAGCATTGTATATGGATCTGAAAGGGTTAATATCATGGAGTTCCATAAATAACACCCATTATGATGATGACATAGACTAATGAGGCATTGGTTCTCAAAGGAGTGACATAGTATCAATCCCTACAGGAAAGGGTTTTCTTCTACCATACGAAGCCAAGATGGTAAATTCCTGCAGTTAGGAGAGGATGATGGTCACCATTATGGGCAGCAGCGAATGCAGTGTAGTGAATTAGGATGCCCTTCCAATTAAAAATGTAGAGTTTACTTTACAATTTGCTGATATATTATCAGAACCAGAGAATGTGGGCAAGTATAGTTTTTAAGCCAATAGAGTGGCAGAGAAAGGCTCAGGAGAAGAACAGAAGATAAAACCTTCGGTGAGATAGAGGGCAGAAGTGATAGAGAATATGAGAAATGCTACAAAGAGATGATTACAATACAAATAAAGCAGCTTGTGTGCCGTGAATACTGATTGTCACTTATCAGTCCAATCTTTGTATGCTGTCCAGATCTTGCTGCATTTGGGGAGCGACCTTTTCAGCAGTTGAAGAATTGTGAATGGTGCTGAACATTGTACCATCATCAGTGCACTGCTAATCCTATGACGGATCTGCTCATTTTTCACTAACTTTCCCCCAGACTGCCTGGCATACTCAGCCATTTTGGATGACAGTTAAGAATCACATATAGGCCAGATTTGATAAGAATGACACATTTTCCTTACCAAAAACAGATCCGTGAACCAAGTGGGCTTCTATACATAATCGTAATTTCATGCAGGTCTTTACTAAGACCAGCTTTATATTACAGATTTATTAACTAAACTCAAATTCAATCTGATCCAGAGTCTTGGTGTTTGAATTGGTAGCCCACTGACATTATAACGAAAACACATCCCCCCTTTGAGACTTGCCTTGAACAGTGCAGCTGGCCAAGGATAGTGGGGTCAAATTGGGAGGCAGAATTCAAGTGAGAGGTGAGTGGAAACTCTGGCCTGCAAGTGGCAGACTGAACGGATGTGTTCAATGGAGCAATAAATGCTTACTCTCCAGTTCAGAAGAAAGCATATTCCCACTCAGTGAATTCATCTAGATTCTAAAATGGAAGAAATTGCCAGGTGTTTTGTAGAAAGATAAAAAGGCAAATGGTAAATGTCAAGCAAGTGCTTAAAATGGCAAGTGAAAGAAATTTGAGCAGATGAATGAAGGGCCCGGAGAATCATGAAGTGAATGGTTCGTTCAGAATATTGAGAAAGAGAGTCTATTTAATGGTGATGCTGGAAATGGCAGAGAATGATCCACTGAATACAAAGATTGTTTAAACTTATATGATGAGGAGGTTTGTAGTGAGCCCAATAGTTTATCTCCTCTGTGAGGTAGGTAAGTGGTTCACGTATGGAATGAATTGCCAGAGGAAGCTGTGGATACAGTACAATTATAACATTTCAATGGCACTTGGATAAGTACATGAATAAGAAAGATTTGGAGGGAAAGGACCCAAACACAGGCAAGTGGGACTAGCTTAGTTTGGGAATATGGCTGGTGTGAATTAATTGGCCGGAAGGGTCAGCTTCCATGACTCCAGATCGACCTGATGAGGATCTACACTGGTTTTGAAGTTGTGCCTGGCAAGGCTGATTCCGTTTATGAATAAATCACTTGGAAAGGTGGATCTAACAGACTCTGGATTTCCCAAAAAACTGTGAAAATATATCTCCTGCAAAATGGTGTAATTTAGATGAGATCCATGGTGAGAACAGCATGAAAAGAAACTTGATAAGAGGCTACAATTGAATACATGAGATTTGTTTTGCTCCAAGATTTTAAATTGTCCATTTGCATCCATTTGTTTTCTTTTCAATTGTTGTGGAAAAAGAATGAATTGTATGAGGTTAATGTTCATAATGTGCTTTCTCAACTGAAGATTACGAAAGTAGCTCATCAAGAACCACAAGTCAGTTGAATTAATAATTGATATGGATAGATGAAAGGCAGCCTGCCAAATTGGTTTTGTAAAGTGTGGATGAAACCTAAGCATCATATTAATGTATCCCCAAAGGAGATTCCAAGTGCTTAAAGGAAACAATGTTAAAAAGACTGCTCGGAAACCTACAGGTATAAGTGGAGTAGGTGAAGATATTGTCATTCTCTTTATTCTGGTAGAGGAAACATTTACTTACACAAAGATATGCTTTGACAGTCCAAGCTGAGAGGTGCCTCAATATTCTGTGGAAGAATTGTTTAATGAATTGAGACCTGAGTAATGATATTACATGTTATTTTATATCTACAAATCTCCTTTCTTATTAGTTAGGTTTTAGCTTGGAGCTTTGGAGACTCTTTTGAACATTTTGGCTTGGGAATGCATAGGAAGGAAAAGGATGATCACACGAGAAATAACAAACAGCCCTCAACCCTATTGTGGGTGTCAGCTATCACATGGTTGGTAGCATTCTTGCCTCTGAATCAAGGTTGAGAGCTGAAGTTCCACTCCAGGACTCAAACACAAAATTCGAAGCTGACACTCTAGAATGTGCAAACTCTGCACAAACAGTCATCTGAGGATGGATTTAAACCTGGGTCCCTGGCACTGTGAGGTAACAGTGCTAACTGCTGAGTCACCATGCTTGACCTTTAGCTCTAAGCACTATATCTACCACCTTCATGAAAACATTTAGTGAATTGGCCTCAACCATTTCCTGTGGCAGAGAATTCCACGGACTCACCACTCTCTGAGTGAAGAATTTTCTCATCATCTCAGTCCTAAATGGGCTACACTCACCCTTTTGACTATGACCCCCTAGTTCTGGAGTCCCCAGTCATTGGGTACATCTTTCCTGCATTACATCAGTCCTGCTAGAATTTTGTAGGTTTCTGAGATCTCCCCTATCCATCCAACTCCCAGTGAATATAGTTCAAATTGATTCAAATTCATACATCAGTCGTGCCATCCCAGGAATCAGGCTGGTAAATCTTCATTCCATTTTCCCTTTGACTGGAACATCCTTTCTCAGATAAGGAGACCAAAGACACACTACTCCAGGTGTGGTCTCAAGGCCCCTGTACAATTGCAGCATGATAGCTCCAATCCTGTACTCAAATCTTCTTGCTATGAAGGCCAACATACCATTTGCCACCTCACCTATCTTTTGCACCGACATGCTTAATTTTCAATGACTGATGTACTCAGGTCTCATTGCACCTCCCCCTTCACAATCTAATGCCATTTAGATAATTTACCTTCTTGTTTTTGCTCTCAAAGGGGATAACTTCACATTTATCCATGTTATAATTCATCTGCCTCAAATTTTCCCATTGTCTAAGCTTGTCCAAATCACAGTAAAGCATCTCTGTATCCTCCTCACAGTTCACTGTCTCACTCAATCTTATCCTGAAAATGTGTTGCTGGTCAAAGCACAGCAGGTCAGGCAGCATCCAAGGAACAGGAAATTCGATGTTTCGGGCCAGAGCCCTTCATCCTGATGAAGGGCTCTGGCCCGAAACGTCGAATTTCCTGTCCCTTGGATGCTGCCTGACCTGCTGTGCTTTGACCAGCAACACATTTTCAGCTCTGATCTCCAGCATCTGCAGCCCTCACTTTTCACTCACTCAATCTTATATCATCTGGAGATATTGCATTTAGTTCACTGATCAAATCACTAATATCCATTGTGAATAGCTGGAGTTCGAGCACCGATGTCTGTGGAGCCCCACTAGTCACTGCCTGAACCGTTCATTCCTATAATCTGTTTCCTGTCTGGCAACCATTTCTCTATCAATGTAAAATAGTGTGGTGCTGGAAAAACACAACCAGTCAGGCAGCATTCAAGGAGCAGGAGAATCGATTTTTCAGGCATAAGCCCTTCATCGACATTGATTCTCTTGCTCCTCGGATGCTGCCTGACCGGCTGTGCTTTTCCTGCACCACACTCCGAGTCTCATCTCCAGTATCTGCAGTCCTCACTTTCTCCTCTATCAATGTTAGTGCATTACCTCAAACCACTGTGCTTTAATTTTACATGCGAGTTTGGGACCAATCAAAAGACTTCTGAAACTTCAAGTAAACCACATCCACTGACCTCATCTTATTAACCGTATGAGAAAAATTCCAGGAGATTCTCCAAACATGATTTGTAATTCATGGTGACTCTGTCATATCCTATTATTAAATCATTTTCAATGGTCTCTAACATTTTCCCTACTAACGATGTCCACCTTAACCGTTCTATAATTCCCTGTTTTCTCTCTACCTCCTTTTCTAAATAGTTGGGGTTACATGAGCAACTTTGTAATCAATGAGAATCATTCCAGCTCTATAGAATCACGAAAGCTGATCACCGATACACCACTCGTTCTAGGGCCACTTCCTTACCTATTCTGTGATGTCGATTATCAGGCCTTCGAGATTTATTGGCATTTAATCTGATCAGTTTTCCCAACAGCATTCCCATACTAATACTGATTTCCCTTAGTTCCTCCCTCTTCACCTTGTCTTTCTCAACAGTTTTGGGATGTTAAGTGTGTGAAGACAGAATGGTATGGATTTAATTGTTCTGCCATCTGTTTGGTCTCCATTATAACTTGCTTTGTTTCTGATTGTGAGGGACCTACATTTATATTCACCCACCTTTTTCTCTTCACATGCCTATCGAAGCTTTTGCAATCAGTTTGTATGTTCCCTGCAATATTATTGTCATACTCTATTTCCCCCACTCTTTAATTAATCTCATTGGCTTCCTTTGCTGAAATCTAAACTGGTCCAAACCCTCAGGCCTTTTTGTGTGCCTCTCACTCGGATCTAATGCTATCCCTAATCTCCTTTTTTAGCCACATTTGGGTCACCTTTCCTGTTATACGTACTGACAGTATCCTTTTTGAATGTTATATTGAGTCGTTTTGACCTTTTCAGAGAGGCAAAGATCTCAAGGCCATGATCAAGTTGTCCTTCTGAATATATATTGATCAATAAACATCTCAAAGACAGATCTGATAGTACAGAGAGGCAGTGGTGTCATGGTAATGTCATTGGGCAAGCAATTTGAAGGCCCTGGATATCGGGTTCAAATCCCAGCACAGCAGCTGCTGAAATTTAAATTCGTTATTCTAGAATTTCAAGGCATTGGTCAGACCACTTTTGGAATATTGTGTACAATTCTGGTCTCCTACCTCCTATCGGAAGGATGTTGTGAAACTTGAAAAGGTTCAGAAAAGGTTTACAACGATGTTGCCAGGGTTGGAGGATTTGAGCTATTGGGAGAGGCTGAATAGGCTGTTTTTCCTGGAGTGTTGGAGGCTGAGGGGTGACCTTATAGAGGTTTATAAAATCATGAGGGGCATGAATACGATATTTAGACAAGGTCTTTTCCCTGGGTGGGGGAGTCCAGAACCAGAGGGCATAGGTTTAAGGTTGAGAGGGGAAAGATATAAAAGGGAACTAAGGGGCAACTTTTTCACACAGAGGGTAGTGAGTGTATGGAATGATTGCTAGACGAAGTGGTAGAGGCTGATATAATTGCAACATTTAAAAGGCATCTGGATGGATATCTGAATAGAGGGATATGAACCAAGTGCTAGCACATAGGAGTAGGTTAGGTTGGGATATCTGGTCATCATGGATGGGTTGGAACGTAGGGTCTGGTTCCATGTTGTACATCTCCATGACTCTATTTTAAGGTGACACCTTATTTTTAAAAAGTGACATTTCAGTGTAAGTTTTCCCATGAGAAGGAATATCTACTCTACAGCAAGCCTGTCAATACGTCCTCAGGATCTTGTGTTGCATTCAATACTGCATGCAGTTCTAGTCTGCCTGCTATAGGAATGATGTGAAACTTGAAAGGGTTCAGAAAAGATTTCAGAAAAGGTTGTTTCCAGGGTTGGAAGGTTTGAGCTATTGGGAGAGGCTGAACAGGCTGGGGCTGTTTTCCCTAGAGGGTTGGATGCTGAGGGGTGACCTTATAGAGGTTTATAAAATCATGAGGGACATGGAGAAGATGAATAGCCAAGGTCTTTCCCTGGTTGGGGGACTCCAAACCTCGAGGTTTAAGGTGAGAGGGGAAAGATCAAATGGACCAAAGTAGCATTTTCATGCAGAGGCTGGTGTGTATATCAAATGAACTGCTAGAGGAAATGGTGGAGGCTGGTACAATTACAGCATTTAAAATGCACCTGGATGGGTATATGAATAGAAAGGGTTTAGAGGCATATGGGCCAAATGCGGGCAAATGGGACTAGATTAATTTCGGATATCTAGTCAGCTTGGAGGAGTTGGACTGAAGGGTCTGTTTCCGTGCTGTAAGTGAATCTTTCTTTTAATCTTTCTTGCCTCTTTCTTTTAAACTTTAGTGAATACAAGCCAGTCATTTCAACTTTTCCCTAGGAGACAATCTTCTCATTCCAGGTGTTAGTCTCATAAACTTTCTCTGAACCACCTTCAAAACATGTAAATGCTTCTGTAATAAGGTGATCAATTCTGTCCACATTACTCCAAATATGGTTTCACCAGGAGCCTGCACAACAGATGTATAACCTCCCTACTTTTAGATTCAATTCCCCTCTTGATAAATTTTATTTCCTTTTTAATAATTTTCCCAATTGCTTGCATAGAGTCAAACAGCATGGAAACAGACACTTCAGTCCAACCAGTCCGTGCCAACCATAATTCCAAACCAAACTAGTCCTACCTACCTACACTTGGCCCATATCTCTTGAAACATTTCTTATTCAAGTACTTCCTAAACGTCTTTTAAACATTGTAACTGTATCTGCCTTTAACACTTCCTGTGGAAGTTCATTTCACACAGGAACTATTCTCTTTGCACAAAAAAAATGTCTCTCATGGCCTTTTTAAATCTTTCTTTTCTCATCTTAAAAATATGCCCCCTAGTCTTGACATGTCCACCCTAGGCAAAAGACATCAGCCATTGACCTTATCTATTTCCCTCATAATTTTATAAACCTCTATAAGATCACTTCTCAACCTCCTACACTCCAATGAAAAAAGTCACAGCCTAGCCTTATATTTCAAACTCTCTATTCCTGGCAAATCTCTTCTGAACTCTCTCTATCTTAATAATATCTTTCCTGTAATAGGGTGACCAGAACTGGACATTACTTCAGGACAGACCTCGTGAATGTGCTGGACGACAACAGCATAATGTCTCAACTCCTATACTTGGTCTGAGCAATGAAGGCCAACATGCTAAAAACATTCTGAACCACCTTGTCTACATGTGATGCAAACTTATCTGCATATGAACCCTTTGTGAGTAATGGACAAAGACACTCCGATTCATGTGCATCTGAAAGCTGTGCAATCTCTCTCCATTTAGTTAATGTGCTTCTTTTTATTCTTCATGCCAAAATTGACAATTTCACATTTTCACATCATACTCTATTTGCCTGCTCACTTGACCTATTCGAGTCTTATGTAGCAGCCTTAATAACCTCACAATTTAATTTTCTACCTATCTTTGTGTCCTCAGCAAATTTGGAAGCAATACTTCATTTTCCTCGATTGAAGTTATTCAAATAACTGATAAAGAATTGAGGTTCTAACATCGATCTCTATGACACACCACAAGTTACATCTTTCTAGCCTTAAACGAAATTCATTCCATGCTTACTCACTGATTCCTGTTGACCAGCCAATCTTCCAACCATGCCAATATGCCACCCTCTATACTATGAGTCTTTATTTTCTACAATAACCTTTGGTATGACACACTATCAAATGCTTAAGTTCAGTTGCAAGTTAGGGTGGGTAATAAATGCAGGCCTAACATCAATGTCCACCACAGTGAAAAACTACATTTAAAATATTATCATGTTGCTGCTATTGGCAGCTTGCTGTACACATATTGGCTGTTGTGTTTCATACATTAATATAGTGATTACCTTTTCAAGCAATGAAGTATTATTTTGAATATCCTTTAAGATTTTCTATCGTCATAAAACCATAATATAAACATAAGTCTTTTTTCTACTTTCCCAGAACACAAATTAACCTTTACTTAATCATGTACTGTGTCCTGTTCCCAAAATAAATTGAACAAATGTTGACAGTATCAATTTAACATTGCTCTGTATGCTTGATAATGACTAATTGTTTTACATCAATAATCTGAATTCAAATCGTCAGGAAAAAAACTGCTCAAACAAACTGACAAAATTGCCGGAAGCATCTGAATCTGATGAGGTAGGTGAAGATCTAATGCTAATCTTATCTAATCCTTGTCCTATTTTGTTGAGAATGTAGTTCTTGTTTATTTATGAAGTAGTGAAGTACGTTTTGCTTGACCAATAAGTGTTACCACGATAACTCTGTACGCAATATATTAATAAAAATTTTGAACTGAGTACAGTTCCTGTGCTCTTAGCTCTAACATCAAAACTGCTGAATAAACATAAAGCTATTGCTGCTTACAGCAGAAGCAAGACTGTGACAGCATCGATGTGCAAGTATGTGGGTGAATGTAAATACAGGGGTCTTGAATTGGGCTTGGACTGTTGGGGTCCTGAATAGTCGTGTTTTGGGCACCAGGAGGCATTCATCAGGAAGTGATTGGTCTGAGATGTCTGGTAGAGGGAAGAGTTCAAGTACTGGTGAGATTTAGGGTGGAATTTCAACCCTCTCTGCTCCTACCCTCAACCCCACCTCACCTGATGTGTTTAGAGATTGGGAAGCATTTAATTGTGCAAGTGAGTGCCAGATGAGGAACTCAGCCACCTTCCCATCTCTACCCCAATGAGATCTGTGGCAGAAATGTTCATAGGTGGATGCCCTACCCAAATGCCAATCAAGAACCTAAAGTGGGAGCCGAGAGTGTGGTGCTGTAAAGGCACAGCAGGTCAGGCAGCATCCAAGGAGCAGGAGAATTGATGATTCGGGCATAAGCCCTTCATCAGGATTGAGGCTTGTGGGCCAGGGCAGCTGAAAGATAAATGGGAGGGATGTGGGGATGGGGGTAAGGTAGCTGAGAATGTGATAGGTAGATGAAGGTGGAGGGGGAAGATGATAGGTTGGAGAGGAGAGTGGAGTGGATAATTGGGAAGGAAGATGAACAGAGCTGAAAATGTTTTGCTGGAAAAGTGCAGCAGGTCAGGCAGCATCTAAGGAGCAGGAGAATTGATGTTTCGGGCAGACGGGATTAGTTTTAATTTGTCATTAAGTTTGACACAACATCATGGGCTGAAGGGACTTTTCCTGTGTTATACAGTTCTATGTTCTATGCTGATTTTGCATGCCTAACTTGTGCATTACTAGCAGATACCATCACCTCCTTGGTGGCGCTGATGGCAATGGGGAGCTGTCAGCCTATGACTGTCTGGCAGAGCACAAGGGCAGCATCTCCAGCTCTCATCGCATCCTTGATACCAGGGATGGTCTGCCACTTGCCACTTAAGTGCCTGGCTGGCACTTATTTACCAAAGAAGGTGATGTATAATATTTGCCACTGCCCCAGTCGGCATAACCGTTGCCTGCATTAATTTCTACCCTGAGCATGAAGTGATTGGTGTTGTTACAGAGTATTTACTGTAAATGAAATTAGGCTTTTACAGCTTCCCCACTTACCACAAATCCATTATTCACCCAATAATCTGTCTTCCAACAAACCAGGCCCGTTCCTTTCTCCAAGTGTAAACTATGGCCTGGAGTCCTTAGATTATGTGATCAAATAGATCTTCACCCTACAATGTAATGATAAAATGCTCTCATGAGACTTAAAATGCACCTTGCATTTGTACAGACTGGGTGGGAATCCAGTAGCAATTTATTGCCATAAAGGATTTAGGCATCAAACTTCAGGACAGAAATATAGACTTCAGGAGGGGGACAGTATAGAATCACTACAATTATACATAAGGACTAAAACAGATTATTCTGATGATTGGTTGCAAACATTTGTTTCTTGTGGTAAAAACCAAAACAAATGGAAATCATCTTGAAATTAGCATTTGGAGACACGAAATTCACACAACGAGTAGTGGAAATATAGAGGCCACTCTGCCAAATAAGTTGTGGATGCTGGGACAATGGAAAATTTCATGACTGAGATTGATTGATTTTCCTTCAGAGAATGTATCAAGGGATGCAGAACAAAGGAAAGTGAATGGAGTTGAGGTTGTATCAGCCAATATCTAATTGAATGGCAGAAGGAGCTTGAGATGCTGAATTGCCAACTTGCCCTCTGATGTTAATGCTCAGAATGGACTTCTGGGGAAGGCAGGGGAGGTGAAACATCCAAGCTATTGAAGACACCATTTGTTGTTGTGATTGAAGGAATTGTAAATATTTCTAGATGGACCAATTAACATAGGTCGAGTGGCTTTCTCTGTTCACCTTTATCTTGTAAAGCACTGCTGCTATTCATTTGTAAGCACTGTCACTGGTGTTATTAGGTTCTACAAAATATGTAATCATCTCTGGCTGCCCTACTCAATAAAACCTCCAATTATATTCTTTAAGAAATCTTCGCAGTGTCTTTTGTAAAAAGTATTAATTAATAAATCAGAAATGAGGAGAACTCAGACTGTAAACTAGCAAGAGAAGTGGTCTGGCCTAAAGTGTACGTTGATGGAACTTACTTTAAGGCAACAAGCTGCAGGAGTTGGCCAGGCATCCACTGCATCGTTTAACAAGTTACAACACAGAATGAGATCGTTCAGACCATTGTCTGTGTTGACTGAATGTACTAATGGTTGAACAATGGACACTGTTCCCCTTCAAGATTTGATGAGTTATGGCTAGCTTAGGTATTGAGCCTTCCAGCAGCTAGGCCCAAAGATGAGGAGAAGTGAAACAGAGAATGTGAACCTGGACCATGGGGAGGGTTGGGCAGAGGTGAAACAGAGGCTTGTAGTATCTTTGTGGAGTCAAGGGGGTGGCTCCTGTTCCAACTGACTCCAGAGAAGGGTAACTTCAAAAAACGGAATTGAACAAATGCTTTGAGCCTGGCATGATCATGTGGAGTTGATATGACATAAACTTTGCCCACTTGTACCTGAAGTTTATGTTCCATTTTATTCTGATTTGCATATGCCAGGTAAGTGCCTTGGGCATGTAAAATACATCCTCTTCCAAAATGTTGCTTCACAGTCTGCAGCTCAGATTGGGCACAGGATTACCAGCTGAAATTCATCCCCCAACACTCATCTTAACTGCAACTCAGCAGAGCAGAGTTGATTGTTTCTCCCAATGACTTTTACTGACAGTTATTACCCCAACCTGGCACAAGACTTGCTTCTCATTTCTCATTTTGCTTGAGGGTTGTTAATTTTTATCTGTTGGTTCCGCAATAACAGCCGAAGATAAAGTGCCTGCTTGTGTTTAAATTATGCTTTCCTCCCAGGATTTTAAACATCCGAATCATGCCCCTTTCAGTCTTGCATACTGCAGTTCAAACTTTCAATTCTCTGACTCCTCAAAGTCAGGATTGATGCTCTGGTTTCAATTGTTGATCATATTATGCAAACTTTTTCCAATATAATTACTTTTCAAAATAGAAGAGCTCAAAATTCTACCTTGTATTGTGTGCACCATGTGTGCACACTTCTCATGCAGTGTCAGATCGTATTTTGTTGAGGACATCAGTGGTAAAAGTATGTTGAATAGACAGATTATGATATCCGTTGGCGTGGAACACTGAGGTGATTATACCACTACCAGTTTCAACCACAAATGCTCTGGTTCATGCTCTGACTTATCTTAGCATTGCTGAATATGTATTCAGCAGCAGGAAGGACCCTAACAATGCTCTTTTTAAATATTTTTTTCTTTTTCTTAATATCTGGAAGTGTTATCTCACACAACCAAATGGCTTTTTCCACCACCAAATCACCTGTGGCAATTTTCACTTATTAGCACAATTAATTCACTTATGTTTTTCAATTGATTAATTTATATACAAATCTGTTAAGGGTAATGCAGAGCACCAAAGGTGAGGGAGAGGACTAAATCAAAATGGAGCTGAAAGCACTCCATCCTTTGCAGTGCCCACCGAATAGCAACATTTAAAGGGATCACTCACCACTTTCAGGTAAAAGTTTAAAATCACATAACACCAGGTTAAAGTCTAACAGGTTTATTTGGAAGCACTAACTTTCAGAATGCTGCTTCTTCATCAGAAAAGCTAGCTGATGAAGAAACAGTACTCAGAAAGCTAGTGCTTCCAAACAAACCTGTTGGACTATAACCTAGTGGTGTGTGATCTTTGTCCACCCCAGTCCAACACTAGCACCTCACCATCACAACTTTCAGGTAAGTTGTTGACTGATATCTTTTGGCTATCGCTCAGTTAATAGAAAGAGTTTGGCTGTATGTCCTCTTACTTAAAGTTGATGAGGTCTGCAAGAAGTAGTGAGGGATATGGGGAAAGCCTTGGTTCTCATTTCAAGCGTTCCACTCAGACTACGTTCTCTCAGTCACAGGTTTTGCAGCCTCCATCCTCCTTCAACCTGCAGTGCATCAATAATGTTCAGCAATGGTGATGGCAGGCAGGACAGTGCTTGAGTATGAGGAGGGAGGGGAGTCTTCTGGGCAGGCAGCCTTATGGAATGAGGGTCTTCATGGAGTGGTTCTCTTGTCAAAACATCAGAGAGGAACAGTGACATCTATGTTTTACAAGGGGTGGTGGGGGTGTGGGGGGGAGGGGGAGGTGGGGGAAGCGATCCACCCGCCTTAGTCTCCAGGCAGGGTACTGATGACATCACCATGGCTTTGAAGGTGACTCGGCCTACAAACTCTTTGTAGCTGGATCATTGCAAGCTAGAGTAGACAACTTCTCTCTCATTGACTTGGAGATAGTGAGGACTGCCGATGCTGGAAAGTCAGAGTCAATAAAGTGTGAAGCTGGAAAAAGCACATCAGGCCAAATAGTATCAAAAGAGCAGGGGAGTCAATGTTTTGGGTTGGAATCTTTGTGGATGGTTCTGACCTGAAACATCGACTCCTCTAGTGCGTGACCTGCTGTGTTTTTTCGAGCTCCACACTTTATCAACTACAAATTCTTTCTCATCTCAGTTTTGTTATCCATTTGCTGTACAACAGAGATGAATGATGGAATCGAGGGAAATAAGCCATGTTCCCGCTCTACAGATAGAGGTAGGTAGAGCACTCTCCTCACTTTGTCAAGATAGCAGGCTTCCATGTGCTGTAGGGTAACACTGACTGAACACAAGTCACTTTGCTGATGACATCCAAATGCAACTCCGAATGGTTGCTCTCTCTGTCTCTCTGCACAGGTGAATGCCCACTATCCAGAGATGGTCATAGTGCCATTATTCTGTGCCAGTTCAGAGACACCATGTCAGTACTTGTGCCATATGCTGGAGTGCTCAAGAAATACTTCCATTGTCTGAACTACTCTGGGTCAGCCCTGCACCAAGTGCACTGAAGTGTTTTATGGTTTGTCATGGTCTGCTGCACCTTGAGGGCATGACCCTTGCCAATAAATATTTAGTCAACAGCTGAGGAGGTCATAGAAGGTAGGAGGCTCTGCATTCAACAATGACAGCATTGAACCCAGCTTAAATTTCTTATTCAATAAAAGTCCCACACTTTCTGTTCCTCCAAAACATCACAACATCTACAATATGACTGAAGTAAAAGCCACCACAAAATAACTATAGCAATCCAACTTGATTAAACTAACCACTTCATATTCCATACAAAACTCAGCGCATTTTTCTAATTTCAAGATTATAATGGTGCTGGAAATGCACAGCAGGTCAGGCAGCATCTGAGGAGCAAGAAAATTGAGGAAGGGCTTTTGCTCAAAAGGTCGATTTTCCTGCTCCTTGGATGCTGCCTGATCTGCTGTGCTTTTCCAGCACTACTCTAATCGTGACTCTAATCTCCAGCATCTGCAGTACCCACTTTTGCCTCATTTTCCTAATGTTTTAATTAATGCCTGTCCTTTGTGTGTCTTTGTCTGGAACAGGGTTATCACCTACCTGCAGCATGTTGAGTGGAAGACTGCTGACTAAGAGCACAGAGCACTCCAGATGAACTTACAGGATGCTTTAGGACAGATTTTGGACCTTAGTAAACCTGGCTTCAGATGGCAATTCAACAGCAACCTGAGCTCGAGCTGACTGGCAACAGCAAGGTTAATGCTCTGTTGAATCGCTACTACTTCCCTGTGGAAGTGATGCCTTGGTTATTGCAGCCAAGGATTGGATTGAAGATTGCTGGACCACCATGAAACTGTGCAAGCTACTTTAACTGCTGCCATCTGAGCGACAATGAGAGCATTCGAAGCCTGCATGTCAGCAAAGTGGCATCAGATGGCACCACACTGAGATTCTTGAACTCCACTGCTACATTTTTAAGTGGTTCCTGTTTGTGTTGCAAAACTAACAACACCACTGTCTCATGCTCAGGCCTACAAGGGTCCTTGTGAAGTTAACCACCCATTCCAGTCTCTGTGCATTGCTATGTAGCAGTGGGTGCCAAACTCCTATGTGCATCTTGGCTGTGACCACAGACATTCTGGAAAATATGACTGCATCAGGCTTTAAAATCATAAAATGTAGGAGTGGAGTTAGGCCATTGAGTTCTGCTCTGTCATTAAATGAAATCAGGATTGATCTGATAGTTCTCAATTCCACTCTCCTTCCTTTTCCTTGCAATCCTTGATTCCCTTGCTGACTAAAAATCAGTATGTCTCTGCATGTGTATTTTAAATGACTCAGTCTCAATAGCTCTCTGCAGTAAAGAATTCCACAGATTCGCTACGCTTCATCTTTGAAATTGCACCTCATCTGTGTCTAAAATAGATGACCCCTTATTCTGAGGGTATGCTCTGTGGCCCTGGACTCTCCCACAAGGGGAAGCAATGTGTCCCCATGCAACCTATGAAGTCCACTAAAAATCTTGTATCTTTCAATTCGGTCAGATGGCTTGCTCCTAAATCCAATGCTCCAATGAGCAGCTTGGGAATCAGAAGAAATGGCAGAATGTGTGGAAATGTTAGAAGGAAGATTAAGCATGATTAGATCATCACATTTGATTCTTTCAGCCCAACTGGTCACATGCCCAGTCCAGTGATGGTGAGCATGGATTCCTCCCCTCAGAGTGAGTATATATCATAGATTCTGTCTCACAACAGTTGGCTGCTGCTGCCTCCATTTGTGTGTCATCTTGTCTTACAAGATAGAGAAAGAAGAAAGTGTATCTGAGAGTTATGCTATGATGGGTCTATCATAGTTGAATATTTGACAGTGTATCCAAGGTCTGAGATGTGGGCTTGAGATGTATGAAGGTGATGTGAACCAAAGAATACTTTATATATAGTGATTCAGGGCAGCACAGTGGCTCAGTGGTTATCACTGTTGCCTCACAGTACCAGGGTCCCAGGTTCAATTCCAGCCTCGGACAAATGTCTGTGCACGTTCTCTCCGTGTCTGCGTGGGTTTCCTCCGGGTGCTCCGGTTTCTTCCCACATTCTAAAGATGTGCAGGTCAGGTGATTTGGTCATGCTAAATTGCTCATAGTGTTAGGTGCATTAGTCAGAGGGAAACGAGTCTGGGTGGGTTACTCTTCAGAGGGTCGGTGTGGACTTGTTGGGCCAAAGGGCCTGTTTCTGCACTGTAGGGAATCTAATCTATAATATGCACAGTCAACACCGGCATCTTGAAATCATAATCTATAATGGAGATTGTTTGTTTGTGGGTGAGGAATAAGGATATGGTACATTGAGTTTGAAGGAAGCTTGAAATACACGTGGCAGAATGAGGCATGTGGAAATGCATTCACCGATGTTGACTATGTCTGCGAGGTTGATGAACTTCTTTCATCACTGTATTAGGAGCTCAGAGCAACTCTGCTAGCAATGATCTGTACAACCATCAGTTCCCATTGCCTTCTTGGAGTTTGTTTGGAGTGCTTTCTCACTCCCCTGTGCCTATCTGCCTATCGACATCTTGTACCAAGAACTGAATCACAGGAATTAGTAGCTAAATATCTGCTATGTCTCTGCCTCAAGTCAAAATCATTTGAATGATTTTAAACACCTTCTCGAGTTAGAATATACCTCTTCCTTAAGTGATGTAAACCAGTTTAAAGTAGTTCAAACTACCTTGAACTTGTGCTAGCCTCTCAAGCTAGCCTCCTACTCAGACCAGCAGCCTCTCAATAATGCCCTCAGCACTGGTTGCCTATTGCAATTGTGCAGGCAGCGTAAATGTGGCATTAAGGAATGTGTTAATCACAGATCTTGGTCCCTGTAGGGAGCCTGGCTTAGTGATTCCGCTGTCTCTGTAATGAGAGGTATCTGTGGCTAATCCGGATATTTATAATCACGTAAATTATGCACATGTGCATCATGTGCTTATTTTTGAGCCTGATGCAAATTTCTCCCAGTGTCTTTCATTATGGTATATTGTATGTCTCTGAGACTGAACATTGACAGAAATAAGTTACACCCAATATTTCACACCTGGTTGTAAATCTGAATTGGAAGGTTCATTTCCATGACGAATTCATGATTCATTAGATTCCCACTGAAAATTGCTTCAAATTGATTCAGTGACAGACTTATGATATCACTCTCTCCCAACCGCTCTCCCTCTTCCCCCCACCTTTCCCCCATCCCTCTCTCTCCCCCAACACCCCATTTCCCCACCTCCTTCTCCTCCCCACTCTCTCTCCTTTGGCTGCCCCCCCCCCCCTCCCCCCCCACCCCCAATTTAGTCCATTTTCACCTCAGTAGTGGTGTCCCTGCTCTGGGATGGAACACCCAGATGCAAATTCTATCTGCTCCTGTGTTGTACAATATTATCTCTGAATAGATTGAATAGACGTTCTGTATGCCTGCCTGATTTGTAGGGAGCTTGGTTTAGTGATGCTGCTTTCCCTGTAATAAGAGAAAGGTATTTGTAGTTTACTCAATATCACTGTCATATCGCTGTCTTTATAATCATGTCAATTACCCATGTGTGTGAAATTATATTTCTGTTAATGTTAAACTGTATTCTTTGGTCAGGCAACATAATTGTCTATGCCTCTGAGGATTGTAAACATTTTCTCTAAACCGGTCATCTGGTTATTTATTCTTGCACTAAGACAAAACTCAATTGCATTGGGAAAAATACCCATTTCCACCCCCTACCTAATTCACTTTTATATGAAGGGTAAATAGCTGGGAAAATATCCCTGTTCATATTTGAAAAATGATCCCTAATTTATTTTGTCTGCTGTCTTTTGCATATCTGGGGCTTAGTATAGCAATTTTTCTTTGGGTGGGGAGGGGAATTGAATTTTTTGGCCATAACAGTTTCTGCTGGTCAATCCTGATATCAATCTCAAAATCAATTCTGAAAATCTGTTGAGACTTTCCAAGGCTTTTGCTTCTAAGATGATAGAAGTTGATGAAGATGGATAGGAGAAAGTTCATGTGCAGCATCAGTTTTGACAAGAAACGAATTGGACTGTATGGGTTTTGTCTGCGTTATAAATAAGTCATAGCTTTGTAACCCATCAATTTCTCTCCTTATGGACTCTGGGCTCTTTAGATGAACACCAATGAAACTCTGAAATATTTTAAGCATTTTTCTCAATACAAACATCACATCAACAAGCTGATCATTTTTATTTCTTTGTTTTTAGTTTGAGATTTCATTTAACTGCAGTAATTCTTTGGATTCAAGCCTGCTATTATTCAAAAAATGTCTCCCAAAGCCTTTGCTACTTTCTTAAGGATCCTGGAGTGTATTTTCTGCCCAATTCCTGACAAGCAGAAACTTGTATTTTGGCTGGAAGTGCTGCTTTAATTCATTTTCCAGTCCTCTGAATCTTCCAGCCTATGCTTATATAAGTAGAAACAATTTTCTACACAGTCAATAATACATTATACCAGGTTTTCCCCATTATAAATAATTACTGCACTAAACCACTGACTCTTGCTTAAATTCCCCAACATAAATCTTGATGGCACAATTATACCTCTGCACTTTTAGCAATAAGCAACTTTGCAAATGCGCATGAGAAACATTATAGTTTGAACAAATAATTTATTTGTATAGTTTTACAATCCAACCAGAGCCTAAATTAATTTGTTGGATGGAGAGGCAGCACATACTGTATAGGAAAAGGACATTACAGATATTTCCAGAGAATATTCAATTCTCTCTCATCTGTAGCCTGAATGTAAAATGGTAACAGAATGATGGTTATCATGCGCAAAAAAAAATGCTATATAAGGCAAAAGATTAACGGACAGCTTTTATAAACTAATTTAAGATGAGAACTTTCATAGTCAGTTACAGAAGTTAAAAACTAATTGTAGGTTTTTACTCATGCTTGAGATGTTGGCAAGGCTGTTTCCTGACTCTAATGACCATATGGGCTGCTTCTCAACTGACAATGAGGTATTGTTGAGTTCCCTATCATCATCTTCATCACCATGTCTGGGGTCATCACTGAGGGGAAGTTTAATCGGATAAACTGTTTCAACAACGAAGAGATAAAACAGAACAGAAGCATTCTGTAAAGACCTATTCCTGACAAAGTCAAAACTTTTAAAAAATTCATTCATGAGGTGTGTGTGTGTTGCTGGCTGGGCCAACATTTATTGTCCATCGCCAATTGCCTTTGAGAAGGTGGACAGGAGGTTGCCTCCTCAAACTATTACAGTTCACCTGTTGTAGGCTGACTCGCAATACCATTCGGGAGGGAATTCCAGGATTTTGACCCAGCAACACTGAAGAATGGCAACATATTTCCAATTTAGGATGGTGAGTGGCATGAAGGGAAACTGACAGTTGGTGGTGTTCCCATGTAACTACTGCCCTTGCCCTTCTAGATGGAAATGGTTGTAGGTCTGGAAGGTTGTCTGAGGATCTTTAGCAAATTTCAGAAGTGCATCATGTGTATAGTACACACTGCGGCTACAGTGCATCAGTGGTGAAGGGAGTGGATGTGGTGCTAATCGAGCTGGCTGCTTTGACCTGGATGGAGTTTATTGAATGTTGTTGGAGCTGCACCCATCTAGGCAAGTGGAGAGTATCACAGTCATACTCCTGACTTGTGCCTTGTCGAAGGTGGACAGGCTATGAGAGTCAGGAATACTACTCACTACATTATTTCTAGCCTCTGACCTGCTTTTGTAGCCACTGTGTTTAAGTGGTGAATCCATTTGAGTTTCTGGTCAATGTTAACCCTCAGGATGTTGATCGTCGGGGTATCAGTGATGGCATCATCATTGAACATCAAGGGGCAGTGTTTATTGGTGATGGTCGTAGCTGGGTATTTATGTGGTTTGAAAGTTATTTGCTACTTGTCAGCCCAAGCCTGGATATTGTCAAGATCTCATTGCATTTGAACAGTAACACTTTCACCATCCAGCTATTCCATGTAAGGAGTTTGATGAAGGACTCACATGGATGAGTATCTCCAGAAATTCAACATCAGGCAGGACAGACAAGTCTGCTTGATTAATGTCCTTGATAATGAACTCAATCTTCAGCCCCTGCATCACTGGGATGGCATGGCTGCTACATGTACTGTCTTTAGGGTGCACTGCAGCAACTGAACAAACCTTGACAGCTTCTCCCAGCCCTGGTCACTGCCACCATTATGGGAACGCCATTTACTTTTCAGTTTCCCATCCAAATCACAATATACTGATTTGGAAATAGGGTTCAGTCCCTTTTGACATGGCTGGCTATTCATGGAAGCATCATCACAAGGAGCACAGAAATCCAAATAGGAAACTCATTTCCACATTCTCAGGGTGCTGAGATAGGTTACAGACATAACTTTTACATTGTCACCTGCATTCTGAGAATTTGAAAGAAATCTAGTTGGATTATAATTTTTGGGAATTAGTTGTTTAGTTCCACAATTTACGTACTAACATATCAAATGTGCCAAATGCTACAATTAGCATTGGAGTAAAGACACCAGCAATGGCGATTAAATGGTTCCTTAATTAAAATGATTTCATATTACCTTAAAGTGGAAGTATACTTGAGTGGATTGTTATCCTGCACTTCCCAATGTTTCAGTCACCTCTCGTTACTCTGGCTAGAAGAAATCCAGAAGCAGAGTAACATTATTTTAATTTTTTAAGACGCATTTGAATCAATTGCCATGATCGTTAATTAACACTAATAAAAAAGGCATTTAAGTAGAGCTGATCTTCACATAATAAAGATTTTCTGATGCTGTCACATTCTAGATAGACGTGCATATCTAAAGAAAAGGAATTGAACTAAACATGCTCATTTTCAGGAGGCTACTAGCCAAACCTTCTAAGGATTAGTAAAAGTAAGAAGGTTGATAGAGAAATGCCAGATATACAGAGCCAACCTGTTATTCTTTTTGTTATTCTTTTATTTTGTTCGTTGAACATGAATATTTAAAGACTGCAACAATTGTGGTGTTAATCAGTAAACCTTACTTTCCCAAGATGATGTATAACAATAAGAGCCTCATTGTGACTATTCTGGGTCTTAGAAACAGTTGTCCAATTAATTCCACTCTCCTGCACTTTCTCTGTAGCATTGCAAGTTTTTACTTTTCAAGTATTAATTTAACGCCTTTTTGAAAATTATTATTGATTCTTCTGCCAGCTTTTGAAGGTATGGTAACGGTTACACCTTTTATGTGTTTTAAATTTTGGAATGTGGACCAAAAAGAAAAGACTGTGTCTTAAATCAAGGAGCGTAGCAGGAGTTGCTGTACTTTTGAAAACAAATTTCTGGAACTCATTGTTTAGAGTGTTGCCTTGTTCAGGCAGAGGGGGAGGAGATCTAAGACATTACAGCACCAAGTGATCTTTAGCCAGTGATGGAATGCTGATGTAGCTTTGTGCGGTTGGAACCAACTGTTGATGCCAGAATTAATCAGTATGACGCTGAAAATGTGTTGCTGGAAAAGGGCAGCAGGTCAGGCAGCATCCAAGGAGCAGGAGAGTTGACGTTTCGGGCATGAACCCTTCTTCCTTTTCCAGCAACACATTTTCAGCTCTGATCACCAGCATCTGCAGTCCTCACTTTCTCCTTAATCAGTATGATGACAACTCTTCAGTTCACTCCTGGACTGGCGAAGTGTTTGTGTGTTTACAATGCAGAAGGAGAAGTATCCAGAAAGGACAAGGTTTCTCTCTCTCTCTCTCTGCAGTGAAGTAACCAAAGCCTTAAAGACCAGTCGTTCTTCACTCTCACCTGTTGTTGTAATCTAAAGACTTTACAATAAGCTTGCGAACTGTCCTTTGCCTTCCACAAAGTGTTGCGAAAATCAGGGGTTGGTTTAAACTAGCTTGTCAGGGGACGGGAACCTGAGGGACAAACCAAACTGGAAGGGAATCAAGCTGATAACGGCAAGAAGAAATGCTGTGGGAGAGACTGGGAGACAATAGAAACAAAGCCAAGCATCAGGTTTGGTTTCAAATGTGGGATGGCAGGGCATTAGATCTGAATGTATGCAGCATTCTCAACAAGACAGGTGTCTAACAGATACAAATAGAGTGAAATGGTTATTATACAATTGCTGTTACAGAAGCATGGCTGCACGCTGACCAGAACTGGGAACTGAATATTCAAGAATATTTCAATGTTTAGGAAAGACAATGAGAAGGAAAAAGAGATGGATTTGCACTGATGATTACAGTTATAATCACTACATTAGTAAGGGAGGATCTCAGATCTGAAAAACAAAACTTCAAATCCTTTTGGGTGGAACTAATAAACAGCAAGGGACTGAACACATTGGTTTGTATTACTTACAGGTCACCAAATACTAGTGGCAGTTTGGTGTATGGTATAAATCAGGAGAAGAGAGAAGTTTGTAACAAGTACAACACTAATAATGGGTGACTTCAATTTACATATAGACTATGTAAACCAATTGAGCTCTGAAGCTGTAGAGAATGTGTTTCTAGAGTGTTTAGGGATGGTTTTTTTTTTACAGGAGCACGTTGAAGAGCCAACTAGAGGGAACGCCATTTTGAATCTAGTCTAATGGATTGGGAAAGAGTTAATTAATAATCTTATAAAAGAAAGTTTGGTATGAGGTTAAAAGAAAAGCCTGATGAAATTGTAGAAGTAACAGTACATTTGAGAATTGAGATTTTTTTTAAGAACACAGCAAAGGAACACAAAGAAACTGATAAGGAAAGGAAGAACAGAGTATGAGTACAATTTGGCAGAAGCATAAAAAAATGGGCTATAAAAGTTTCTAGAGATACATAAAAAGGAAATGTTTGGTTAAGCTGAATTTGGGTCCTTTAAGTAGAGAGGAGCATTTATAATGGGGAATAGAGAAATGGGAGAAGTTAAATGAACACTGTAGTGATTGGAATGAGGTTAGCCAGGTGGACCTCACAGAGTGAGTTCCCTGATTGGGGCTGTTAACTTAGGCTAATCAGAGAGTCGTGGCTGCCAGATATAGACAGAAGTGTAAGGGGACGGTCTGTCTTCGAGGTGGCTGGAAGGTGTGTCAGGGCAGTTCACAGGCTGAATGGCACGTTGGGGTGGGTGAGAGCCCGATAGTAAGTAGGGGCAGATCGAGAGCCGGAAGGCGGATAGGCTGTCACCCTGGGCAGGTACTTGGGTGGGCTGTCCTAGAGATGGCTGGAAGGTGCGAAGGGCGGTTAGGGAAGCTGGAAGGTGAGGGTAAGTCATCCTGGCTGCTGTCGTCCAGGTCACGGGGTGGAGATGGATGGGGAAGCAGGACAGGATGTCCTAGAGGTGGTCAGAAGGTGTATCAGGGCAAACCGAGAACTGGAAGGGGCATGGGGCGAGCTGCCTTAGAGTGGCCAGAAGGTGGGAGGGACAGGGGGGTTGCTAGGGTGTGTATTGTATGCACTATTTTATGTAATTGTTCTGTCTTATATGTACAAATGTCATTGTTACTGTTTTGTAATGAATGAAACTGGTATATGAGATTTGTGCTCATTTCACTGAAAACTGGTTTAATGGTAGGGTTTGGGGCCTGGCTTTGCTGCTCCTCTCCCTTGTAAAATTGCTGTTTCTCTGTATCCAGCTGTTAATGTTAATTGTTTTGTAAACTTGTTTGATAAAATAACATAACCAGGAAAAAAAAACAGATTTAGATTCTCTTCAATTTAGGGCACTGGCAAAAAAATCCCGCAAGTGTCAGAGGTCCTGTTCACGCTAGGATCCAATTCTGAACTAGCTAGGTCAGTGTCACGTACTATGCATGTGTAAATCAAGGGTGACTTTGTGATAGGATACTGACCTTTGTGGAATTAGTTCAGATACATTTGTGTCTGTTTTCACCAAGGATGATACCAGAACTGTCCCAGAATTAGGGATACAATTGACTTGGGAGAATGAAAAGTTGAAGGAAATTAGTATTAGCAAAAAGATTGTACTGGCAAAATCAATGGGACTGAAAGTTGATAAATCCCTGAAATGTCATTGTTTATATCCCAGAGCATTAAAAGAGGAAGCTTTAGAGATGGTTGAGGTATTGCTAATCATTTTCCTAAATTCTACAGATTCTGGAAAGATTCTTGCAGATATAAGTTTATAAATGTCACTCCACTGTTCAAAAAAGGGGCAAGGAAAAGATGAAGGAATGGCAAATCTTTAAATCTTACATCAATGGAAGGGTAATTGCTAGAATTAATCATAATGGATGTGGCAAATGGATAAAAATAATTTGCATGCATCTGCAAATGGGAAATTGTGTTGGGATTTTTGAGGATGTTAGTGATGAAATAGATAAAGGGAGTCAATGGATGTAGTATATTTAGATTTCATAAGGCTTTTGAAAAGGTTGCTCACAGAGTGGGTAGCAATATTAAAACACATTGGATTAAAGATTGGCTATCAGATAGAGAACAGAGAGAAAGAATAAATGGATCATTCTCATGTTAACAAACAGTGACTCATGGGATACTGCAAGGATATTTAGACATGAGAACCAAATGTAATACAGAAAACCTTTTATTAACTGGCAGATATTAATATGTCAGATAATCTAGAGCAAGAATAATTGCAGTAAACCCTGACAAAACAGTGCTTCAAGAATTCAACATCCCTCAAAAATAATTTATGTAAAAACATCAACATCAACGTAAAAACACAGTAAGTAATGCAAACGTAATGCAGTAAGTATACACATCACTGTTATACTTTATTTACAGGATAAATACTCTGACATCGCTATAGATCACGGGTATTTGAGGTCAATAATTTTTGCCGGTTTACCAAGAGTGCCAGGTGATAAGGTGCCAGTTAAAACAAAGTTGGCAATTTCCAAACTCGCAAATGATACAAAGCTCAGCAGAAACGTGTGATGTAGGGAACATGTACCAACATTTTCAGGAGGGCTTGGACAGGAATTAAGCAAGAACAAGGCAGATGAAATATAATGTGAAAAATGTGAGACTATCCACTTTGGTAGGAAAAACAGATGTGCAGAGTATTTCTTAAATGGCAAGAGGTTGGAAAGTGTCAATATGCAAAGGGATCTTGGTGTCCTCGTCGATATGTTACTGAAGGATGATACAGCAAACTATTGAGAAAGCCAAGAGAATGTTAGCCTTTATTGTCAGAGAATTTGCACATAGAAGTAGTGAAGTCTTGCTTCTACTGTATCAGAATTGGATTAGATCATACCTGGAGTACTGTCTGCAGTTTTGGCCTCCTTACCTCTGGAAAAATATCATTGCCACAGGTTGAATTGAATGTAGGTTCACAAGATTTGCTCCTGGGATGGCAAAATTCTCCTATGAAGAGAATTGGGCAAACTAGGCTTGTATTCTCTAGAGTTCTGAAGGATGAGAGGTAATTTCATTGAAATAAACGAAATATTTAAAAGGATAGATGAAAGATTCAATTAACATGTTTCCCCTGGACAGCATAGGACAGCAGAGGACCAAGATGGGTAGAAATTGTTTTACTCAAGGTCATGATGTGGAGGTGCCAGTGTTGGACTGGGATGGACAAAATTAAAAATTGCACAACAACAGGTGACAGTCTAACAGATTTATTTGAAAATTCAAGCTTTTGGAGCACTGCTCTTTTGTCAGGTAGCTAGTAGGGCAGGAGCATAGGACACAGAATTTAAAGTAAAAGATCAAAGTGTATGGAGTGAATTTGCTTTTGCAGATACATTCTATTTTGTTTGAAAAGCACACAATCTGGCAGCGGTCAGTCCATGTGGCATTTCATGAAACCGGTTGAAATACCGACAGACTAACCTCACACTTTTAATGCATTTTCTGAGCTGAGATGTCACTTTTTTATATATACTGATTAAACCTGTGTCAGAACTGTGACTTGAAAGAAGTTCTGGGATTTACATATTAATCAATCAAAACCTACATCTCCATTCTCAGTGATTAAAGACTTAACAGCACTCTAGGTTTGTTCAATACATCGCATCAGTTGTATGACATTTTGATCTTTTACTATAAATTCTGTGTCCTATGATCCTGGCCCACTAGTTACCTGATGAAGGAGCAGTGCTCTGAAAGCTTGTACTTTCAAATAAACCTGTTAGATTATAATGTGGTGTTGTGTGATTTTTAACCTTTATTCAGTTAATGGAATGCTTTACCTTTGAAGATTATGAATGTTTAGTCTTTGAGTGTATTTAAAGTAGATATTCATAATTTTTTGATTATCAGTGATGTATAGGATTACGAGCATGTTGTGGGTAAAAATCATTCCTGACATCATTGCAGTCAACTATGTTTAGTCCTGTGCGGGCTTTCAGCATATCGGGATATGGATGTTAGGGCAGTTGCATGTTCCTCCTGCAGAATGTGGCAGGTGAGAGACACTTCCCATGTCTCTGCTGATTACATCTGTAGGAAGTGCACCCAATTCCAGCTCCTCGAAAACCAAGTTAGGGAACTGGAGCTGGAGCCGGATGAACTTTGGATCATCTAGGAGGCTGAGGGGGAAATTGAGAGGGTGGACAGGGAGGTGGTCACTCCCCAGACATAGGATAAGGACAGCTGGGTTACTGTTGGGGGAGGAAAGGGAACCAATGGTCAGAGCAGGGATCCCCTGTGGCTGTTCCCCTCAGCAATAAGTGTAACGTTTTGGATACTGCTGGTGGGGATGGCCTACCAGGGGAAAACCATAGTTGTCAGGTCTCTGGCACTGAGCCTGGCACTGGGGCTCAGAAGGGAAGTGGGAAAATAGAAAAGCGCTAGTGGTAGGGGACTCAGTAGTTAGACAAATTGACAGGAGATTTTGTGGTCAGGAATTGAACTCCCAGGAGGTATGATACCTCCCCTGTGCTAGGGTCCGGGATGTCGCTGATCGGGTTTACAGGATTCTGAAGGGGGAGGGTGAGCAGCCAGAAATCGTGGTACATATTGGCACCAATGATATAGCCAGGAAAGGGATTGATGATCTGAAAAGTGACTACAGAGAGTTAGATTGGAAGTTGAAGAGCAGGACGAGTACAGTAGTGATCTCAGGTTTGTTACTGGTGCCACAAGATAGTGAGATGAGGGACAGTCAGCGAATGCAACTTAACACGTGGCTGCAAGGCTGGTGTAGGAGGGAGGGCTTCAGATACCTCAACCATTGGGATACCTTCTGGGGAAGGTGGGACCTGTACATGAAGGATGGGTTGCACCTGAACTGGAGGGGCACAAATGTCCTGGGTGGGAGATTTGCTGGTGTGGCTCGGGAGAGTTGAAACTGATTTGGCAGAGGGGTGGGAATCAGAGCCACATGTCTGAGACGGGGACAGTTGCAGATGGGCAGTGACAGGATGCATTGAATCTATTGGGAAGATTTCTCACGCGATGAAACAAAGGGATCAGTTAAAGTGTGTCTACTTTAATGCAAAGTGTGTCCGAAGTAAGAGTGACGAACTTAGAGCATGGATCAGTACTTGGGGCTATGATGTTGTGGCCATAACGGAGACGTAGGTTTCACAGAGGCAGGAATGGTTGCTTGATGTTCCAGGACTTAGAACATTTAAAAAGAACAGGGAGGGTGGAAAAAGAGGAGGGGGTGTAGCACTGCTAATCAGAGAGTGCATTACAGCTACAGAAACAAAGTTTTTTGAGGAAGGTTTGTCTACTGAGTCAGTATGGGTGGAAGTTAGGAACAGCAAGGGAACAGCCACTGCATTGGGGGTTCTCTACAGACCCCCTAATAGCAATAGGGAGATTCAAGATCTCATAGGCAGGCAGATTCTGGAAAAATGCAGGAGTAGCAGGGTTGTTGTTATGGGTGATTGCAACTTTCCCAATATTGACTGGAACCTCCTAAGTGTAGATGGTTTGGATGGAGCTGTTTTTGTCAGGTGTGTTCAGGAGTATTTCCTTACTCAGTACGTAGACAGACTAACAGGGAGAGGCCATTTTGGATTTGGTGCTCGGCAATGAGCCAGGACAGGTGTCAGATCTCACAGTGGGAGAACACTTTGGTGACAGTGATCACAATTGCCTCACACTTACCATAGCCTTGGAGAGGAAAAGGAGCAGTTACTGAGGGAAGATATTTAATTGGGAAAAGGAAATTATGACACTGTCAGACGGGAGTTGGAAGTACAGACTGGGAGCAATTGTTCCACAGAAAGGGCACAGTAGACATGTGGAGACTATTTAAAGAGCAGTTATTGCGAATGATGCACGAATTTGTTCCTCTGAGACCAGGTAAGAAGGGGTAAGATTAAGGAACCTTGGATGATGAGAACAGAGGAGCTTCTTATCAAAAGGAAGAAGGCAGCTTACGTAAGGTGGAGGAAGTAAGGATTTAGCACAGTTTTACAGGATTACAGGCTTGCCAGAAAGGAGCTCAGAAATGGACTGAGGAGAGGGCACCAAAAATGCTTGGCAAGAAGGATTAGGGAGAACCCAAAGGCATTTTACTCATATGTGAGGAATAAGAGAATGATCAGGGAGAAGGTAGGGCCGATCAGGGATAATGGAGGCAACTTGTGCATGGAGTCTGAGCAGATAGGGGAAGCCCTAAATGAGTATTTTTGCTTTGGTTTCCACCAAATAAAGGGACCTTGCTGTGAATGAAAACTTTGAGGAGCTGGGATACAGTCTTGACCAGATCAAGATTGATTAAGTTGATATGTGGAAATTTTGGAAAACATTAAGATTGATAAGTCCCCAGGGCCAGACCAAATTTATCCTAGGCTGTTCCAGGAAGTGAGAAAAGAGGTTGCTAAGCTGCTGGTGAGGATATTTGCCTTCTTACTCTCCACGGGAGTCATACCAAAGGATTGGAAGGAGGCGAATGTTGTTCCTCTTTTCAAGAAGTGTAATAGGGAAATCCCTGGCAATTACAGACCAGTCAGTCTTACGTCTGTGGTCAGCAAAGCTTTAGAAAGAATTCTGAGGGATAGAATTTATGACTATTTGGCAAAGCATAGCGTGATGAAAGGCAGTCAGCATGGCTTTGTGAGGGGCAGGTCATGCCTCACAAATCTTATTGAGTTCTTTGAGGAGGTGACAAGACAGGTCAATGAAGGTCGAGCCATGGATGTGGTGTATATGGACTTCAGCAAGGCATTTGATAAGGTTCCCCATGGTAGGCTCATTCATAAGTCAGAAAGTACGGGGTACAGGGAGATTTGGCTATCTGGATTCAGAATTGGCAGAGAGTGGTTGTAGGTGGAAAGTAGTCTGCCTGGAGGTCAGTGTTGAGTGGGGTTCAAGCAGGGCTCTGTTCTTGGGCCTCTGTTCTTTGTAGTTTTTATAAATGACTTGGATAAGGAGGTTGAGGGATGGGTTAGTAAATTTGCAGATGACACAAAGGTTGGAGGTGTCGGTCGATAGTATAGAGGGCTACTGCAGGCTGCAACACGACATAGACAGGATGTAGAGCTGGGCTGAGAAATGGCAGATGGAGTTCAACTTGGATAAATGCAAAGTGATGCATTTTGGAAGGTCGAACTCAAATGCTGAATATAGGATTAAAGACAGGATTCTTGGTAGTGTGGAGGAACAGAGGGATCTGGGTGTGCAAGTACATAGATCCCTCAAAGTTGCCACCCAAGTGGATAGGGTTGTTAAGAAAGCATATGGTGTTTTGGCTTTCATTAACAGGGGGATCGAGTTTAAGAGCCATGAGGTTTTTCTACAGCTCTACAAGTCACTGGTGAGACAACATTTGGAATATTGTGTCCAGTTCTGGTCACCCTAATATAGGAAAGATACAGAGGCTTTGGAGAGGATGCAAAGAAGGTTTACCAGGATGCTGCCTGGGCTGGAGGGCTTGCCTTATGAAGAAAAGTTGAATAAGCTCGGACTTTTCTCTCTGGAGAGGAGGAAGAAAGGAGACCTGATCAAGGTGTACAAGTAATGAATGGAATGGATAGAGTCAATAGCCAGAGACTTTTCCCCACGGCAGGATTGACCAGTACGTGGAGTCATAGTTTGAAGATATTAGGAGGAAGATATAAAGGAGAAGTCAGAGGTAGGTTCTTTACGCAGAGAGTTGTGAATGCATGGAATGTGTTGCCAGCTGTGTTGGTGGAAGCAGAGTCATTAGGGAGATTTAAGCGACTGCTGGACATGCACATGGATAGCAATGAGTTGAGGTGTGCGTAGGTCAAGTTACTATATTTTACATTAGGATTAAACCACGGCACAACATGGTGGGCCAAAGGGCCTGTTCTGTGTATGTTCTATGATTGTATAAATGGCAGATTAGACTTGATGGAGCGGATGACCTATTCCATTTCTGTTCCTATATTCTCCAAATGAAATATTGGACTGATTGGCTGTTAGTCGCTGGATTTATCCCTCTCCTCATTTTTAAGTAGGGAACAGCTGGAATTATAACAATAGGAATTTAACTGTTGTCCTCTGACACCACTCCCATGTTGAAGAAAGAATGGAATATTATGCCCAAAATCTCTACAATCTCTGTTCCCTCAGCAACCTAGGATGCATTCCAACTGGAACAGGAGATAGTCTACAGTGAGCAGATTCATAACCTATGTATTATGCAGCACAATTCCTTATGGAATTTACTAGCTGTTCTTGAATCTTCCAAATAAGTTTTAGATTAGATTAGATTAGATTAGATTATTTACAGTGTGGAAACAGGCCCTTCGGCCCAACAAGTCCACACCGACCCGCCGAAGCGCAACCCACCCACCCATACCCCTACATTTACCCCTTACCTAACACAGTGCCTCCCCCCAGTTAAAACATGCTGTTTTTGCATTCAGCCTTTTTAAAAATGTACTTTTCCACCTTACTCAATTGTTCATTGTCATATCTGATTAACCCTTAATGCTCTGGCTTAAAGATACCATTTTTAAGCTCAAAACTACAGCCTGCTTTTCACATTCCAGTGCTTGTACACAATGGCCCTGCTCCTCCTGTACCAAGATGGCATTGGGTACTTGTCACATTGGTAGTTCTTTGGCACGAGATAGCCACAATTTTCCTACTAAACTGACATCCATTGAAGTTAAACCATCAGCAAGCCGAGCTAAATGATGTGGTTTTCTGTTGCCATTGTCTTGGTTCACCTCTGTTTACCTGTGAGAGTTTACATCTACAGTTTCTGCCTGTGGTTGTGTCTAAAGAGGACATAATAGCACAGCAGCAAAAATCACTGGACTAGGAAGTCAGAGTCCTGGATGGTACACTGGGGACAAGGGTTGAAATCCCTTCATGGTAGCTGGTGAATTTTAAGATTCAAAAAATCATTACTTAATCTGGAATTGAAAACTGTCTCAATAATGGTGACCATGACAACTTCATGAGTTGCTCTAAAAAGCACAGCTATTTCAGTTCTGCCTTTAGGGAAGGAAATTGGCCATCCATAACTGACATGGCCAATATGTGACTCCAGGCAAAAGTGAGGACTGCAGATACTGGAAACCAGAGTTTAGATCAGAGTGGTGCTGGTAACACACAGCAGGTCAGGCAGTATCCTAGGAGCAGGAAGATCGACGTTTCGAACAAAAGCCCTTCATCAGGAATGCCTGAAACATCGATTTTCCTGCTCCTCAGATGCTGCCTGACCTGCTGTGCTTTACCAGCACCATACTGATCTAAACAATATGTGATTCCAGACTCGTAGCACTATGATTGACTCCTGGCCATCTTCTGAAATGTCCGAACATGCCACTTAGTTCAAGGTCAATTAGAAATAGGCAACAAGTGCCTTGCTACTGACATCTACATCCCATGAAAAGTTTAAGTTTGAAAAAGTCAACTCTGAGAAATTTGACTGATTTTGATTTCACAAGAAAAAATATTTTTCTTATACAAAGCTTTTCATATCCCAAAATTTTGCAAGGGTTTCATAGTGGATGAAATTTTTATGAAGGAAGTGATAAAGGAAATGCAATAGCTAATTTGTGGACTTATAGTAATGAGATGAATGACCCGAGGTATTGGTGATGTTGATGTACAAACCACTGGTGAAAATCATCTCCTTCAAACAATGCCTTGAGATCTTTGATGCTCACTTAAGAGGCCAGATTGTCTCCAAGTTCAATTTTTCTCAATCCTGAACTGAAGTGTTCATTTGGATTATGTGCTGACGTCAATGGAGTGTGACTTGAACCCATTACAACATGACCCAGAGGCAAGAGTGCTCCCACTCAGCCTGTACTTTGGGACCTCTGTGTTGGCTATATGTAAGTCAGAAATAGCAACATCAATAGCAGGCCTTTGGAGCATATTCATGCCAGGAAGGTCATTATTTCTGAAATGATGGACAGACCTCACTGCTGATCCATCAGGGAAACAATGTGCTTCAGCTGCAATTTTACCTAGCCGGCTCCTTTTGTTTCGTTTGGCACTGGTTTGAAAATATAAGTGCTTGAGAAAGCAAGCTTAAGCAAACATTTTCCAATGTGGGGATTGCCTTGCAGGGGATCTCTTGGGGAAGGTGGTTGATTGACGGCTTCAGGCAATGCAGGAAAATATGCTATAGTTTTTCCCATCTTTGGTCCTTCATTCTGTAATGGAAAGGGATACAACAAGATTTCACATGGTGGACTGAACCATTGCTGAGTTTTATGTTACTAAAACGTTTTCAGTTTCAGTGTTCTCAGAGAATGTGTACAGTATGACTTATTTTCCACAAACAAACACAAAAAATGCTGGAGAAACTCAGCAGGTCCAGCAAGTACTTGTAGCCAGAGAAATAAGGGTAACATTTCGAGTCCGATATGATTCTGCTCTGAAGTAGAGTCCTACCAGGCTTGAAATGTTAATTCTGTTTCTCTCTTCACAGATGCTGCCAGACTTGCTGAGTTTTTCTAGCATTCTTTACTTGTTTTAGATTTCTAGCATCCACAGTATTTTTGCTTTTATTTGAATGCATCTTTTACAGTTTTATAACCAAGCATTGTATATGCAGTGTTTAAGTTAAAGGAATTCTACTGCTTCAAATTCTTGCTACTATTTTTAATTATTTCATTAATAAGAGAGGGAGGCTTTATATGGCCTACCTTTGTTCCAAGATTTTGTCATAAATCTGATTCATGGATTTTTGTCAAAAATCTAAGTCATAATTCAGTCATTGTGTTCAGAAAGGAGAATGAGAGAATCCATATGGTTTCTTAGCAGGATATCACAGGAACAGAGGTGCTCTATTCAACACATGACAAAGCTAATTTGCCAAATGCTCTGCAATTAAAGTTATAATGCGTTTTAGGGAAACCTTAATGGCCTCAGGTTTTGATCTGCTGAATAAAGCCATTTTTTTGTTTTGGTCAAGTGACCTTTTTGAATGAGATGATAAAACTCTACACCCAGTAAAGAGCACTGAATACTATCTACAAGATGCACTGCAGACATTCACCAAAGATCATTAGATAGCACCTTCCAAGTCCACAACCACTTCCATCTAGAAGGATGAGGGCAGCAGATATGAAAACATCATCACATTCAGGATTCCCTCCAAGCGATTCACCATGTTGGAAATATATCGCCAATCTTTAAATGTCACTGGGTCAACATCCTGGAATTCTCTCCCTAAGGGCATTATGGATCAACCTATAGCACATGGATTGTAGTGATTCAAGTAGGCAGCTCATTACCAGTTTCTCAAGGACAACCAGGGATGGACAATAAATGCTAGCTCGCCAGCGATGCCTATGTCTCATGTTGATTTGGAAATGCTGGTGTTGGACTGGGGTGTACAAAGTTAAAAATCACACAACAGAGTTTTAACTATGTCTCATGAGTGAATATTAAAAAAAAACCCACTTGTACCTTTCTTGGTTCACCGCTAAGATGGACTGACCTTAAAAGATCAACATTTGCATTTCCACAATAATGAGGAAAATATTGTGAGATGCAAAGCATAAATAGGCAAAAAAGTGACACCAAATCTAAAAAGGAGACATTAACATTAGGTATGCCAGTTTTCAGATGATCAATTGCTTTATCAAAAAATGTTACCTTAAAAGGTGAGAAAAGTGGAGGGGCAAAAAGAGAATTCCAGAGCTATGAACCGAGACAACTGAAGGCATAATAAATAATGTTAGGCCAAAAGAATTGTGGACTGTAAAAAGAAGCATGATCTGGAGCCAGGTAGAGTTGCAAGAGGGTGGTAAAATGGCAGTGGATTACAGAAACAGGAAAATGGTGAGGACCTGACAGAAGATGGGAATTTTAAAATCACATCATTGGTTGTATGTCAACCATTGGTGGTCAGTAAACATGCTGGTGACATTCTCACACTCCCAATTGATTTGTTGTTATAGTTCTCTAGTTACTAACTTTGAGTTCTAGAAAGTGGAAGATCTCAGCTTTGCAGTAACCCTACATTTTCAATCAGAAGCTCTGAATCTGTTCTGAAAAATCCAAGTTCTCAATTGTTTTCGAGTATATGCCTTTGTCCCTTTGAGTTGCATGGCCGAACTGAACTTTGAGTAGGTTCCATACTTCTGCAAAAAGGTTCCATACTTCTGAACTGTAGTCTTGTAGAGATGTGAAAGAACAACTAGAGGTGTTTTGCAATCAAAGTGCTTTTGGCATTGAAAGTCATGAAGGCAGTTGGCAAGTTTACAAGTATGTCTGAACTTAGAGAAGTTTAGGAGGCAAGCCGATAGAGGTTTGTAAGAATTTGATTGGATAGAATGAGAGAAGATTTCTTAATTTTTGAGAGAGATCAAAAACGAGGGCCATAATTATCTGACAGTCTCTAAAATATCCAAAGGAAATTTAGGATAAATTCCTTTTATCCACAGAGTGATTGTAATGTGGTACTCATAGTCATCAGGAATAGTGAAGGCGTTATTGCATTTAAGGGGAAGCCTGATAAACACAGGTACAAAAGGAATGGCAGGATGTGCTAATTAGATGGTAGAGGTTTGTGTCAATGATAAACAAGTTGGCTTTTTTAATGATCTGTTTCTCGACTGTACAGTACATGTCAATATGCCCCAGATCCCATTCAACAGTCATCACATCAATCATCCCTTCTGTAGTTATTGTATTCATACTGATGTAAACATCTTACAAAATTCAGAGAGCATCTGAAATTGAATTTCATTTCTTGTGCATATTTTGTCATGTTTAAAGCTGAATCAAACAGTTGTACACCATAGAAACAGACCCTTTAATCCAACTCATCTGTGCCAGCCAGACATCCTAATCTGACCTAATTCCATTTGTCAGTATTTGGTTCATATCCCTCTAAGCCCTTTCTATTCATCTACCCATCCAGATGCCTTTTAAATGTTGTCTCCCCCACGTCCTCTGGCAGCTCATTCCATACATGCACCACTCCTTGTGAAAAAGGTACCCCTCAGGCACTTTTTAAATCTTTCCTGGCTCACCATAAACTGACATCCTCTAGTTTTGGACTCCAGCACCCTAGCAAAAAGATCTTGGCTCTTTGCCCCTCATGATTTTATAAACCTCTATAAGGTCAATCCTCAGCATCTGATGCTGCAGGGGAGAGAAAGCCCCAGTTTATTCAGCCTCTCCTTATAGCTCAAACCCTCCAAACTTAGCAACATCCTTGTCAATCTTTTTTGCACCACCTCAAGCTTAACAACATCCTTCCTTTAGCTGGGAGACCAGAACTGAATGCCGTATTTTAAAAGTGGCCTTAACTATATCCTAGACAGCCACAACATGATGTCTCAACTCCAATAATCAATGCACTGGCCTCTGAAGGCAAGTGTGTCAAATGCCTTTTTCTCCATCCTACCTACCCACGATTGCACACCTAGCTCACTTTGTTTGGAAACAGTCCCCAGTGCCCTACCATTAACTGTAAGTCCTGCTCTGATTTGCTTTCCCAAACAGCAGCATCTCACATTTATCTAAATTAAACTCCACCAGCCATCCCTAGCCTACTGGCCAATCTATTCAATGTCTCATTCTAATCTGGAATTACCCTATTCACTGTTCAGTGCATCACCAATTTTGGTATAATCTGTAAACTTACTAACCATTCCCCTTATGTTCACATCCAAATCATTTATATAAATTACAAAAAGCAGTGGATCCAGCACCAATCCTTGTGGCACACTGCTGGTCACAGGCCTCCAGTCTCTACCACCACCCTCTGTCTCTTCCCTTCGAGCCAAGTTTGTATCCAATTGGCTAGCTATCCTGAATCCCTGTGATCCAACCTAACTAATCAGTCTACCGTGCAGAACCTTGCCAAATGCTTTACTGAAGACCAGATAGACAAGGTCTACCATTCCGCCTTAATCGATCTTTTTTGTCACATCTTCAAAAAATTCAATCAAGTTAGTGAGACACAATTCCTCAGACACAAAGCCATCTTGACTATCCCGAATAAATCCTTTCCAAGTACGTGCAAATCCTGTCCCTCAGAATCCCCTTCAAAAATGTACCCACCACTGGTGTAAAGTTCATCAACCTATAGTTCCCTGCCTTTTTCATAGAGACATTCTTAAATAATTACGCCATTTTGGCCAACCTCCAGTCTTCCAGCAACTCACCCATGGCTATCAATGATACAAATATCACAGCAAAAGTTCTAGCAATCTCTTCCCTAGCTTCCCACAATGTTCTGGGGAAAGCCTGATCAGGTCCCAGGGATTTATCTACCTTTGTGTTTCAAATTTAATATGGATACTTTTCAAAATATCACTATTTATTTCCACAAGTTCCTTCACTTCCATATCATTCTCCACAGTAAAATGCTTGTTTAGTGTTTTGCCCAGCTCCTATGACTTCACACTTGTATGGACTTGTTTATTTTTAATGAAGTCCTATCCTCTTTTGCCCTTATATTTATAGAAGCTCTTTGGATTCTCCTTAACTCTATTTGCCAAAGCTATCTCATGCTCCCTTTTTTGCCTTCCTAATTTCCCTCTTAAACATACTCTTACTGTCCTTAAACTCTTCTAGTGATTCACTCGATGCCAGCTGTCTATATCTGATAAATGCCTTCTTCCTTTTCTTGACCAGAGCCTCAATTTCTCGAGTCCTCCAGCATTCCCTGTACCTCCCAGTCTTTACACCAACATACTCTCTCTGCACTCCTGCTGTTTCTTTCTTAAAGGCCTCCCACCTCCCAACCCTTAACCTGCAAACGGCCTCCTCCAATCAACTTTTGAAAGTCCTTGTCTAATTCTGTCAAAATTGGCCTTACTTCAAGTTGGAACTTGAACTTTTTGATCAGTTCTATCCTTTCCATAACTAATTTAAAACTGATAGAATTATGATCACTTATCCCAAAGTGCTCCCCCACTGACACCTCAGTGACTTGCCCTGCCTTATTTTCCAATGGCAGGTCAAGTATTGCTCTTTCTCTAGTAGGTACATCCACATATTGAATAAGATAGATTTCTGGTACATACTTAAATTCCTCCTTCTACAAGCCCTTAACACTTTGAAAGTTCCAATCCATGTTTCAAAAGTTAAAATCTCTCCCGTCACAATCACATTTTTCTTATAGATATCAGACATCTGCTTAGATATTTGCTTTTCAATTTCTCACTGACTATTGGGGTGCCCATTATTCAATCCCAACAAGGTGATCATCCCTTTCTTATTTTTAGATTCCACCTAAATAACTTCACTGGATGATCTCCCAGGAATATTCTCTCTTAGTATACCTGTAATGTTCTCCCTAACCAAAGAATGAATGCCAAAGATAAAGAATATCACATCAATATGGTGACATTGCAATTGTTTGCTGCTGATAAAGATGGGAAGAAAATACATATATAATCCACTGTTCATTTTCACATTGAAACAGAAATTATGAGATGGAATGATTAAGAGAATTTGCAGATTCTTTGGACACTGTTTGACAATGATATTCTGATGTATTTCTTTGGCTTCACAATTAATGCACTGTCATTTTCATATAAAGACAATAAATAGTGAGAAATTATACAGCGAGCCCATTAGCACCTTCTCAGTGACTACATTTTGTCAGAAACCAAATGATTATAGACTGTGCATTGGAAATAGGAACTGGAATTAGAATAAAGGTCAGTTAAAGTATGCATGGGTTTTGCAAAATTAATAAACATTTTAATTCAAAATTGGTAAAATAAGTAGAAAATAAATGAGGCTTAAGATAGTAGAAGATGAAGCAAAGGGTGAAAAATTGAATGAAAATTGGATCATCTCAGGAGTAGGTCAATCATAAAGGCCTTTAGAATCCAGTAGCTGTTAGCTTCTGATTCACTGACAACATCTGGCAACCCAGTTTGACTGTGTCAAGGTGTGTGATAGGCTAAGAAATTTGCCTAGGTGTCACCTGACAGCTTTGAATGAGCTAATTGGTGCATGAAACAGGAAGTTATATTAGTTTTTGGGATGGCAGGTCAGATGCTATGTGACACATTCAACCCCACATTGATGAAAAATTGGATCCAAATTTTTCTTGTACACTGCACACAACAAAACTGCTGCTTAATTTAATCTGCAAAGAGAGCCTGCTGAAGTGGCTCAGTTTGCGTAACTAAGGCAGTGAATTTGTCATTTGAAGATTGGCAAGTGGACTGGAATTTAATCCAGTGATAACATAGTTTTCTCGTGCCTTGGTGAACTGTGTCTGCCCAACTCTGTGTAAGATCTTACTAAAATGCCACTTAAAAAGAATCTATTGGAGTTTTTGACATTAATAGGCATCTCCATTTTACGATCAGCTAAAGAAATATTCTGTGTGACAACAATATTAGCTTTTCAGAGACAGGAAAAGTGATACTCGTCACTTGTATAACTCAATACTGAAGCAACCCAGTTGACAAGTTGCACTTTTGGATGCCTTCATTGTGTTGCTGTTATAGATGTTATCAGCACAATTTAACAGAGATAAACAGCGGAATGCAGTATTTCTGACCTTTACTTAGATATAAGTTGAACCAAGTTATATCTCGCGAATCAGAATTAAAATGTGATTTTTTTTCCTCTATGTAAATTAGCTATTTGGATCCAATTTTTCATCAATGTGGGGTTGAATGTGTCACATAGCATCTAACCTGCCATCCCAAAAACTAAGATAACTTCCTGTTTCATGCACCAATTAGCTCATTCAAAGCTGTCAGGTGACACCTAGGCAAATTTCTTAGCCTATCACACGCCTTGACATAGTTATAAAATGGGATGTGTGTAAGATATGATGCTTGGGCATAGAAATTAGAATGAATATTGTTTCCAACATAGCCTTTGTGTCCTTCTGATACAAGCAATGTACTATTCTACAAGTATTTTTCAAATTGCGGTTGTGTTTAAAAAGACATCGAGCACACTCACTCAAGGATTGTGTCTTAGTGAAATTTGAATGATATAAATGCCCTGTTCCAATCCCACAAACTTTGCTTGATCAGTATCCACTGGATGCATTCCCATGCTAACACTGAGAGATACCTACTTTGACCTCAGTTTCAAGTTGGTACAGTATAGTAACTGAAAATGTGTTGCTGGAAAAGCGCAGCAGGTCAGGCAGCATCCAAGGAACAGGAAATTCGACGTTTCGGGCACAAGCCCTTCATCAGGAATGAATGTACAGTAACTGTACATTTCTAGTACAGTTGAAAATGTGTTGCTGGTTAAAGCACAGCAAGTTAGGCAGCATCTCAGGAATAGGGAATTCGACGTTTCGAGCATAAGCCCTTCATCAGGAATGAGAGAGATTGGCCAAGCAGGCTAAGATAAAAGGTAGGGAGGAGGGACTTGGGGGAGGGGCGATGGAGGTGGGATAGGTGGAAGGAGGTCAAGGTGAGGGTGATAGGCCGGAGTGGGGTGGGGGCGGAGAGGTCAGTAAGGAGATTGCAGGTTAGGAGGGCGGTGCTGAGTTGAGGGAACCGACTGAGACAAGGTGGGGGAAGGGGAAATGAGGAAACTGGAGAAATCTGAATTCATACCTTGTGGTTGGAGGGTTCCCAGGCGGAAGATGAGGCGCTCCTCCTCCAGCCGTCGTGTTGTTATGTTCTGCCGGTGGAGAAGTCCAATGACCTGCATGTCCTCGGTGGAGTGGGAAGGAGAGTTAAAGTTTTGAGCCACAGGGTGGTTGGGTTGGTTGGTCCGGGCGGCCCAGAGGTGTTCTCTGAAGCGTTCCGCAAGTAAGCGGCCTGTCTCCCCAATATAGAGGAGGCCACATCGGATGCAGCGGATGCAATAGATGAATTCAGATTTCTCCAGTTTCCTCATTTCCCCTCCCCCCACCTTGTCTCAGTCGGTTCCCTCAACTCAGCACCGCCCTCCTAACCTGCAATCTCCTTACTGACCTCTCCGCCCCCACCCCACTCCGGCCTATCACCCTCACCTTGACCTCCTTCCACCTATCCCACCTCTATCGCCCCTCCCCCAAGTCCCTCCTCCCTACCTTTTATCTTAGCCTGCTTGGCTACTCTCTCTCATTCCTGATGAAGGGCTTATGCTCGAAACGTCGAATTCCCTATTCCTGAGATGCTGCCTAACCTGCTGTGCTTTAACCAGCAATACATTTTCAGCTGTGATCTCCAGCATCTGCAGACCTCATTTTTTACTCGAATATTTCTAGTACAGTAACTGGGAGTAGACATCTTTCTTAGGTATTAACTCATTGTTTACTGAGATGTAATTCTTTTTAAATGTTTGTTGAAACGCAAACTTCAAGAAGTACTTCTTGAGATATCTGTTTGTTGTTGAAGCAAAACGTCAGGAACTAGGACAGAGATGGGAGTCTATGGATCAGTGGTTTGTCCTGCCATCAAAGTTATGTCAGGCATTACACAGGTTTGCGTTTTGGCCTGGAAAAGTGACAATATAATCAAAACAAGTAAGAAATAACTGTAAATGTTAAAACAGACAAGATTCTTGAGAAATAGCATGAACTAAAGGGTTTTGTACTGGTAATGAAAGGAGGAGCAGATAAATTAGAGACAAAGAACAAGAGCTGAAAAATATTAATATTTTGACAGTATTTAGCAATTGGTCATTAATTTACATTACTTGGACAAAATAATGAATTTGAGGTCAAATCAACATTTTATAAATGTTCAATAAGTTTGTTTTTGTTTTCATAGTCTATGCCTGTATAAATTTCAACATGTCACATGTCTTATTAATCATCCTGTAAATACTCCTCTTATCCCAACCATATCTTCTATTATTTAGCCAATCCTCTCGGCATACTGATTTACTGTGCATGACACTTTATCAACTGCCTTTTGATAATCCAGATATATTATATTGGCTGTTTTCCCTTTACCTATCCTGCTTGTTACCTCTCCAAAGAATTCTAGTAAATTTGCCAGGCAAAATTTCCATTCCTTTTTCTAACAAATGGAAGGGAGTTCCTCACCCTTTCAAAGGAAGATAGCTATTATCTTACTTCTTTCTATGTGAAATTGAATTTCCAGCCCTTCATAGTCCAAAATATATTGTACATACTTTTGCACATTTTCTTTCAACATCTTAAAAAAAGAAACTTTTTTTAGCTTGGACCTTAATAAATCTTCCTGCTGAAATTGTGATTTAAATTATTTGTGTCCTGGTTTTCAGAAAGTCTTAAAAAATCTTCTTCCTTTAGGCTCTTTCTTTCAAATCTTTTAAATTAATATTTTTGACCATAAGGCAAACTCAGCGATTTTTTCCGATATTGTGACCTTGGTACTAATCAAATTTCTGGTCACAAGACTGTTAGCTCATAAGAAATATACCAGGAGTAGCCTGTTTCGCCATTCAAAACAATCATGGCTGATCTGACATTCTCATGATCACTTTCCCTGAAATCCTTGATTCCACAAATGATCAAGAATCAATTTATGTCAGCCTTAAACATGCATCAGGGCTATGCCCCCACAGCTGTGTGTGGGAATGAATCCAAAGACTCTCGACCCTTTGAGAAGAAATTTAAACTCATCTCAGTCTTAAATTTCTACCCCTTTATTCTGCAATTATGCTGTCTGGTCCTAGACTCTCCCATGAAAGAAAACATTGCCTCAGCGTTTACCCTGTCAAGCCTCTTAAGAATCCGAGATGTTTCAATGAGATTACCTCTCGTTCTTCTATTTTACAATAGTAGAGTACCAACCTGTTTAATCTTTACTCATAATTCCTCAAAAACAGGGAAAGTCCTAGTGAACCCTTTCTGAACTGCTGCCAATGAAATGATATCTTTCCTTAAGTAATGGGACCAAAACTGCTTAAAGTACTCCAGGTGTGTTCTCATCATTACATTGTAGAGTTCCAAGACACTTCCTTAGTCTTATACGTCAACCCCATTGAAATAAGGGTCAAGGTTCCATTGGCCTTCCTGATTACTTGGTGCACCTATGTGCTGGCTTTCTCTTTTTGTGCACAAGTATCCCCAAGTTCCTTTCTATTGTAACTTGCTGGTGTTTTTCTCTATTTAAATCATATTCTGTTCTTTGGCTCTCCCTTCCAAAGTGAACAACTTCACACTTTCCCACATTACAGTTATGGCCATTGCTCCATGTACTGCTGCATTTCACTTGGAACCTACTTCTGCTGGCAGTAAAGCTCATTCGGAAAGGTAATTCTGCTCCTTCCCAGTCTAGGTTTCTGTACCTCAATTCCCACTTTACTCCCAGAGATCCAAATCATCCTCTTAAAGCCTCCTTTTCTCATATCTTTGCCATTTCACAGTGTACTTAGCTTTTTCTCTTTTGTTAGTTCACATTCGCCTCCCCAAACCCCTTAACAGCTCTGAGATACAAGCTTTCAACTGGAGTGCTGCTGCTTTCACCAGTGCTGTTGACTGCCTATCAGTCATTGCATTTTAGCTGGTCATTGATTGTCTGTGATTTCTTAAAGTAATAATATTCTTAAAGTGGTAAACTCACTTGTCTTCACAAATTGGATGAATTCTTTCAACTGTCATTACCATATAGTATTTCAGCAATAATATCCATGATCAAATGCTGTATTCAGCTCTGGGTACCAACCACTCATAATTCTAATGACCATTCACAGAGGATAGACTACCAGAGAATGTTGACAAGATAAGGCACTTGACTTATATAACAAGGTATAGCTGATTCATGATAACAATAAGTGCAGTTCGTGGTAATTAGTTAGGTGTAATTACAATTACCAGGAGCCAGGTATATCACATGTCTATCTATTGGGACCTTGTGCAAAGCCAACTGATCATCTGCCCAAAGATAGTGTGACATCAACAAATTTGGTGGAGCTAGTGCAACTTCGACATTAACTGTTTCCGAATAATCACCTTATACAACAGATTTCACATATAAGTACAAAGAAGTTACAGCATAACACAGGTCATTTGGTCCAAATAGTTCATGGCAGCATGTAAACTTGATATGAACCATTTCCAATCTCACTTCATCTTCATGCAGAGCTTGTCTCAGGCTGAAACAATCCCTTTAGAGATTTTTTGTGTGTGTTTGCAGCACATATCAATAAGTTAATGCTCTGAACTGATGTGGAAAACTAAGATTGATTCATGTATAAACAGACTGGAGTCGTTTTTTTCGCTGAATATGTATTTATGTGTAAATTATTAGACTTATAGTTCCACTTCATAATTCATCTAAAAAATCATCTACCAATTGACTGCTAGATTTTATTTCACTTTAATATGCATTCACAAAGATGTCATTACCTCTGGAATGCTGCCTTGCCAAAAGCCATAGTTTTGCTGAAAGAATGAATTTCATCAACTTAACAGAAGATGTGAATTTAAGATATATCACTCTGGATGTGATTTCTTGCTTCTTAGTTTGCCTGTTTTATCTTAAATTAAGAACCACCAAGCAAAATGGAAACAGCCCTCATTTGCATCACCATAAGATGTTATACACATGGCCCCTTATAGAACTAGTTCTTGATTTTAAAGACAATAGAGTTCTTGGAAAAACTTCTGTATTAATTGAAAGAGAACCTCACATTACTGCAGTGTGTTGCTAAACACTTTCGTGACCATTAAGGAATTTTGAAATATAGTTACTGTAGGAAATATGGCAACTAATTTGTACACAACAAGCTCTCTCAAACAGCAGTGAGACAATGACTAGATAATTTGCTTTGGGAAATTGGTTGAAGGCAACATATTGACCAAGAGAGCCTATGAACTCTGAAATTCTTGTTTCAAAAATGCCATGGCATATTTTATATCCAGTGAAGAGAACAAATGGGGTCAAAGTTTAACGTCTCATCTGAAAGATGGATCTATCAATAGCAGAATATTCTACCAATGTATCAGCCTAAACTGTATGTTCAAGTTCCTGAAATGGGGCTTAAATATTTAACTTCCTGACTCACATGTCACCTCTAAATCAAAATGACACCTCAAACAAAGTCTTCTGACCTTCAAAGCTTTTTTGCATACCAAATAAGTCATAAACTAGTGGAATAATTCTGACCATCCAGAAAGTATGATTTTTCAGAGGATATTTCACATTTAAAACATTCTCATTAAATTGATACAAAGGGCTTGATTGTCACCGTAATTTGATTTTGATTTGATGTATTATTGTCACATATAGCAAAGTACAAAAGGTTTGTTTGCGCGAAGTACAGGCAGACCATACAATACATAGTGCACTAGGGTAATAGAACAGAACAAAGAAAGCAATGTTACAGTTGCAGAGTAAGTAGACGAAGGTCAACATTAAATTTAAAATTTGAGAGGTCAATTCAGAAGTTTAATAATAGCAGGGAAGAAGCTGTTCTTGAATCTGTTGGTGCGTATGTTTACACTTTTGTATCTTCTGCCTGACAGAAGAGGTGGAAGAGAGGAGTTTTTGACTATGTTGGCTGCCTTCCCTAGGCAGAGAGAAGCATAGATGGAGTCAAACAGCGTGGCACTGGAAAAGCATAGCCGGTCAGGTAGCTCTTCTGGTGAAGAGTTTATGCTTGAAACATCAACTCTCCTGCTCCTGGAATGATGCCTGCCTGGCTGTGCTTTTCCAGCATCACACTTTTTGACTCTGATCTCCAGCATCTGCAGTCTTCACTTTCTTCTAGAGTTGTTGATGGAATCATTGGATGGAAGATTAGCTTGTGTGATGGACTGGGCTATATTCATAACTCTCTGTAGTTTCTTATGGTCCTGGGCAAAGCAGTTGCCATACCAAGCTGTGGTGCATCTAAATAGAATGCACGGTGGCACAGTGGTTAGCACTGCTGCCTCACAGCGCCAGGGACCTGGGTTCAATTCCCGCCCCAGGTGACTGACTGTGTGGAGTTTGCACGTTCTCCCCGTGTCTGCGTGGGTTTCCTCCAGGAGCTCCGGTTTCCTCCCACAGTCCAAAGATGTGCGGGTCAGGTGAATTGGCCATACTAAATTGCCCGTAGTGTTAGGTAAGGGGTATATGTAGGGGTATGGGTGGGTTGCGCTTCGGCGGGTCGGTGTGGACTTGTTGGGCCGAAGAGTCTGTTTCCACACTGTAAGTAATCTAATCTAATGCAGTGGCAACCTCCTATGGTGGCCTTCTGGCCAGGCGAAGCAGCCCCATGGCTTGGTGTGGCGTCCACTTGACTTGGTGTGGTAGTCTTCTGGCAATAGGTGGTGGTGTCTCAGCCTGGCATGGCCTTAGCATGGTCTCCCACTCTTGAGGTGATTCCAGAGCACTCTCTCAGCTAAATGAATCTCAAGGTGAAGCCCAGCACAGTCTGGAGCCAAAGCCTGGTGCAGACTGGAGGCTAGGTGCCAGCTTGGTCTGGGTTGGAAGGACTGTTAGTCTTAATTTTTATTTCTGCAATGCCGGATATTTTATATCTCTATTTTCTAAGATTTGTAACTGAAAAAGTTGTACCTAGATACACCGTGGGCGGCACGGTAGCAGTGGGCGGCACGGTGGGAGTGGGCGTATGGTGGCACAGTGGTTAGCACTGCTGCCTCACAGTGCCTGAGACCCGGGTTCAATTCCCGACTCAGGCGACTGACTGTGTGGAGTTTGCACGTTCTCCCCGTGTCTGCGTGGGTTTCCTCCGGGTGCTCCCGTTTCTTCCCACAGTCCAAAGATGTGCGGGTCAGGTGAATTGGCCATGCTAAATTGCCCGTAGTGTTAGGTAAGGGGTAAATATAGGGGTATGGGTGGGTTGCGCTTTGGCGGGTCGGTGTGGACTTGTTGGGCCGAAGGGCCTGTTTCCACACTGTAAGTAATCTAATCTAATCTAAATTTTTGTCCCTAAGATGGCACTGTATGTGATGAATTTTAAATTTTTCATTGTACTCATTCGAGTGCATGTAACAATAAAGCAATTTCTATTCAGTTCTATTCAGAATGCATTTTATGCTCCATCTATAAGATTTGTTGTAAGTTTAGCTCTTACAACTGATTGCAGTTATGAAAACTAAATCGCAGAACTGATCGTTTTTTAATTGGAGAAAATGGAACACAATGTAAATCCTTAAAAAATTGGGAGGAAGGAATCACTTGGATGCAATTTAGCTGTTTATTGGACATAGATAGAATGAAGCAGATAGCATGAGGTGAAAATTGATGAGCTTCAGTGAATATTAGAGATGTGAAGGTACCTTCATCATCCAGGTTATTGTTCTATCAGAAAGCTGTTGGTTTATCTCAATTAACAGCTGTTCTAACTCAATAAATGGACAGCAAAAAAACCCTGATAATCATCTGCAGGGGTGTGCACTGTGTAAAATCTACTCTAATTAGTTAAAATATGTAAGTGGAGTTATGGACTTGAGTTTCAATTAGCCATGTGGCTGGTAAACAATCACTGCAGATCAATTATCTGTTCTAGAAACTGCACCACTCTCCATTTACATTAAAATTGAATTCAAAATTGACAGAAAATCCAAAATGCTAGTTTTCTGTCTCAGTGACAAGTTAGAAATCTGCCCCATGTTTTGAAATAGTCTGATGATTATCAGGATAGATATACACAGAGTAAGCCTGTGGAATCAGGGCTTATCAGCTGCTTTTAGCATGGAACCATCATGCCAATGCAAACAACCAAAGATAACTAAAACAATGTCAGATGGATAAAAATGGTTTTGCTCAGGAATTCCAGAAGGTAGATAGATTCTGTGACAACATGGAATGTTAGTAGTTCAGGGATAGAGTTGGTTGACCAGTGTTTTTTGCCCACATCTCATTATCAGAAAGGTTTGTTCCTTTAAATGGATTGCAGATTTTTTTGGAAGCACTGATCAAGATTTATTCAAAGGAAACATTTGAAAAATGAAACACAGGGCAGAGCACAATGTATATATTAGTATCTATTCTAATTTTATTTAATTTCTTGAATGTTATGGTCTTAAAGAAATGAATTACTGTTATCATCTTTGCATGAATTTTATTCAGAGTAATTCTGTTTTTGCCAAGAAGACTTTCATGTTCCGGGAATAAAACCTTTTTTTTAAACCTGCAACAGTTATTATGAATGGAGTGGCATTTTATCCTTATAATTTTTTTTTTCATTTTAACTATATCTCTGTGAAGCACCTGGTGGTAGCTTCTTTTAGGCAGCCAATAATTCTTAACAGTGGAGATTCTGTACTCCCTGTTCAGAATCTAAATCAGATTTTTGATGAATTCCAAACTTGTTTGCTTTTTACATGGAATATACAGTGCACAAACAGGTCATTTGACACAATCATTCCATGCGATGTTTGTAGTCCTCCCATCCTCTTCCAGATCAATATATCCCTCTTTTCCCTCCTTCCTCCTTCATGTGCTTACCAATTTTCTATTAAATGGATCTAGACTACTTACTTCAATCATTCATTTTGAGATTGAAATTCAAATAATCAGCACTGTCTAGATAAAGACGTTTCATCTGCATTCTCTATTTGATTTCTTGCTGGCTATCTTATATCGATGACCTCTATTTTTATTGTTCCTCACAGTTAAAATATGTAGTATTTTTTTTTAAAAAATCATTCATGGGACGTGGGCATCATTGGCTAGGCCAGCATTTCATGCCTATGCCAGCTTGCTGTGGCTGTAAAATCACTTGCAGGCCAGTGACTAAGGCTAACACATTTGCTTTTCACAATATTTCCTTCCTCATAACACTACAGAAAATTTTCTGGAGTAAAAGACCTCTCATTATCCACCTCTCAGCCTTTTCTTTTGAAGGAGAGAGAGAGAGAGAGCTGGGCCCAAGTTTCTCCCTCAGATCAAGTATACAGAGATGGGAGAACTTCTATTTGGTCAATTCCAACCCTTAAAAATAGCTGCCTGGATGATGACTTTTCAATTCTGGGGGGAGCAGGACATTTCCAGTTCAGACCTTTTCCAGAAGAACTGAGGAGTCTGTCATGTGAGGAGGCAGGCTAGGTCAAATAACAGCCTTGGGGATCTAACTCTATATCCAAAGTCTAAATATAAAGGACAAAATGCTCACACTCCCTTTGTATCTCGCCCACCCCTCCAGAGCTCCTCCATGCAAACATTTCCGCCTTCACCCTCCTCCCAGTAGCCCCATTTGACACAACCATTTTATGTGATATTTGTAGTCCAATCAAGTCTCCTTCTATCCTCTTCCAGATCAATACATCCTTGTATTCTCTTCCTTCTCCATCATGGACTTAATTTTTTTTTAATGGATCTAGACAACAGCACTTACTTCAATCATTCATTTTGGTATTGAAATCAAAATAATCAGCACTGTCTAGATGTACTTTCCATGCCAATGCATGCCCCTGTCTCCATGCTCTATGGCCTGTCATAGCCCCCATACCAAATTAACGCCAACTGAAGCCAGATCCCTTCCGCCCTCCATAATTTGCTTTTACACCTACCAATACAACATGCTAACCCCTCTCGAAACTATACTATGCAAACCACAGGATTTTCTCAGAGATTGACCATAATGAAATTCTCCAAATAAAGTTCTAAGTATATCTTGCAGACTTCATCATAATAAAAAAAGTACTCACATTCATGAAAACCGAATTACGACATCTACATTTCTTCAAATAAATAAAGCTGTGTGCCACCAAATAAAATCAAGTGCGCAATTCTTTGTGGCAACAAGCATTGAAATTCACAAACTCACTTTAAGATGTCAATCAAACTGTGAAATGATTCTGATTTCAGGCAGAAATATTTTGAGATATATCATTATAATTGCATCATGTAGGAATCCTCCACTGAAGTCTTCAAACGTGGGAAAACTTCCATTAGAGCTGTGAAATGGTGATTAAATCAGTCAATCATCAATAATCCAGTAATTGCTCTTTGGCTAATGTCCAAAACAGAGTGAAAATCAATCATATTTTGTTCACACTGGTTCTGAGATCTAAAGGGCAGGATTTCCGAGTACATTGATAGTTCAACAGGTTCCTTTGGCAGGTACTTCTGATAGTTTTGACAATTGGTTTTGACAGGTCTGTTGACAGTTCCAATACGTTTGATGTTTTTGGATTTCTGCACTTTTAATTCATCCTTCTACCCTCTTTTAACAATTCTGATGGGCACATTACTTGGAAAACAGTGGAGAGCTGCCTTTATTGCAAAACAAACATTTTTGACAAAAATAATATGCCTGATCGCCTCTAGAAACCTTGGCAGAAAAAATAATCTTTCCAGGAAGGTTTAATTTAAGATGAATCATAAAATCGGACATCCTAGAGAAAATAGTTCTGGAGCATGGAATAGCTGCAAAAATGGATATTAAGTCAAATTGAACAAAGAAATGCAGTTCTGCACACATTTGGGAGAAAGATATATTAAGTTATTGCTTGCCAAATAGTTAAAGAAGTAACAGTCACATTTGAGGAGGTATTGAATATTTTTGGCAATTATTTCAAATTGGGAAGTCAGAAAATTCTTGAAAGGGAAAGATTGAACAGAAAAATTTGGCATCCTGTAGAATCTACAGATGATTTTATTCATGATTTCAACAGACGTGTGGAAAGATATGACTATGCTGATATAAAGTCAGAATTAATAACAAATCAAATTACTGCAAGCATTACTAATGAGACTATGTCACATTTGTTACAGTTCGGAGGAGACCTGACTCTAGAGAAAACAGTTCAGATGGTGAATGAAAAAGAGGTCTTGAAGCAAAACATCAATCCTAAGGAGAGAAGATCAAACTTGACACTGGAGATCTTTGGAATCTGTTCAAATATTAAGGTACAGAACCACAAAAGATACATATAAGACAGTAATGTAGTGGTGAGGGTAGACAATAGATACAAAAAGTACTTGCCAACACTATAAACCAAAAATATCTTACAGCTGCAAGCAGTACTCTTAAAATGAAATGCTTTTATTATAAAATCATATGTCATAGAAGATGACCAAAGAGCTATGCACACAAAGAGATAAATAACTTAAAACAATCTTCAGCAGAAGAATCCCTCGATGAAATTGGTGATGCAAACCAAACATTAAGGCAAGTTGATATGTATGTCAATGGGTACTTCTCAAATTTGTGGTGTCACAATTTCATCCGAAAATGTGCCTTGATTGACAAATCATTGTTTAAGGCCAACATGAGTTCAACTACATGATTCAGGAAGCATTACAGGTATGAAACAAGCAAATATTGGATATAGTGGACACCATATGTTGGAAAATGTCTATGTACTTTGCAACCAGGAATACACACTCCTGAGTGCGAAACTGTGTTTTGACTTCAATCCTATTTAAAAGCAAAGCAAACAGAAAGGCCTTCCCCAAAACATTTTAGAGTCATAGAATCATAGAGATGTATAGCACGGAAACAGACTCCTCGGTCCAACCTGTCCATGCTGACCAGATATCCCAATCCAAACTAGCGTCACCTGTCACCACCCTGCTCATATCCCTCTAAACCCTTCCTATTCATATACCCATCCACATGACTTTTAATGTTGCAATCATACTAGCCTCCACCACTCCCTCTGGCAGCTCATTCCATACACGTATCACACTCTGCATGAAAAAGTTGCCCCTTAGGTCTCTTTTATATCTTTCCCCTCTCACCTAAACCTATGCCCTCTAGTTCTGGACTCCCCAACCCCAGGGAAGAGATTTTGTCGATTATCCTATCCATGCCCCTCATGATTTTATAAACCTCTATAAGGTCACCCCTCAGCCTCCGGTGCTCCAGGGAAAACAGCCCCAGCCTATTCAGCCTCTTCCTACAGCTCAGTCCTCCAGCCATGGCAAAATCCTTGTAAATCTTTTCTGAACCCTTTCAAGTTTCACAACCTCCTTCTGATAGGAAGGAGACCCAGAAATGCATAGAAATATTCCGAAAGTGGCCTCACCAATGTCCTGTACAGCTGCAACATGACCTCCCAACTCCTCAATACTCTGACCAATAAAGGAAAGCATATCAAATGCCTTTTTCTACACATCTATCTATCCTATCTACCTGCGACTCCACTTTCAAGGAGCTATGAACCTGCACTCACAGGTCTCTTTGTTCAGCAACACTCCCTAGGACCTTACCATTAAGTGTATAAGTCCTGCTAAGATTTGCTTTTCCAAAATTCAGCACCTCCCATTTATCTAAAATAAACTCCATCTGCCACTTCACAGCCCATTGGCCCATCTGATCAAGATCCAGTTGTAATCTGAGGTAACCCTCTTCGCTGTCCACTGCACCCCCAATTTTGGTGTCATCTGCAAACTTACTAACTGTACCTCTCATGCTGACATCCAAATCATTTATGTAAATGACAAACAGTAGTGGACCCAGCACTGATCCTTGTGGCACTCCACTGATCACAGGCCTCCAGTCTGAAAAACAGCCTCCATCACCACCCTCTGTCTTCTACCTTTGAGCCCAGTTCTGTATCCAAATGGCTAGTTCTCCCTGTATTCCAGGAGATCTAACCTTGCTGTCCAGTTTCCCATGAGGAACCTTGTCGAACACCTTACTGAAGTCCATACAGATCATGTCCACTGCTCTGCCCTCGTCAATCCTCTTTGTTCATTCTTCAAAAAACTCAGTCAAGTTTGTGAGTCATGATTTCCCATGCACAAAGCCATGTTGACTACTGATGCAAAATACTCATTTAGTGTCTGCCCCATCTCCTGCGACTCCACACAAAGGCCGCCTTGCTGATCTTTGAGGAGCCCTATTCTCTCCCTAGTTACCCTTCTTTTTCTTAGCCAAACCCTCAATTTCTTTCACCATCCAGCATTCCCTATACCTACCAACCTTTCCTTTCATCCTAACAGGAATATATTGTCTCTGGATTCTCGTTATCTCATTTCTGAAGGCTTCCCATTTTCCAGCCTGCAAACATCTGCCCCCAATCAGCTTTTGAATGTTCTTGCCTAATACTGTCAAAATTAGCCTTTCTCCAATTTAGAACTTCAACTTTTAGACCTGGTCTATCCTTTTCCATCACTATTCTAAAACTAATGGAATTATGGTCATTGGCCCTAAAATACTCTCCCATTGACACCTGAGTCACCTGCCCTGCCTTATTTCCCAAGAGTAAGTCAAGTTTTGCACCTTCTTTCGTAAGTACATCCACATATTAAATCAGAAAATTTTCTTGTACACACTTCACAAATTCCTCTCCATCTCAACCCTTATTTTCACACGAAATCTTTCAAAATAAGCTGAATAAGATGAAAAATTATATAGGGTTACTGGCAACTAGCTAATTGATCAATCTTAGTCTAATTGAATTTAAATAATGGAGTTGATTCCCAAATACCTGTGCTGAACTAGACAATCGACTTGGCCTCTTACCATCTCTTCTTTCTCTCCTGCTTTGCTCCAGTTGTCTCCAAGCTTCCTGCAGACTCATCATTATTTTTACCATTCGTTGTCTGGTATTGATTCACTGCAGGAGTTACATCTTTGGATATCAAAATAAAGAATTTAATTCACCATTTTAATCAGACCCTTGTTACCCATTCATATTGTATTTTTATGCACAGACATTGTGAATAATGGATAAAATATTTCTTTTGTCAATGAATGTGATGTTAGAATCATAAAAATACACTGCAGAAAATGAGGCTATTCAGACTACCATCGATTATATCTAACTGTGTGGGTTCTTTAGGGGCTTACATGGTGTGTGCGCAAGCATAGTTATCTTTTGTTCCAATAAGAAGATTCTGGTAGTTATAAAATAGTCTTTGCAGTACTACAAATCTTAGGTGGGGCTAGCCATGGGTCTGTCTCTCAGGAGATCTTATTTTCCTTTCTTCACAATTCCCTATGATGTCATCATATTGGATGAAGCTTATTGCACTAAATCATCTCCTTCCAAGATTCTTTTATTATTTTTGTTGTTGTACATTTGTTTATATGATTAAATTTACCATGATCTCCGTATTTTTGACTTTATAAATTCACATGAATTTGAGGTTTCCCGATTTCCCAAAGTGTCCTTTTTGCATTATAAACTTGGAATGCCTTCCAGACAGTCTAAGATGTGAGGTTCAGAACATAGAACAGCACAACACAGTTCAGGCCTTTTGTCCACTGATGTTGTACCAACTTTTAATCCTACTCTAAGATCAGAATAACCTACATACCCTTCAATTTACTATCATCCATGTGCCTATCCAAGAGTCACTTACATGTTCCTCATGTATCTGACTCTACTACCAATGCTGGCAGTGCATTCCACACACCCACCACTCTCTCTGTAAAGAACTTACCTCTGAATCTCCCCTGTACCTTCCTCCAATCACCTTAAAATTATGCCCCTTTGTGAGGCCAGTTCTGCTCTGGGAAAACGTATCTGACTATTCACTCTATGTATGCCCCTCATCATCTTGTATACCTCTCTCAAGCCACTTCTCACCCTTCTCGCTCAGGTGAGAAAAGTACTAGCTCCCTCAACATTTGTTCATAAACCATGCTTTCCAGTCCAGGCAGCCTCTTGGTAAATCTCCTCTGCATTGTAAGAAGCATACCATTCCTTATTCTTCCTACAATGAAGTGACCAGAACTGAATACAATACTTCAAGTGTGGTCTAACCAGGGGTCTATGTAGCTGCAGCGTAACCTCATCGCTCTTAAACTCAATTCCCCTGCTAATGAAAGCCAACACACCATACGCCTTCTTGACACCCTTATTAATGTGGATGGCAACTTTGAGGGATTTTTGGAAATGAATCCCAAGATCCCTCTGTTCCTCCCCTGTATTCTGCATTCAATTTTGACCTTCCAAAATTAATTACTTCACACTTTTCCAGGTTGAACTCCATCTGCCACTTATCAGCCCAGTTCTGCCTCCTGTCAATGTCCCACTGCAACCAACAACAGCCCTCCACACTATCCACCACTCCACTAACCTTCATTTCATCAGCAAACTTACTAACACAGCCTTCCACTTCCTCATCTAAGTTACTTATAAATATCACAAAGAGCAGATGTCCCAGAGCAGATCTCTGCAGAACACACTGGTCACTGAGCTCCAGGCTGAATAATGTCCATCTACTACCACTCTCTGACTTCTTTGGGCCAGCACAATTCTGTATCCAGACAACCAAATTTCCCTGTATCCCATGCCACCTTACTCCAAGCCTACCATGGGGAACCTTATCAAATGCTTTGCTAAAATCCATGTACTCCACATCCACTGCTCTACCTTCATCAATGTGTTTTGTCACATCCTCAAAGAATTCAATAAGGCTCCTGAGACATAAGCTGCCCTTCACAAAGCCATGTTGACTATCTCTAATCAAACTATGGTTTTTCAAATAATCATACATCCTGTCCCAGAATCCTCTCCATTAATTTGCCCACCACAGACATAAAACTGACTAATCTTTAATTCCCAGGATTATCCTTATTCCCTTAAACAGGAGAATACCATTTGCCACTCTCTGATGATCCGGCACTACTCCAGTGGACAGTGAAGGCACAAAGATTATCGCCAAAGACACTGCAATCTCTTCCCTCACTGTTCAGTTCTACATTGTAGGTTTCTGGAGCTTTGTGAATAATAACATCTCTCTTACAACAGGAAGTTGTTTCTCTGTAGTATCTTGCATCTTTAGACATGACCCACCTTTTCTTAGTGGTGTCTTTGATGGAGTTGTGTGCACCACATATTCAATTTGTGCCAGAGGATTTTTGTTTTCAATCTGCCTGTCGTACTGTGCTAAAGTATGTCGGCCATTTACTTCAACTTAATGATTTGTCTCCTTTTCTCATTTGCCTTCAATGATTGAACTTTTGATCAAAACAACTACTTCACTTCCTCAATTGTGCTAATTAAAGATTGCTTGATGTAATATCTATTATATTAGTAGAAGATTCTTTTGAAGATATAGATATCAGATATTCTACTTGAACCTGTCACTTCTAGGCACTGCAGTATCAAGTGTGTGACTTAATTTGTCATGGCAAGTGGTTCACTGTGCTATAGTGTAATCTGAGTCAATTCAGCTGAAGATGCTTCAGTTGTCTTGCAGGAGTCTACTGTTCAGTGGCTGCCACATAGTTATCCTTTTCAATATTTTTGGCACTTGGAATCTGACCTTTCTTCAGTTTGTGTAGCAGGGAAAACCTTCTAAACCACTACAGCCTCCATTTTTTAGATTAGATTACTTACAATGTGGAAACAGGCCCTTCGGCCCAACAAGTCCACACCGACCGGCCGAAGCTCAACCCACCCATACCCCTACATTTACCCCTTATCTAACACTATGGGCAATTTAGCATTGCCAATTCACCTGACCCACACATCTTTGGACTGTGGGAGGAAACCAGAGCACCCGGAGGAAACCCACGCAGACATGGGGAGAATATCCAAACTCCACATAGTCAATCGCCTGAGGCGGGAATTGAACACGGGTCTCTGGCGCTGTGAGGCAGCAGTGCTAACCACTGTGCCACCGTGCCACCCATATTATGAAGAGATTTTCCATCTCATTAATGATATGAAATAAAAATCTTATTCCAATATAATGAACCTTTGTGGATTCTGGTTTTTGTTTGAGCTCTGCCTTCAGCTTCCAGAATCCTGTAAAACCTTCTATCAGTTATTGCTTGATTAGCTGTCCCTTGAAACAACTCCAGGACATCTCTACAGGAGTTCCTTGGTAGCATGCTTTGCCAAACCATCTGCAACTACTTATGAATGACCTTCCTCCATCATAAGGTCAGAAGTGGTGAGGTTTGCTCAATGTTCAACATTATTTGTGACACTGCAGATATTGAAGTAGCCCATGTCAATGTGTGGCAAGAGCTTGACAATATCAAGGTTTGGGTTGACAAGTGGCATGTAACATTGCCTGGCACTTGTGTGGTGCCAATGACCATCTCCATCAAGACCAAGTCTAACGATCACCCTTTGACATTCAATGGCATCACCATAACTGAATTCTCCTCTGTCCACATTCTACAAGTTACCAATGATCAGAAACTGATCAGGACCAGCCATAAAGTACTGTGGCAACAGGAGCAGATTAAACACTATGCATGTTACAGCAAATAATTTACCTGCGGCACGTGGCTCAGTGGTTAACACTGCTGCCATGCAGCAGGGACCCAGGATCCATTCCAGCTGTGTGTGTGTGTGTGTGTGTGTGTGTGTGTGTGTATACACTTTTCCCATGTCTGCTCCAGTTTCTCCCCACAATCCAAAGATATATAGATTAGGTCAATTAGCCATGCTAAATTCCCCCATAGTGTCCAGGGATGTATAAGGTTAGGTGGATTAGCCATGGGGAATGCAGGATTACAGGGATAGAACAGGGGGTTTATCTGTGTGGGATGCTCTTCGGAGGTGCGGTGTGGACTTGATAGGCAGAATCTGCTTCCATACTATAGCGATTCTGTAATTCTCAATTGATGTTGGTTCTGTCAAAGTGTCTCTTATGATTCATATGTCACATCATTATCTGTGCACAATGGATGGCCTCTTGTGTGTCTTTTTCTTTAAAGGTTTACCATTGATTTTTGCTGTGGATAATGTTTCTTTAAACTATTATTTGCTGATCCATCTCAATTTGATATTTGAGTACAAGCCATTTCTCCACCTGTTCATGGGTTTTAAAAATTACACTCTGTATTTCTTAATCATTATTTTCTTAGTTGCCTCATGTACTATCACCTTTTTTCTTCCTTAATTGGGTTCTGCACAAAAAAGACCTTGAGTTTTCCTTCAAAACCTGGAAAGAAACATCCTTGATTTTATGTGCAAAAGGATTTTATGTGCAAATACCATTGCATTTGGAATTGTAGTTTTATCATGAATTGTAGAGGATTCCATCTACATTTAAGAACAGTTGTGTGGATTATCTGAATAAGAACATCAATATTTCAAATTCAATTGTTCTATTACTTAATACAATTACAGTTGTTCTTGGTATTAAAGAATACTGAGCGTAGTAAAATATTCAGACTTCTCTCCTCTTTTATTCATTATTCCTCACGTTAGATGTAATGTTTAAATATGTCCCACAATGTTTGCTTTAAAGTGGGCCGAATTTATTTTCATTATGTCCTGTATTCTCAAGCTGCTTACACAGACAGTTTAGGCAGGATGCACAGCTCTCCGTTCAGACTCAGCAAGCACAGTTTAAAACAGCATTGTTCATTAAATGGATAAAGTGATATTTGTGAAAGAACGAAACAGGCAATTCTGCATCAGTGATGTGACTCAGCTCTTTATGGATTGTATCAGCTGCAGCTCTTACAGTTGTCAGAAGCTTGTGGGTTCAACTGCTAGTTGAGGGAGTGCCGCACTGTCAACGATCTGTCTTTTGCATCGGATGTTAAATTGTTCTCTCAGATATCCGATGGTAGTATTTTTGTCCTTGGAATTTAATTTATTGTCATGAGGCACAGTGAAAAGCTTTGTCTTGCGAGCAATACAGACAGATCACAGAGTTAAGTAACATAGATAAGTAAATAATAGGTAAACAGCTGCAAAACAAAAACATAGGTACAGGTGAATGAGTTTGTGAGTCCATTCAGTATTCTAACAATAGTAGGGTAGAAACTGTTTTGAAACCAGCTGGTGCGTGTGTTCAGGCTTCTGTACCTTCTCCGCAATGGTAGAGATTGTAGAAAAACATTGCCAGGGTGGGATGGATCTTTGAGAATGCTGGCGGCCTTTCCTTGACAGTGGGCCTGGTAGATGGATTCTATAGATGGGAGGTTGGCCTATGTGATTGTCTGGGCCAAGTTCACTACACTCTGTAACCGTCTCCGTTCTTGAATGGTACAGTTACCACACCAGGTAGTGATACTTCCGGACAGAATGCTTTTGATGGCACACCAATAAAAGTTGGAAGGGGATTTGCCATCGTGCCAAATTTCCTCAGCTGCCTGAGAAAGAAGAGATGTTGTTGGGCCTTTGTAACCAGTGCGTCCACATGAAGAGTCCAAGAAAGCTTGTTGTGGATGAACACTCCCAGGACCTTGACAGTCTCCACACATTCCACCTCTGTGCTGTTAATGTGTGGAGGGGCATGAATAACATCCTGCCAAAAGTCAATAACGAGTTTCTTGGTTTTGCAGGCATTGAGAGCTAGGTTGTTCTCAGTGCACCATTTTTCAATGTCTTCCACTTCCCGTCTGTAGTCTGTTTCATCGCCATCTGAGATTTGACCGACTATGGTGGTGTCATCAGCGAATTTGTAAGTGGCATTAGTCTGGTATTTGGCAACACAGTCATGGGTATACAGCGAGTATAGTAGGAGGATGAGTACACACCCCTGGGAGCTCCAGTGCTGAGTGTGAATGAGGATGAAACATTGTCCCCAGTCTTCACTGATTGTGGCCTGTGGGTCAGGAAACTGAGGATCCAGTTTTGCAGAGAGTGGGGCTTAGTCCAAGATCACTAAGTTCAGTAATCAGTCTTGAAGGGATAATAGTGTTGTAGGCTGAACTGTAGTCAATGAGTAGGATTCTTACGTAGCTGTTCTTGGTGTCAAAATGTTCTAGGGAGGAGTGAAGGGCAAATGACATGGTATCTGATGTGGATCTGTTGGCCCGATAGGCAAATTAGAGTGAGTCAAGAGTAGTGGGGAGGCTGGAGTTGATTAATGCCATGACCAACCTTTCAAAGCACTTCATGACCACTGAGGTTAGGGCCACTGGGTGATAATCATTGAGACATGCTGCATGAGCCTTCTTGGGCACAGGGATGATGTTGGCCCTCTCAAAACATGCAGGGTCAATGGCCTGCTGCAGGGAGAGGTTGAAGCTGTCCGAGAAGGCCGCTGCCAATTGACATGCACATGCCCTGAGTGCATGGCCTGGTACTCCATCTGGTCCCATCACTTTCCTTGGATTCATGTAAAAGAAAACTGATCTGATCTCCGATGCAGTGACTGTTGGGCTAAATTCATCAGGATTAGTTGGAATAGGTGTTACCTCTCTGCAAACATTCTGCTCAAAACTAGCATACAAGGCATTGAGATGATCTGGGGGGAATGTGTCAGTGTCTGCTATCTTGCACTGCCTCTTCTTAGAACCTGTGATGTCATTCAGTCTTTGCCATAGTCGGCGAGTGTCTGTCTGGATCAGTGTTGGTCCTTGGCTGTCTTAATGGCTCTGCGAAGGTCATACTTGGATTCAATAGACAATAGACAATATGTGCAGGAGTAGGCCATTCTGCCCTTCGAGCCTGCACCACCATTCAATATGATCATGGCTGATCATCCTTAATCAGTATCCTGTTCCTGCCTTATCTCCATAACCTTTAATTCCACTATCCCTGAGAGCTCTATCCAACTCTTTCTTAAATGAATCCAGAGACTGGGCCTCCACTGCCCTCTGAGGCAGACCATTTAACACAGCCACCACTCTCTGGGTGAAGAAGTTTCTCCTCATCTCTGTCCTAAATGGTCTACCCTGTATTTTTAAGCTGTGTTCTCTGGTTCGGCACTCACCCATCAGTGGAAACATGTTTCCTGCCTCCAGAGTGTCCAATCCTTTAATAATCTTGTATGTCTCAATCAGATCACCTCTCAGTCTTCTAAACTCAAGGGTATACAAGCCCAGTCACTTCAATCTTTCAGCATAAGATAGACCCGCCATTCCAGGAATTGACCTTGTGAACCTACGCTGCACTCCCTCAATAGCCAGAATGTCTTTCCTCAAGTTTGGAGACCAGAACTGCACACAGTACTCCAGGTGTGGTCTCACCAGGGCCCTGTACAGCTGCAGAAGAACCTCTTTGCTTCTATACTCACTCCCTCTTGTTATGAAGGCCAGCATGCTATTAGCTTTCTTCACTACCTACAGTACCTGCATGCTTACCTTCATTGACTGGTGTACAAGAACACTCAGATCTCTTTGTATGGCCCCTTTACATAAATTGATTCCATTTAGGTAGTAATCTGCCTTCCTGTTCTTGCCACCAAAGTGGATAACCATACATTTACCCACATTAAACTGCATCTGCCATGCATCTGACCACTCACCTAACCTGTCCAGGTCACCCTGTAATCTTCTACCATCCTCCTCACATCTCACCCTGCCTCCCAGCTTAGTATCATCAGCAAATTTGCTAATGTTATTACTAATACCATCTTCTATATCATTAACATATTTTGTAAAAAGCTGCGGTCCCAGCACTGATCCCTGCAGTACCCCACTGGTCACTGCCTGCCATTCCGAAATGGAGCCATTTATCACTACTCTTTGTTTCCTATCAGCCAATGAACTTTCAATCCAAGTTAGTACCTTGCCCCCAATACCGTGCACCCTAATTTTGCTCACTAACCTCCTATGTGGGACTTTATCAAAAGCTTTCTGAAAGTCCAGGTACACTACATCTACTGGATCTCCCTCATCAATCTTCAGAGTTACATCCTCAAAAAATTCCAGAAGATTAGTCAATCATGATTCCCCCTTCATAAATCCATGCTGACTCTGACCTATCCTGTTACTACTATGTGTCATAATTTCATCCTTTATAATAGACTTCAGCATCTTTCCCACCACTGAGGTCAGACTAACTGGTCTATAATTTCCTGCTTTTCTCTCTCCCACCTTTCTTAAAAAGTGGTACAACATTAGCCAACCCCCAATCCGCAGGAACTGATCCTAAATCTATTGAACTCTGGAAAATAATCACCAACGCATTCAGGATTTCTCGAGCCACCTCCTTCAGTACCCTGGGATGTAGACCATCAGGCCCCAGGGACTTATCAACCTTCAGACCTAACAGTCTCTCCGACACCAATTCCTAACAAATATAAATTCCCTTAAGTTCAGGTCCTTCAGCCATTGTTACGTCAGGGAGATTGCTTGTGTCTTCCCCAGTGAACACAGATCTGAAGTACCAATTCAATTCTTCTGCCATTTCTTTGTTCCTTGTAATATATTCCTGTTTCTGTCTTCAAGGGCCCAATTTTAGTCTTAATCATTTTTTTGCCTTTCACATACCTAAAAAAGCTTTTACTATCCTCCTTTATATTTTTGGCCAGTTTGCCTTTGTACCTCATTATATTTCCTCAATATCTTCCTTATATTTGAGTGGGTCTCCTGATCTGAAGGCCTCATGCTTGGCTTTTAGCAGGTTCTGAACATCCTGATTCATCCAGAGTTTCCTGTTGGGGAACACCCAGATTGACTTCCTCGGTATGCAGTCCTCCGTACACTTGCTGATAAAGTCATGATGGTGGCGTACTTGTCCAAGGTGCCTGAGGACTGTTTGAACATGGCCCTATCAGCTAATTCCAGACAGCACCAGAGTTGATCCTCTGCCTCCAACCAGGACTGGATCTGTATCCACAAGGGGGTCTCCTACTTGAGCTTTTGTCTGTAAGCCGGGAGAAGAAACATAGCATTGTGGCCGGCCAATACTTACCGATTGAACAACATCTAATTCCAAATTATCAGGTCATTATCACAATCTAATTGTTGGACCTTGCCATGTGTGAATTGGCTACTGCACTTCTTAAACTACAACATTTGGAATGTACTTTATTGGGTGTAAGGAGCTATGTGGATGTACTAATATTGGGACAGACATTGTAATTCCTTTTAGGATAAAGAAAATATTTCTTTATTTCGGCTGCTAATGCACTCTTGCCTGTCTTTCTTCTGCAGAAAATTAATTTCACCTCGAAGGACTCAATGCAACGAGGTTCCTTGGTCTTTGAAGTTGCCATCTTTAACTTGACTTGGTAGTGTGGAGCATCAGACAGGAAGCATTTGCACATTCACTTTTTTTCTTCATTTTCTCATGCTCCCTCTGACAGTACCATTATGGGGGAAATCACTTGCAGAATTACACTGCCTAATCGTGAGGTCGCGAATGGCTGAAAGGTGTTTCACATGCTGCAGTGCAATTTATCCTACCTTTAATACATTTGTTACTGGTTAATTGCATATTTTGCTTGAATAGGTTTTGCTGAAAGAGGACTAATTCCAAAGGAATGATATTCCAGCAGATTTTATTTCAAATGCACAAATCTGTAAGAAAAATAATCAAGATAATAGATTGAGTAAAATGGGATGAGACAAATACAGTGGCTCCAAATTATTCATGTGGAGGGGATAATAGCAGATGCTCCCAATGTAAATGAAGCAGAAAAACAGATAAGGCTCCCCAGACATTCCACTGACTTCACCAGAACAAAAAACATTCTGTGGGAAGAGCATAGAGGGTTGGAAAGGAGCTATCAACATCACTTCCATCTCTTCCACCTACATGTTATGGGATCAGTATCGGACGGGGCAGATGGACAGGGGTTCCTTGGAAATTGTTCGCTTTCCACTGTAAAGAGTCTTCGTGGATCTCACATCAACTGAGGTCATTTGAGGCTTTCTAAAGGGTGATTACTTTCTTGGTTTCAAGTAACTGTATGAGAAGTGAAGTGTTTAAAGTATATTAATCTTCAGTCATAGGATCCGTACAATGTGGAAGCAAGTTATTTGGCCCATCGAGCCCACATTGACCCTCTGAAGAGCATCCCATCTCTGTAACCCTGCATCTCCCATGGCTACTCCATGTAGCCTGCACATCTTTGGACTGTGGGAGGAAACCAGAGCACCCAGAGAAAACCCATACAGACACAGAAAGAATGTGCAAACTCCACAGACAGTTGTTCAAGGCTGGAATTGAATCCAGGTTCCTAGCGCTGCGATGCAACAGTGCTACCCATTGGGCCACTATGCAATTGGATAATGGGCTGAATCTGCTCGATCTGGGAAAGGAACCCAAGGTGGCTGATATTAATGCACCTTGCAACTGTTATCATTTCTTTGTAAACACTCCTATCCCTAGAAAGTTTGAGGTTAGAGTGGATCTCGAGTGAGTGTGTTCCATGCCGTCTCACAGATGTGAAAGGCCTGACCCTTAGGAACTTCCAGGTCAAGCACTTTTTCTTGAGGGGAACATGACTGCTCATACACCTTCCTTGAGTAGACAAAAAGATAACTAGTCAAATATCAAAGGATAACATTGCTACAATGAACCAAACATAATTTTCTTTTCCTTTCCTGTTTCTTCTGCTTGAGGCTAATTTGCAAACGTGGTGGAATTGGAGGATTGGATATCACATGGGAATCCCCAGAATCAGTTCACATGTCTGTCTGTGACTTCTTCCCTTAGCCTCCAGGACTCCCATCTAATTCATGTCAGCAGGCATGAGGTGGGCCCAAAAGACATGATCTCAATTACAGCATTAAAAGGGACAACCCATTCACTCAGTGTTCATTGTCAAGCCCAACCCAGCGCAGGCACCTGTCTTTCACTTTCTTTGCATTTCCTCACGTTCTCATCTATCCAAATACTATTTGCATTTACCCTTATCCTTCTCCAAATTTTATGCCTCTATCTTATAGTCACCTTGAACCAAAACTGGATACATGGCATTGCATTTACAAAAGGGCTCTTTGTTTCTTCCCTGCAGACAATGGAAGTTGTAAGGCGAGGAAGAGACTCAATGGTGGCCAAGTAGAGAATTCTCAGTTGGCAACTGAAAGAGGAGCAGACACTGGAAATCAGTGGAGTTTTGGAATTCACGAGTGTTAGTAATGGGGAGTCAGGGAGCTTTTGGCTTCCTGATGCCTCAATTAAATAAAAATTATATCACATCATACTGCAGTCAGTCATACTGACTTGGTTTCAACAGCGATTGGAACACGATCCCTCTTATAATAGTTTGCAACATTCTGACATTGTTAAGATTATTCAATGTCTTTTCTCTCCCACAGGCCTTCTCATATCCAGCAGAAGTCAGTGGAGGTGGCCAATGACAGAGCCAGAGAGGGTGAGCACTGTCACAGGACTCATTCAGAACATGCACCAATTCAGATACTCACACTTCAGTTGACCTTGTGGACATAGGTTTTCAGCTGATAATGCATGCTTGCCAATTAAGCAGGGACAGGGAGCAAAGGCAGGGGTAAAAGTGAAGTGTCCCTTTTAGAGGGAACAATAGTCTCCAAACTCTGTACAGCTGGACCTGAATATTTGGGGCAGATGATGAAATGGAGAGCAAAATTAGATAATGTGTAATGCCTTGATAGGACATCCAATTCTTTCACCATAATTTCAGTGGAGGATGCATGCATCTGCATTAAGAACAAGTGGTTTGATATTGTAGGCCATGAAGCTCATACATTCTTCCAAATAAGAGTCACCAAAACCCAGGAATATCAAGCTCCCCAAACAAATGAATCCATACATTCCTTGATCATAGTTGTGCACACTGTAGAAGCCAAAACGTCTGCCATTGGATACCTCATTTTAGCCTGTTCAGAACTGCTCTTCTGCATTGTAGTAGCAGTCAAGCATGGCTGGGTTATGAGAGGAATGACGGCAAAAGGTGACCCAGAAGTAGGATCTTCATTCAGAGTGTCTCTTCTTACATGCTATCCCATTCAGTCTGTAGCCTACATTTGCTGATGGCCAAGTCTTCCCCTGGATAGTGCATGCTAAGCTAACTTTAGCAAGAACCTCATGTGTTTCACATCCCTGAGGATGATGACCTCCAATTAATTTGGAGAAGTATCTGACCAGTTTACACAGAGGGTGGTGCATAGATGCAATGAGCAGTCCAAGGCAGTGGTGGAGGCTGTACAATGAAAACATTTAAAAGGCACCTTGATGGGTATATGAATAGGAAAAGTTTACAAGGATATTGGTCAAATGGTGGCAAATAGAACGGGATTTATTTAGGATATCTGGTCGGCATGGATGAGTTGGACTGAAGGGGCTGTTTCCATGCTGTTTTTATTATATTAAGTGGTCTAATGTTTGGGTCGTATCAAACACCTTTTGAGCATCTAAATATACACGTCACTGCTTCCACTTTATCTGTCCTGTTTGTTATCTCCTTATAGAATTTGGGCAAACTTTGTCAGTCATGAAATCCCCTTCATGAAGTCATGTTGACTTCAAACATATCATGCATTCCTAAATGAAATGGTGTGAAATCATTTGTATTAATCTCTTACATTTTCCCAATAACACATGTTAAGCTAACTGGCCTATGATTACCTGTTCTTTCCTCTCCTTCCTTTTTTAGGATGGTAGTTTTCCAACCCTCTGGCACTTTTTCAGAATCAAATTACAATCTATTAATCTTTCAGGAATCATTAAATTATAGTGCTGATTGGTTGGCAAGTCAAGTCTAATTGGCTGAGTCCTTACCATGGAAAAACAAGGGATATGTTCACACTGTACATCTTTTTTGAACTATTCAGGAACTTCGGGAGCCTATTGTTTCCTGTTTCTTTCTTCATGTCAATGCCTCTTCAATTAGCTTCACTCTGTACCTACACTTTCAACAAGTCTGTGTGCTTTCTCCATCTGCTTGCCTCTGGAAGACAGAAACAAATGTAGTTATGAGTCTTTGTGCAGAGAGCTGCAATGACGTTTCTTATAAAACAGTGGAGAGCAAATATGTCCAGCTCCCATCCCAACAGAACCCAATATCACACAGGTTCACCACCAGAGTTACGTATGGAAGCATAAGCAGTGCTGTACAGTTGTGGATGTAGCAAGTCAGATTTCAGAAGGACATCCTGACTGAAGCACAGAACTTTCCTCAGATTCGAGTAAGAAAATTGTATGAGAAACATACTGATCTATGTGTCATCCTGCTGAAAACCCTTGTATTTACCCTCCTCTCTGCTTTAAAACATTATCCTGTTGCACGTGACCTCTGTTCAATTATTAATTTATACTGTACTCCAAGGGGAATTTCTACTAGTTTATCCAAGTTAGGAGCAACTGATTTGTACAGAAGCCTTGAAGTCAGCAAAACATTTTGTTAGCATTTACCTGTTATTTACAATACTTCTTGTAGCTGTTAACACTTTGAAATAACAGTAGACGTTATTAAATGTTTGTAGCATTGCAGAAAGAGCCAGCAGAAATGAACCAACAAATTATCTTTAAGTAGTTGATTCCTTTAAACATTGTGGATGAGTTGAATTTTCCTGCTTTTAAGCAAGGTAACAACTATGCAAGGTAGAGGGAAGGTGTACCTGGAGCATTCAGTTTCAAAACAGCATCACTGGTGTCAAAACAGCATTGCATTATGAATGACATAAAGGTCTGCCTGTTTGATATGCTTTGGCTTTTTTTTTAACTTTATTCTTTCATTGGATATTGGACATTGTGGGCAGCACGGCAGCTCAGTAGTTAGCACTGCTGCCTCACAGCACCAAGGACCTGCGTTCGATTCCGGCCTCTGTGTGGAGTTTGCACATTCTCCCCATGATTGTGTGGGTTTCCTCTAGGTGCTCCAGTTTCCTCCCACTATCCAAAGATGTGCAGGTTAGGTAAATTGGCCATGCTAAATTCCCCATACTGTTCAGGGATGTATAGGTGCATTAGACAGGGGAAATGTAGAGTAATAGAGTAGGAGAATGGGTCTGGGTGGGTTTCTCTTCAGAGGGTCGGTGTGGATTTATTGGGCCAAAAGGCCTGTTCCCATACTGTAGGGATTCTATGATTATTGGCAAGAACAGCATTTGTTGACCATCCCTAAATGCTGTTGTATTGAGTAGCTTGCTGGCCACTGCAGAGGACAGTTCAAATCCAACCACATTTCTCTGGTCACATGCACACGAGGTACAGATGACAGAATCCTTTCTCATGAAAGCATCACTGAACTAGATTGGGTTTTATGAAAATTGATTGTATGTTCATGGCATCTTTTAGTTTAGTTTATTTAGTTTTTTTTTCACAATTCCTGGTTTACTAACTGAATTTAAATTCTATCAGACACTATGGTGAGAATGTGTCTCTCCTATATTTACCTGGGTATTATTAATCCAGTTACATTATCACTGTGCCACTGCTTCCACCAAATTTTATCGTGTACATGTCTTCACTTTCTCACCAAAACAGTAGCTGCCATGTTTCATCCTACAAATACACAGTTGTACCACAAACATGAATTTGAAGCTTAAAAGTGCTTTTCAGCCATATTGAGAAACTGACGTCTGGCCATCTATTTCTGTTGATGTAGTTTACAAATGACCTTATTAAGAATGTTTGGCTGAGCTCCAAAGCACATCCAATGGTTAGTTCAGAGGCTGCTTATTACACAGGCTGAAGCGAAGTGTTTGTATTGACTGATTGCCATCTTTATGAGGTTACAATGAATTATTCTGTGAACTGTTTATGCAACAACTTTCTGACTTTGTTCTCAGTTCATGAAGTTTCTTGACTCAAGCCTTCTGCAGAAATTGTAACAATGTGACCCTTGTTCACATGATTGAAATCAACACTTAACTTAGCAGAGAATGATGTGCAAATTTTCAGGGATAATTTCTGACCTTGCCACACTTTGGTGTAATGATATTTGTAACATGCCTTACCTTAAATGAGAAAAGACTTACAACACTGAGATGGGCTGCAACTAATGCCTGAGTAAAAAAAAGCAAGTTAAGCTTTAGAAAAGACATTAAATAAGTAACCAGTTCGGTGCTGACAGGAGAAGGGCTTGGTGGTAAATTATAGCAAGCTTAAAGTTAATGAAAGAGGATTTCGGAGCAAAGGATAGAATAAAAAAAAGACAGAAAATATGAATACTCAAGGAATCAAAACTTTATTGGAACTCCAACAGCAGAGAATTAAATATGGAAGACCATCTAGGTAATAGTGACGACAACGTAATAAGGGCTAGAATAATGATTCAGGGAGGTACAGATTGTAGAGAGATGAAAGTAACAGCTAATGAAGTGAGAATGAGGAAGGAGCTAAAAGAAGTAAAATTGAGAAAGCATTGACATATGAACAAGGAGAATAATGTGAACATGATTTAAAGAAGAGATCAATCAAGTTCAGTGGAAGTAAACCACACTAAAAAGTAAGAACCAACTGGCCACAACTAAGATACAATGGATAATTGAAGAAGTCAAGGTAACATTGACCTAAAAAACATGCAATGTCTGTAAAAATGTATTAGATGAGATCAAGAGGAGAATAGGAAAAAAGGGCAAGTATGAAGAATTTGAAACTCCCCATTGACAATGTTGAAGTTTCTCATCTTGCACTCTACAGGATAAACAAGCCTAAATTCCAAACAACAAAAATTTATACTACAAGAGGAAAAAAAGGCATGCTGGTTGGTTGATCGAATGAAAACAGAAAGCAGGCATTATGGGAAACTTCTTGGCTTCAGGAGTTGGAGATATTGTGTTAACATTTGAGATGATATCAAATGGTGTCATTTCACTTTCTGTTTCTTCACTCTATCCACATGGTTTCTCTCCCAATACAATACCTAGCTCATCCTTATGTTACAGTTCTACACTAACCTCCTATTTTACTCACATCCAAAACTCTCCACATGTTTTGTTTCACTATTCATTTCTAACATGAAACCTTTAGGTACTAGTGCTGTCTTGGGACAAGCCATGAACCTGCTAAAGCTGTTACTGTTGGAGTCATGGCCACGAATAAGCTTCAGAACCAATTTTAAGTCCAATATCTTGCATGTTTTATATGAAATTGCATACCGTTCACTCACACTATACTACCTGTTTCACAAAGTTACTCATTTTCTTCCACCTCCTGTTTTCTAGAAATCAAAGAAGGTTAAAAAAAACAGGAGAGAAATAATGTCAGCTGCCACCTCATGATCACCATTTTACACTTTCAAAAGCATCCAAATTTCTTGATTCATCCTGACCTTTGGTCTACTTTTCTACTGGTGGAATTGCCCTGCTCTCTACCTGGAAATTGTGTCTAGCTTTTACAATTTTTAAGAATGTGACACATTCAGTCATTAAATTGAAATAAATATTTATGATGGTTAAAGGTGGTTAAACAGTAATGAAAATCCTGTAAATATCCCTGTCTCAGTAAAATCTTCACTTAATTTCTTTTCTATTTGTTCTGGCTACAATCTGAGAGTGGTGCCAACAGTTCTTGAAGTCTGCACTCGATATATTATTGCATTATGCTTCAGTACGTTACGGTTGTAATTATGTCACTGCTTGTTTATAAGGCCATTGGAGAAGCAATTTAAGATGATTTAAGGAGGCAACATAATTCAGGTGCAGCATCCCTTATGCTTCCCTATAAAGAATGTGTTCTCCTATGACAAACTTGAACTGCAGCTGATGCTGTGACTATCTTTCAAAAGAATGCAACCAGCACCAGCTCTATTAAATGCGCACCAATCATTCCGCAGGAAAACTCAAGTGACAATTGTAATGAGATGAATCCAAACACAATTAAGGCTAAACTGAAAATGTGACCAAACCGATCCAAACATCAAAGTTTGTTTGAATTATACAAATTTCAAAAATAAATTTGAGAGGTAGGATATAATATATTAACCATTGCCATGGTGGTGATTTTTAAAAAAAAGGACTCCAGATTTTCAAATTGCATCATTTGACTTTAATATCTGGAATCTTCATGGACTAAAGAGGATTTATGAAAGGAAATCATAGGGCGGCACGGTGGCTCAGTGGTTAGCACTGCTACCTCACAGCGCCAGGGATGCAGGTTCAATTCCTGCCTCGGGTAACTGTCTGTGTGGCGTTTGCACATTCTCCCCGTGTCTGCGTGGGTTTCCACTGGGTGCTCTGGTTTCCTCCCGCAGGCCAGGTGATTTGGCCATGTTTAATTGCCCATAGTGTTAGGTGCATTATGCAGGGGAATGGGTCTGGCTGGGTTGCTGTTTGGATGGTCAGTGTTGACTTGTTGGGCCGAAGGGCCTGTTTTCATACTGAAGGGAATCTAATCTAAACAAAGAAAGAACACTAACTTAAATAGCTACAGCAATCAAATGATCACTCAGGTTAGCCAAGCTTTGTGAAGTCAATGTGGATTAAATAACAATCTAAACAGAGTTTTAAAAAAAAAATATTGAAAAATGTCCCATTTGTCAGGAGAAGCTCTTAATTCTGTTTTTGATTCTTCTGTGAAAAATAAGTTTCATGTATTGGGGAAACACCATCTACAATTGTCATGCATTGAAATGAGGAGAAAGTGAGGGCTGCAGATGCTGGAGAGTCAGAGTTAAAACGTGTCGTGCTGGAAAAGCACAGCAAGTCAGGCAGCATCTGAGGAGCAGGAGTGTCGAATGATCATCCTGATAAAGGGTTTATACCCGAAATGTTGTCATATCTGCTCTTTAGATGCTGCCTGACTTGCTGTGCTTTTCCAGTGCCACCTTTTCGACTGTGCCTCAAAATGAGGAACTTTGAGACTTAAACACTGGGATATAAAAATCAGCCATGCTTCAGGGAGTTGCTTTCAGCAAAGCAGAGGAGATGGATTTGTGACTGGAACTATCTGAGGAAAGCTCTCTCTCTTTCAGCTTCTTAAAAAAGGCAAAAGTGCCTGGTGACAGGAATGACACCAGATCACCTAGAACCAAAGGGACAATGGAAAGGTGAGGCAATGGCATCATGTTAATGCCACTGGATTAGTAATCCAAAATCCCAGGGTAATGTTACAGGGATATGGTTTCAAGTCCCAATGTAGCAGATGGTGAAATTTGGTTTCAATTTAAAATAAATGAATTTAAAAACTAGTCAAGTGGTGTCCATGTAACCACCAACAATTGTAAAAACACGTCTGGTTCCTTAACATCTGGGGTGGCACAGTGACCCAGGGTTTAGCACTGCTTCCTCACAGTACCAGGGTCCCAGGTTCAATTCCAGTCTCGAGTGACTGTCTGTGTGGAGTTTGCACATTCTTCCTGTGTCTGTGTGGGTTTCCTCCAGGTGCTCCAGTTTCCTCCCACAATCCAAAGATGTGGAGGTCTGGTGAATTGGTCATGCTAAATTGCCCCATAGTGTTAGGTCAATTAGTCAGAGGGAATTTGGTCTAGGTGGGTTACTCTTTGGAGGGTCAGTGTAGACTGGTTGGGCCGAAGGGTCTGTTTCCACAATGTAGGGACTCTAATCTAATCTTAATGTCCCTTGGGAAAGGAATTCCTTGCATCCTTATAAAAGCCTGCCAGAAATCTGAAAGTGCAGCAGAAAGTGTTGGAGAAACTCAATGGATCTGATAGTAGAGGTAGAGAAAGAAATGGAGTTGATGTTTCAAGTCCAGGATGACTAGAGAGGATCCTGTGGCATTGGCAGTTGGGGGACCTCATACAAATACAGAAGGAGTACTAGCAGCAGCAGTCAGATTCATGGGAGGAAATGGTCCTCCTCAGTAAGTTGCAGCATCAGAGCAGGGAGACAAGTGATCATCTATCTGCTTCCATTTGCAGGTTGGTGACTGTTTGGGAACCAGAATCAGCACCTTCAGAAACTGCAGGAGAGCTTCGCAATGACCATCTCCAGCAAGAGAAAAGCTAACCATGTCTCTGGACATTAAATGGCAATTATATCACTGAATTCCCCCATTATCAGCATCCTCAGGGTTATGATTGATCAGAGACTGAACCGGACATGCCACGTGGCTACAAGAGCATGTCAGAGCAGAGACTACGAATATTGCAGCAAGTAACTCACCACCTGATCCCGAAAGCCTGTCCACAAGGCACAAGTCAGGAGTCTGATGGAATTTTTCCCACTTGCCTGGGTGAGTACAGCTTCAATAACACTCAAGAACATGACACCATCAGGACAGAGCAGCCCACTTCACTGGATGCACACCCAAAAATATTGATTCCCTCTGTCACCAATGCTCAGTAGCAGCAGTGTGTCTGTACCATCTACAAGATGTACTGCAGAAATTCACCAAGATTCCTTCGATAGCACCTGCCAAATCCACTAGTACTAACGTCTAAAGGACAAGGGCAACGGATACATAGAGAGACCACCACCTGCATTTCCCTCCAAGCCAGTCACCATTCTGACTTGGAAATATATTACTGATCTTTCACTTAGTCAAAATCCTGGAATTCCCTGCCTAATGGCATTTTGGGTTTACCTGCACCAACAAGGCCTGTGGCAGTTTAAGAAGGCAGTTCACCACCCTCTTCTTAGGACAAATAATGCTGATCCAGCGAGTGGTGTCCATATCCCATGAAGAAATAGGCAAAAATAAGTCTGCAGTTAACACTGTTGGAAGCACACTTCAATACTTCAAATGAGGTCCATTAATGAGTACTTTATGACATATTTATTTGTGCATCTTTCTCTTCACCATTATGTGACAATACCTGTATAATTAATGTAAATGAGATGTTTTCCCAGATTACCACTGCTGGCACCTTTTGGTATTTGCCACCTTTGCCAGCATGAGGTAGTCAGTGAGAGCTGTTTGAGTTCATTCACTACCAGATTTGTATTTGTTTTATCTTTGGTCTATCAAGAAATTAGTAGTGGAGAATACACCACCATAGAATATCAATGAGAAGAGGCAGAGTTTTTAAATAAGAGGAAGATTTCAAGCATGCTAGTTCAACTAGATTTGGCACATAAAATTTCTAGGGCATTGGGGAGCTGTTACATATAAGTCTGCTCCTTCTGAAAGCTCCTTATTTCCACCCACAAACTCTGTAATATCTGTATTCTATGGGACTCATCAGTGCAAATGATTTGTGCTGTAGTTTTATGCAATGATTTTTGACTGTGTTGCAAACTTAGAAAAAAAAATAGAACTGTAGTTTTCCTCTATTACCATGCTAATGCTAATTTATTTCTTATTGTGTGTTGTCAGCTGCATTCAGAACTGGTCCCAATGTTATAAAAGCAGAAGATTCTTCCTCGAGATTAACTGAGTAATTCTCTGTTCTGATTTCTGTAGTTTTTAATTCTAAATAGAAAAATTATATGACAGAGTTGAAATTTGGCAGATGGCACAAAGTAATATATCATCTTAATCTCAACATGAGATTGTACATTCTGATCCCATGATTGCTACACCTCTGTTTTCAATTTTGAACAATTTGCAATGGTTTCAACTTAAGACATCAATAAATTTTATTACAATGGTTATGATACATATAAGCAAGAAATTGAGCTTGTCAGAATCATTTTGTTATTGCTATAAGGGCTAGTTTACTATACAAAACAGTGTGCCTGGAAAATATGCACTCCTCTGGAGAGAATCACGCTGCGTTCCATTCTGCTGAGGGAATGCGTGTAAATGAATCATCGCCAGAAGTACACACAGCAGGTAGATTTTTACAGCTGATGCCAGTAGTGCACTTTTGGAGCTCAGTGCTCACATAACACCCTCTCTGAGCTTAGTAAAGCTGAATACACATTCAGCAGCAGGAAGGACCATTATCCGTCTATTTAGAGGCACTACAACTACTTACAGGTTATATGCTAGTCAATTCTTTTCCCCCTGTGTTGTTACAATTCAACATGTGTTTGGTGCTTTGTATAAATGCAAGAATCTATGGGTGTGGCAAGTGCTGAAAGACTTTCAGCTGACTTCCAGCCTTCTACACAAATCACTTGCTCAATTGCTCACAGACATGAGTTCACAGGTCAGCATTCTTCTTAGAATAACGCAGAACTTGGTGAATATACAGACATGCAATCGATGAGGATGAACTGCTGGATGAGGGAGGGACTGGTGCACTCAGAATGTGAATATATCTATCCAAGGGCTTCAGACAATGGTTCTTCCACCAGCGCATCACCAAAAAATAATTTGTGACATGATTGTATTTAAATAAGGGCAGTACCCGTTCTCTCCACCCCCAAAATCTGCCATCAGCTACAGCCAAAACTGCCAGCTTAATTAAGGGCAAGACTACATTTGTGGTTGTTCTGAAGCTGACCATAGTGAGAAATACTAATGCTCTGGTCCCTTCTCAGCTGGGATTGAAGATATGTCTGACAATTGCAATTTTTCACTCAATATGATGTAAGTGATTTTACCAACTTTTCTCTGTTCAGTGAAAGCTGACTGCATTTCATTCTCTGTAGCAAGAGACATTCAAGTCAAATGAGCAACTTCACTAGGATTGTAGGTTTCGCCATGGTACAGGAACAATTTCATACCCACACATTGCATATCAGATCTGCCCGGGATTGGACCTGAAAGAGATTCCATGCCTTCAACATACAGCTGGTATGTAAGCCTAGGCAACTAATCATGGTGGCCATTTTCCAGCATCCCAATAGCAGCCATGATGTGTTCATTCTGATATAGTCTGCTCTGCCAACTGTACTTTAGCCACCATGGTAAACCGAGTGGTGGTTATTGATTGACAATGGTAATCTGCTGATGGCATAATTCATGACTGTGATGCACAACTCTCACCCACGTGAGAGGATGTAAATGAGGAAAAATCAGACTGTTTCACAAAATATGAGTGCGTAGACAATCAGTGTGTAGAAACAACAGTTTTACTGCCTTGTGGTGATGTTGGTCCTCTAAAGAGGTTGTCCTTGGTTTTGTTTTCAACAGGTTGTAAAAGACACAGACTCCAAAAAGTCTAAGGTGGAAAGATTTTAGGACCAATTTGATTATAGCTAACAGATACTGCCTCAGGAAAAAAGCTTTCAAGTTTAAAAGAAATCACTTATACAATGAAAGGGGAGTGGCCAGCTCTTCGAGCTCAGCTTTTCTCTGGTTTATTTGGTTTTGGCAGGCTGGCTGTTCACTGAAACAGTTGTGAAGCTGTTGGACACGAGAGAAGCAGATCCATGCTGACCCTCCCTCTCTCTGACTTCTCTCTTGTAAGACCCCACGTTTGATTTTACCTTTTGTGCCAAGTGATATTTATGAGGATTATTGGAATTATTGGGAACGGCATCATTAATTTGGTATGATCTGTTGGATTTTTGGATAGGTTAGGTTATATTTCATTCAGTAATCTTGCAAATAAATTGTGTTTCTTTAAAATTAAGTGGTTTGACCAGCTGCATCTCTCCTGGAATATGTACACTTGCTTAAAACAACAAGCAAAGTTAGGGTTTGGGTTCCTTTCTTGAAATATTTTGAGAGGGTCTGGCCTGGAGCTCCATCAAAATTCAAGGTGGTCCATTGTGTCCTGCAGAACTTTGCCATCTCAAGATGACAGCCAATACCACCAGCCATCAGTGAGCATCTGGATGAGCAGGACAATGAGGAGGACGAAGGAAGAAATAGGTACAATTCCTTTCAGCTTGGGTTCAGCTGTGAAGAACTCATTCAAGGGCACTAATAATAGCTGCAACCCTGATTTGTTATACGTCAGCATTCCCACACCTTTATATTTTCCATCAGTGATGAACCCAGTGTCCACTTGAACACCACACAAAAACAGTGTGCCCCAAAATTAAACATCCCAAACCAATTTTAAAACTCAATCTATGCCACATCCCATAAGAAGCCAACCAAATAATCTTGTGCATTTCCTTGATGAGATACACACTGAGTCAAACATCAACTGTGCCTGGAAGGCCATCAACTTGGTGAAAGACACTCTTCGATCAGCCCAAGACTTGTAGGTCTTCCATTGATAGAAATTGACCATGACTGAGTGTTGCAGTTTGGCACATTCCAAAGTCCAGGACTACATGCTGAGGGATGCATTAAAGCCTGAGGGGAAGCTGCCACCAAGCCTAGTGGGGAAAGACCACCATCTAAGGTCTTTCTGTTGAAGTTAAATGGGGTTCTGTTCAGTTATTGAACACTCCCATGCCTCAAACATATGTAAATATAGTCTTACATAAGTAAGAAATGCATTGGGTTTGTTTATGTTCCACAGGTAAAGATTGTAGAGAATTGAACTGTTCCAATGACTACATATGTACACACATATTTTTATGAATAAAGTACATTCTTGAAATTTAAAAACATGGGTGCTGGAAGGCTGCTGACTTTTTTTTCAGTGAAGGAGTCTGAAGAGGTCCTTGGATAATGACTTTGAATAACTCAAGTCAACCTGCAGTAGTAGATTCTGCCACCTTGGCTGGGTGGCAACAGTCTAGGCTGTCTAGGCTGACAAGTAACAACAAAGGCACTGGTGACGTGGCCATGGTAGGAGCATGAATGCTGTCATTCTGTTGTGTGCCACCTTGTCCTGCAAGAGAAAAGGTAAGAGCCTCGGTAAGTGCAATGCAATCTGTGTCGGTGACGTGCCATCATGGCTGAGTAGTTAAAAGTGCATGCAAGCTGTGACATGTGGGTGTGAGATTTGCTGTGGTCCTAAGTATATTAGGATGCAGTGAAGCATATGAATGTGAAGTATGATTGATAGATACTGCTGGTAAATGATAGATGGGAATGTGATAGTTTGAGCAGTGTCTGTGACTCCTGATAGATATGCCTCTTGAAAATGCAATCATTGACCTTGACATTCTTGTTAGGTCATTGAAATCCTCACTGCATTGCATACAAGTCCTGTGAGCTGGAATTCTCAAAGCAATCTGGATGACTTTCTGCTCTCTGTGCGTTTTAATTTCATCCCCCTGCAAATACAGGGACTTCTGCTTTCTGTCTCCTGCATTTAAATTTCCAGTGCAGCAACTTGGAGATAGTTATACTGTTATTTACTGTTTTCCAAGTCCAAAGGCTCTTCAGCAATGATTCCCAGCCTCTAATACAGCCACAATGGACCATTGTTCTGAAAGGGGTAGGCCTGTTTTATCTAGCACCAGGAAGTCATGAGTTTGGAATCCTTGCTGATGTGAACTCTACTGTTGACTTCATGCCAAAAACATTCAAATGATGATATTGAGCAGGCATGGATTTATCAGGTATGTGGATCATGATGGAGCTATCCAATATAGCCCAAATCTTCAGTCTTAATGCTGAGAGTGATATTCTATCAATTGATGGTATTTTCTTTTTTCTGTTACTTGTGTCTTGTTACATAATATGGTAGAGTGGAATTGTTCCCTGGCAGTATTGGGTTCACCTGTTATCCTATTGCCATGGGACTCTTCCACTGGAAATTGATAATGAGCCATTCAGAAGATTTCTGGGAGTCCTGAAAAGAATCATACCAGACGTGAAACTTTAACTCTGCTTCTCTCCCCACAGATGCTGCCAGACCTGCTAAGTTTCTCCTGCAATGGCTGTTCTTAATCTTGAAGAAGCCTTCTCTGTCTCACAGGAAAAACAAATGTGACTAATGCCTGAATTGGTTGAAAATTAAGTTAACAATTGTCACAGAAAACCTGGAATATTTCACGTTTCATATTTCCTTTGGGGTGCTTCTAAAGGCCTCAATACTGACTAGCAGAGGAAATAATATTTCATTGCATAAGACCAAAAAGGCTGCCTGAGATTTAAGGGGCGAGAGGTAAAATGATGGAGATTCCAAAATTGGGAATCAAGTGAAGACAGATTTTAGTAAAAAGATGAACTCCCATCATCAGAGGATTGGTTCACCTTCCTTTTCTTCATTCACAGATGCTGCCTGGCGTGCTGAGTGTTTTGAACAGTTTTTGCTTCTGTTCTAGAATAATGTGATGTGTTGAGGAAAAGAGTTACAGTGCAATCCTCTGATCAGATGACACAGACCTTCTTGCTTAAGTTAGCAATGTACGTCATAGAAGATTGATACATATTGCTGATAAAAAATACATCTGTTTCCATATGTGAGCTGGACAGTGGGCTTCAACTTTTCGTCGTCTTCCCGAAGAGAGACTTAATCACCCATGTAGACATTATTGGCAGGGTCAGCATGTATTGACTTTCCTAAATGCCCTTGAATTGAATAGCTTGCAAGGTCATTTCTCAAGATAGCTAAAAGTCAACCACATCACTATGAGTCTGGAGTCACATATGGTTCTGACTGTGAAATAATGACAGATTTCTATTCTTTCAGAATATGGTGGGGTTTACGATAATCAATTAAAGTTTGGTAGTCACCATCATAAAACTAGATTTCAATTCCAGAATTATAAAAGGATTTTAAATTCACCAGCTGCTGTAGGGGTTTGAATTCATGTCCCTAAAACTGTTCTAAAGAAGAGTAATTGAACTTGAAGCATTTATGCTGTTTCTTTCTCCTCAAATGCTGCCAGACCTGTTGAGTTTCTTCACACTTTCTGTTTTTATTTCCTAGAGCATTATCCTGGGCTGGACTTCAGTCAGAAGGCAAGTGGTGCCTTTTGAAATGCTTAAAAGGAGATCCTGAACCATGTTTACATACTGCAGAACTTTGTTCGTCACCAAGAAGGTGGCTACATCCCTCAAGATGTGTATGCGTGGGTTACTCCAGTCAGGCATCACTGACATACGTAACTGCATTCATTATTAAATCTGATGATCCAGACTGTCGATCATGATTGTAAATGCTGGACTTCAGGAAGAACATCATATTCTAATTCTGCGGTACAGAAATTTATCTGACTTCTTCAACTGAGAGTTTCAAAAACCTGGATGGATCTTATTTAACAAGTCCCAGAGCTGTGAGTAATGCTACTCAAGTTACTAATAACCCGACACCTGGAGGATTACTCGACCGGCGACTAGTGACTTCACGCTATATGGATCTCTTCCCTACTCCCCCAGTCTCATTTGCAGTTTGCTGTTGGACAATTTCTTGATGATGCAAACATTGGAAATAGTTCATCATGTTTGTTACTATAGTACCTGTTCTATTGCTGATGTTGCATTATGTATTGATATTGTGTCTTGCTATTGCTATTTTAATTTGTTGCTTTTTATAGTTGTTGATATTGCTGTTGTTGATAAATAATTCGGTAAGAAGTGATTTACAACATTTTGAAGTACTGAGGACATTTATAAGTAGGGTCCAAAGGGAATTAAACTCTGTTCTTGAAGTGGTGAGCAACTTCACATTTTGTTTCAAGGTTTGCCTCTCCTGTGATGTGCTATCTTGGGAGTAGGGCAGGAGGCATAATGCCAATATTACGATTGCCCATTATTGACTGCTCTCTCGTCTTGGTGTCCTCTGAGGGCCCACGATACACAGACTTCAGTAGTGTGTGTGTTAGGAGCTTACCAATAATCCATATCCAATGGCATCTCATCTCCTATGTTACATGTTAGTCTGTCAGAAAAAGCTATGCAATTCAAAGAAAGTTAATCACCAGACTTGATAAGTTTTTTCAACATTTCCCCCCTCCCCACTTACTCCTTTCCCCTCACTCCTCTGCCTAACTCCCATTCTCAGCCTGTCCAGGTGCGAAAACCTGCTTGCTGTACATTTATCATCCTCTCGACCATTTGGTGTGGCTTTCCACCATGACAACATCTCAGGAGTCAAACACCGCCACCTAGGTGTTGTGATCTGAGACCTACTCACATGTTCGCTCCTGTAACATATAACACCAAGACTGGATTATTGTTAAGACAGATACCTTGAAGTTTACTGGCAACATGAACTATTTATGTTGCTATAATGTCACAGATGCAAACAAAATCTGAGTTTGACACTTACATATTTTCCTATACATTCCATACACTGACTAGCAAAAATAAAATGAAGACTTTGGATGCTGGAGGTCTGAAATAAAGTAAGAAATTGCTGATGAAATTCAGCAGGTCTGGCAACATCTGTGATGAGAAGCAATGTAGAGAGTAGTGGTGGAAGGGTATTTTTCAGGCTGAAGATCCGTAACAAGTGGTGTTCCTCAGGGATCCATACTGGGACCTTTCCTGTTTGTGATATTTATAAATGACTTGATGAAAATGTACATGAGAGGATTAATAAATTTGCAGCCAATAGAAAGATTGGTGGAATTGTGAATAGCATAGAAGGTTGTCAAAAGGGACAGTGATATAGATCAGTTGAAGATATGGACAGAGAAATGGCAGATGGAGGTTAACCCAGGTAAGTGTGAGGTGCTGCACTTGGGGAGATCAAATGTTAAGCAAAAGTATACAATTAATGGCAGGATCCTGAACAGCATTGATGCACAGAGGGATCTTAGGGTTCAGGTCCATAGCTCCCTAAAGGTTGTCATGTAAGTAGAAAGGGTGGTAAAGAAGGAATATGAAGAGCTTAATATCGAAACATCAACTGTCCTGCTCTTTGGATACTGCCTGACTGGCTGTGTTTTTCCAGTGCTGCACTTTTTGACTCTGATCTCCAGCATCTGCAGTCCTCACTTTCTCCAAAGCGTATGGCATGCTTGTCTTCATTGATTGGGGAACTGGTTACAAGCATGTCATGTTGCAACTTTATAAGACTTTGGTTTGGCCACACATACTGCATTGCATTCAATTCTAGGAGCTGCATTAGATGAGGGGTTAGAAGGATTTGGATAGGTTACAGAAGAAGTTTATCAGGATGCTCATTAGAGGGTATGAGCTTTAAGGAGAGGCCAGAAAAACTGGGATTGTTTCTCCTGAGCAGCAGTGGCTGAGGGGAAACTTGATAGAAGTCTAAAAAATCATGAGATGTGTAGATAAGGTTGATGATCAGAATCTTTTTCCCAGAGTGGAAACACCTAAAATTATGGGGCATGTAATTAAGGTGAGAGGGGGAAAGTTCAAAGGAGATGCAACAGGCACATTTTTACAAAGAGAGTGGTAGGAGTCTGGAATGCACTGCCAGAGGTGGTGGTGGAGGCTAATATTTTTGGAGCATTTAAGGGACTTTTAGGTAACTGTATTAATATGCAAGGAATGGACAGATATGGACCAAGGGCAGGCAGAAGGGATTAGTTTCATTTGGCGTTATGTTTAGCACAACATTGTGGGCTGAAGGGCCCATTCCTGTGCTTTACTGTTCCATATTCAATGACTCTTCAGAAAGTTAACTCTGCTTTCTCTCCACAGACGCTGTCCGATGTGCTGAGTTTCACCAGCGATTTTTGTTTTTGTAACTGATTGAACAGAATATTGACTCCATTGCACTGAGTGCCTGAAAACAAGGTGGTCCTTTATACCAGAACATCGCGTGTCATGATGTCATATAACTGGCTTTGTGATACACTAGGAGTCTGACCTGCAACCTATGCAATGACACAACTGTATCCTCCATGTGCTTATTGCTAGTAACTTGGTTAGTAGCATCATTCACAGCTTTAGGAATTGTCATATAAGATTATTTAAACCCTCAGTTGAAAAGGTCAGGTCAGTTTCTGCACAGAACAAAAACATTATGTTCTTCTTGAAGACCAGCATCACCAAAGTTTATTACATTTAATAATGAATGCAATTACGTACATCAGTGATGCCTGACTGAAGTAACCCATGCATACGAAACTTGAGGGTGGTGTAGCCACTTTCTTGATGTAAAACATAGCTGAGATTCTCCCTTTAAGCATTTTCAGAAGGGGTCAATTGCCTTCTTGCTGATGCGTAGCCTCCTTGCACATAACTCCTCTGCCATCAATTCAAATGAAACCTGTAGATTCTCTGTGGAGTATGAAAAATCACAGTCAGCCTAAAGCTCGGGTGTCTTCGTGCCTGTGTCCTGAATTCTTCTTCAATATTGTCCATTAAAAATAGAAACATGAATGTAAACAATAGTTAAATCATTTACTGTCTTTCTGTGGCTCAAGGTCCATTTTAAATACTTGACATAGAAATTTGCAAGAGTCAAATTCCTGAGAGAGATTTTAAGCCTCGCTTATTTTTCTGCAATAAATCCCACAACTCAAATGTTGCCTTTGATTGAATCCAAGCTCAAAGGAACATGTGAGGACCATCAATCACGTCTTGTGTAGGGTGCTCAGATCAACCCCTACCATCTGTAGTGGGTTTAGTTCATATTTTGAGCAAAAATCCAGCAATTTCTTTATATTTAATGAAAGTCAATGAGAAGGTTGGCAGGGAGGTTCTATTTGCTTATGACTAATGGTGGAGCAGTTCAAATCTTCCAGTAATTTACAATGTATGGCATAGTTCTTCCTAGTTACAAATTACTTTGATTTTTATTGTATTTGTAATTTCTCACAAAATTTTGGCTATTATATTTTCTATTCTGGCTCCATCTTTGCGAAATAAGGCCCAATGTTTCATGATAAATCCTGAAATTAGTAGAATGAGTGGGGAAGAGCTAAACAATAGCTTCAGACAAATGATTGCTTCATGCTTGTTCAAAATAATGAGGCAGATATTCATGTAAGAACTGCAAATAAGACATTATTAGTTCAATTTCAAAGCATTGAGAACAATGTATAAGTCAAAAAGATGCTGAATATTCTGATCAAAGTCAATCAATTCAGATTTTATGTACTTAACATTAAATAATTGTTATAAGCAAGATGAATTTTTTTTGATAAATGGGCTAATTTGAATTATTTATTTCCAAACTTGAATGATTAAATACACTTCTAATATGAAATAAGTTATGATGTAGCAGTAGGCTACATGTATTGTATTTGAAATAAATTTTAAAAATAAATTTTCTAAACACTTTTTATTTTTGTTCTTTCTTTGTTATAACATATTCTCTGCTTTTACCCAATCTCTGCACAATGTCTGCAAAGTCCCTGATATTTATTTGAATGTTAAATATTGCTCCATTTGAATCATGTATATTTTATATGTATATGTAAGATAGAGGGAACTTATTACAACTGATTATTTCCAATATCCATAGACAGTGCGTCACAAGGCAACATAGTGCCTCCAACATTGAAGAACTCTGTCCAGAGGCATTATCGGAAATAAATGGACATTGGCAAAAATGGGAACATGTAGATTTGGTGACAAAAAGCATTGTCAAGATAGTGAGTTTGAAGGAGGGTCTTCAGGGAAGCAATAAATGATATGGTAACATGTCTATTTTTAGCAATGAAATAATCACACTTTCAACCACTGTAAGCAGAACAGTTGGGTCCTTTGGTGCAATTAAATATATGTTGCAATGAATAAAATGTTCCAAATGAAACATTCCATTCTTCTCTTATAACCAACTTTATTGGCTTCAAGTTGACAGCTGCAGTGTGTTCTTGTTGCAGAGAGCGCAATGTCTACTTGCTGCAAGGCAATTTGTTTTCTTTTTTCCAGATTTCTCTCCTCAGTTTCTGAAAACATTGACTTTGTGCTGAAGCAGAGTCTGTAGATAGTGGTAGCCCAACAATTATCCATTCTTACTTATGTGAGATGAGATGGTAACTGCTGGCTGAGCCAGATCTGATACATGCCAGTGTATACATCTAGAAGTACACCTACATATTTTCCAGCAGAAATCAAGCTCATTCCATTCCTCCGTCATTTCCATTATGTTGCCCAACTATCATTAAATGAATTAATCCAAAACTGGATATAATGATCTCTACACTGTTACTACAATAAGTAAGAGATTCTTTAAAAGTGCCTTTCACAACCTCAGGATGTTCTAATGTATATTTACAGATGTAATACTTTCAAAGTTATTGCTGTAATGCAAGAAGCACAGTGAATGATTTATACACATCACTACACAATATCACATGATCAGCAAAACCTTTGACAGATCCCACAGAGAGACTGATAAAAAAGGTAAAAGCTCACAGGATCGTGACAAGTTGGATCCATAACTGACATGGTGGTGGGAGACAGAGCGTGGTGGCAGAAGGCTGTTTGTGTTACTGGGAGCTGGCGTCTAGTGATGCACTGGGGGGATCAGTGCTGGATCGACATTGTTCGTGAGAAATATAAACAAAACAGAAGAGAATGGGAAATGTATGATAAGCAAGTTTGTGGATAACATAAAGATTGGTCATGTGGATAATGGTGAGGAAGAAAGTCTGAGGTTACAGGAAGTTACAGATGGGCTGGTCAGATGGGCAGAACAGTGGCAGGTGGAATTTAAACCTGAAAAGTGTGAGGTGCTGCACTTTTGGAAGAAACAACAAGAGGAGGGTGTACTCAATGAATGGCAGAAGACTAGGAAGTTCAGAAGAACAGGGGGATTTTAGGGTGTTTGTTCACAGATTTCTGAAGGTGGCAGGACAGATTAACAGGGTAATTAGGAGTCATACAGGGTCATTTGTCTTTATCAGCTGTAGCACATATTATAACAGCAGGGAAGTTATATTAGCGTTGTACAAATATCTGGTTCGGCCATAGCTGGAGTACAACGTATAACTCTGGCTGCCTCACCATTGTAAGAATGTGATTGCACTGGAAGCGATGCGGAGAAGATTCACCAGGATATTGACTGCATTGGGTCATTTTAGCTATGAAGAGGACTGGATAGGCTTGGATTGATTTCTTCAGAACAGTGAAGGCTGGGCGGGAAGGGGGGAGGTGGTGGGGGGTGGGGATGGAGGTTTTTAAGATTATGAGGAGCTTAGACGATGTGAATAGGAAGCAGCTGTCTCCTTAGTTGAAGGGTCAGTAATGAGGGATATAATATTAAGGTGAAGGGTAGGACATTTACTCAGGATTTGAGGGAAACTATGTTTTTCACTTAAAGGGAATCAGGAATGCATTGCCTGGAAGGGTAAGTGAGATGGGAAACCTCACAACCTTTACAATTATGTGGATGAGTACTTGAAATGTCATAATATTCAAGTTTATGGCCCAAGTTGTAGCAAGTGTGATTTGTCTAGCAAGGTCAGAGCAGACTTGATGGGCCAAACACCTCTTCTGTACTATTGTATAATTCTATGACTCAAAGGTCCAACAAATGTAACAAAACTAGAAAATCCATTTTTTTAAACTCAAGCTGAAGGACTAATAGTGGCAAAGATCCTGTGCTTCTTTGAGACAATACCATGAATTAATTTAAATCAATCAAAACAGGGCATTGGTTTCAAGTTTCATCTGAAAGATGGCAGTTCTAACAGTGCAGCACTCCCCCAGTCCTGCGTCAGACTAACAACCTTGATATTGTGCTCAAGCCTCTGAAGGGGCATTGAACAAACAGCCTTCTGACCCCAAGATGGCGATACTAACAATTGAGCAATAGTTACATAGAACAACAAAAAGTCTCAAAATGCAACTCAAAATGAAGAAAAATGCAACTAATATAAAGATTAAAATAACACCCAGCAATGGTTTATACAAATTTAGCCAAGATTTGCAATTTTTTGCTAAATTTAGCTTCATAAATCTGTTGGTGGTACGGATCCAGTCACATTACCACATTTCCTCTCTACCAAACTGATGAACATAGAACATAGAATTTGTGAACTGATGAACCTTTAAGATTACATTCGTACTTTAACATTTTAAGCATGTAGTTTAGTTAATTCTAGTGGGATGGTCCAGGAGACAAGTAGCTACAGTCTACATTTGGGGAGGGCAGAGCAATCTTCAGTGATACTTACAAAAGCAGGGATCAAGAAGTGAGATTTCCTGTTTAATGTGTCTTCTGCTGCTGCCACAAAAAAGGAACAACAGGAAGTCATAGAAGGTGGAAGACTAGAGAAAGTATCGAATATGTATTTCATATTTATTTAGGATAGAGTTGGGTATAAAATTCTGGTCAAGGATCAGAGTTGAACATTAATGAATGAACCTCCATTATAAGATAATATTTAGAAAGGACATTTAAACTGTTATTATAAAAAGGTTTTGAAAAATGTTAGTTTTTAGTAAAGGAAGTCAATAGAATAAGGGATTTACTTGTAGGGTCACCAGTATTACATCTAAGTCTGAGTCTACCAATTGTTGCTTTTGACTCTTTTTCAATTGTGCATTTACTGAACATCTGAGCACCCTCTGTTGGTCAATCACAACTTTACATTACTTTTCCTTTAATTCTCTTTCAATGCTGACCTAAAATTATTCTGACAGCCATTACATGATTCAACTCTGTATTGAAGTAAAATTACCTTGCAGCTCTCAATACGTACACTTTGTCTCTTTGGTCCATCAAACATATCAAAGGTTAAGTAAGAAATTATCATTAAATTGCAGCAAAACAAATATCAAAGAAAAAGATCAAACTCAAAGTGCAAGTTCAGAACGGAATCACTGTAATTAAAACATGTAGAATCATTTCCTTATCTGGGCAGTCTCATAACATCTGATGAGGAAAGTGATCAAGACGTCAGGAAGTGCAAAACCCTCACAAAATCGTCAGACTTCCATAGATTAGATTACTTACCGTGTGGAAACAGGCCCTTCAGCCCAACAAGTCCACGCCAACCCTCTGAAGAGCAACCCGTCCATATGCATTCCCCTATAACTAACCTGCACATCTTTGGACTGTGGGAAGAAACCAGAGCACCTGGAGGAAACCCACGCAGACACGGGGAGAACATGCAAACTCCACACAGGTAGTTGCCTGAGGCGGGAATTGAACCCAGGTCTCTGGTGCTGTGAGGCAGCAGTACAAACCACTATGCCACCATTTCTACAGAAAGTGAGATTACTCAACCCTTGCACCTAGTCAATGTTACTGTAGAGATATGAAATTCGGAATATAAACAAGACAATGGAAGATAAATTAAAAAGAACAGGGTGAGTATGGAAGTGGTGGATGGCTAACTCCCTTTGAAGAAATGCCAGTGGTCAGCTGACAGGCCACAAAGGTGTCTGCCCTGTCGCCATAAAGCAGTGTGGGTTGGCTACAGTGGTAGACAGTGTGATGTCTGCCCCACTGGAAGGAGGGGCCCACCCTTTGAAGCTGCCAGCCAATCCAATTGTCCTAGCAGAGCCAGAGCTCCATAGCGGTCTCTGCAGGAGGCCCATGGATCATGGCATGTGTCAAGATGGAAGGGGAAGTGTTTGAGGGGAATGTTTGCAGTATCGACTGTTAAGTAGGAAGGTGGTTACTCTCATCAAGGGCAGTTGCCACATCCCCCAATGGATAAAGAGCATCCTCCAAAAAATAGTACTTCCTTCACTCCTGCCATTTAAACACTTTTAACAAAAATAGGATGTTCATTCTCACCTACCTGAAGAAGGGTTACACCCAAAACATCTACTTCTCTACCTCTTGATGCTGCCTGGTTTGCTGTGTTCTCCCAGCCTCCTGCCTGTCTACTTTGGATTCCAGCACCTGCAGTCTTTTTTTGTCCCATTCCCACCTACTTGCCCGAGGTAATTGCTTTATGATGTGAGCAAAGTTGCTGTCAGATTCAGAGCAGAAAGGCTGGTGAATGCTGGCTATGTTGCTAATGTTGCTAAAGCAATATCCAGGGCATTGATTACACCACTCTGACTGACCCTCTCTCTCAGACCTTCCTCTGTTTACATCTGATACCTTTAAACACATTGGTTGACAAGGTACATTTTTAGTCCCACGTCCCCGGTAGTCTGCTCTTGTGACATTGTTATCAACTTACACTTCCAACAACTTTGCAACGCAAAGTAATAAAATCCACACGAGCGCCTACATGACTTAAAAGAGGGCATGCCACAGGATGAAGCATCCAGGTAGATTTAATCCAGTAAATATAATATTGAGCTGGAGAATGGTTGCTTAAATTTAGAGCTTTTGCTGGACCACAGTTCATTACGTTTCGATCCTTTACAAGAATACGGTTCTTGAGTTCTAATCCTTACTAAAATACAGTTCATAATATGCTGATCCCTTACTGGCATGTAGGTTATCATGTTCTAATCCTTTTCGGGGGTTCAGGCGATTACATTCTGACCCCTTGCTGGAGTACAGTTCAATAGATTCAGAAGACACTTACGTCACAATCAAGTCATGGTCTTGACTTTCCTAATACACTTTAAATGTGCTGTTCTGATAGTTTACTTGTTACAGCATTGTCCAGCGATCAGCTGAGTCATACAGTTAACAAATAACCCAGGTTTGATCTTCATTTGTGCTGATTTATCCAAGGCAGAAGCAGCAGTTCCACATTTAGTGTTAGAGCCACTGTGATGAAGAAACAAGGATATAGCTCAGAGTTCCCACTGCTTATTTCTGCAAAGTGAGTCCTGCTTGCAAATGTAGGTATGATAAGAATTGGATCCTGCTGTGTCGATCCCATAGTTAAATAGTTTGATGTCACACGCTGTCTTGGCTCATGGATAGAGAATACCTACTTCTGACAATGCTGGAGGATGACCAGCATCATTGTCTTCAGGATATGGAAGTCAGCATTTGTTTCCCTTATATTTGTGAATAAATGCAGATCTGCTGCCTGATACAGTTTTTCCATCAAATTATAACAGATTGTTACGAAAGCAAGATGTCAGTAAATTCCGAGATAATACAAAATCTGTCAGCTTGGATATTCTTGAACAGCTTGTGGTGATGGAAGTTGTACAAGGAAATCAAAATATGCAGTGGTTGGGAAAATGGCAGCAGATATTTACTGAAGGGTAGACAACATAGGTGGGACATAAGAAATGGATGGATGTACAAGATTAGGGGAATGAAGCAAAAGTAGGAATTGCTGCAAAAACTCAGCTGAGTTCTGAGGAAGGCTCGCTAGACCCAAAATGTTAACTCTGCTTTCTCTCCATGGATGCTACCAGATCTGCTCAGTTTTCCAGCAATTTCTGTTTTTGCTTCTGATTTCTAGCATCCGCCATTCTTTCAATCTTTTGCTCAGGGTAATGAAGATTTGTTTAAGACAATTTTTGAATTTCTCAATTGGTATTGTGGGAACAGAAATGATTTGGCCTATAACCTTTACAGAATCTTCTGTACTGATGGATAACTTGTACCTCTAGTAATAGAGCTCTCTCACAATACTACAATGGAGTGTGAGTCTGGAAATATGTTGAAGTTCCAGTATTGGGCTTGAAACCTATTCTTTTGACAAGCTATTGCCACATTATAATGCATCCTTTTTTTGGCGGAGTGTCAACTGATATCTGGCTACATTCTTATAAAATACCTTGGAGGTTTTATTGCATTAAGGCATGATATCAGCTTCAAGAAAGGGTTGAGGATCAGCACTTCATCACTCTATTAGGCACTTTACGGCCTTCTGGACATAACATAAAGTTCAATAATTTCAGATCACAACCACTGGTCCTTTTTTTTTTGCAGATCGCAGGGGTTGGTAATAATCAGAAGCAGCCTTTTAAAGCCAAGTGGATATTTGTCAGACCAAAAACATTGAATAGTTTGTATCGTCTTTATGGGACAATGTCAAGGAGCAATTTAACAGCAGAGCAGCAGATCTGAGGGGAGGAGAAGGGGGAGTTTCTTTAAACATATATGAGCAGTCAAATTCATGATTATTATTTGCCTGACAATTGACGAAGGGTAATTCTTTCTTGGGAGGAAGGCAGTGTCTCCTGGGTCAAAGTTGCGCAAAGTTGATGTAGCTGGAAGTTTGGAACCAAATCAATTCTCTGTGACTGGCCGAGCAATTTGACAGCTGCTCTCTGAATCAGAGAGACCTACGACACTGCAAGACACTTTCAATGATTGATTCCCTTAGCCCACCATCTCACTGTACAAGCTGGCTTCACTAATGGCATGTAGAGATTGGGCTGTCAGTTCAGATCAACCTGCAAACCGACACCTGAAAGAGTAGTTTCAGAAATTTGTCTTAAGTACTGCACATGCTGAGTTCTGAAGAGGAGTCATATTGGGCTCAAAATGTTACTTCTGTTTACTTCTCCACTCACAGATAGAATAGCATTCCTGGTTCAAGAGCAAGCCCATTGAGTTCACACTGAACCTCCGAAGAGCATCCCATCTAGATCTATTCTCTCCTCCCAACCTTATTCCCTGTAATCCTGCATTTCTCATGAATAATCCACCTAACCTACCCATCCCTGGGCACTGAGGGCAATTTGGCTAGGCCCATCCACCTAACCTAAACATCTTTGAACCTGGACAAAACCCATGCAGACACAGGGATAATGTGCAAACTCCACACAAACAGTCACCCAACGTGTGGAAATGAACCCAGCAGTGCTAACCATTGAGCCAATATGCTGGGTTTCTTCAGTACTTCTTGCTTTTACCTGAAAGAGCATCACAGTCTGAGCTGAACCATTCACTTTTGATAGCTTTCAGAAACTTCTTGCTTTTAATCATGAAACTTCCTCCCTTCTGCCAGCGCAGCTGGTGAGATTTATGACACACTTACATGAGACGTCTGGTGAGGCCTCTCTTAATGTCAGGAGTATCTTGTGCCATCTTTTATACTTTGGTCAAGCAGCCTGGCAAGATTCTCATGAGGCAGCAGGGAGTTGCCAACGAAGGGAAATTATTGCCTGTTAATCATCTTGTTAATGGCTGGACTCGCTTTGTTAATCTTCAGCTCCTTATCTTACAAAACACACCAAACAAGCTCTGTATCCACAAATCCTGATAAGGAAAGCAGAGTGTGAACCTGTCAAATTCAGTTCACCCTGAGCTGAAAATGTGTTGCTGGTTAAAGCACAGCAGGTTAGGCAGCATCTAAGGAACAGGAAATTCGACGTTTCGGGCCAGAGCCCTTCATCAGGAAGGGCTCTGGCCCGAAACGTCGAATTTCCTGTTCCTTGGATGCTGCCTAACCTGCTGTGCTTTAACCAGCAACACATTTTCAGCTCTGATCTCCAGCATCTGCAGACCTCACTTTTTACTCGTAAATTCAGTTCACCATTTACTCCAAAGGACCTCTGTATTTGACCCTGACCACTAAGATCTCAGGACACGTCTCTATGGATACTGACCACATGTAACCCCTATAGGCAAATGATATGTGCCAAACTCTAAGAACCTTTATGGCATATTTCAATTTCACTTACAGGCTGCTTCTGCACTTCAATACTACACCCAGGGCGACATTGGTAATGATTATTGTAATGTTGTTGCAAGGACACTCTGCACTCAGGGACATGCACCCAGCTCAGGGACTGGTCCAAACTACATCTCCAAGCTCTTTGCTCTGCTCATTGTTATAATGCACATCCTCTCTGAATCTGCCTGGATAGCCACAGCATCATGACTTGCCTTGCATTTCCCTGCCTTGCCTTGCCTTGCCTTTGTGCAATTTGCCTTCCCAGCCAGACCTACCATGTTACTGCTATTTTGCCAAGCCATTGAGTGAGGTCTCAAAGGCAGGATGCTTGGCATCATTCTCAGCAGGCCTTAGTCGGGTCAAAGAGGATGGCTTTCAGTCAGGGAGGGTCATGGCAAGGTAAGTCGAGGGCAATCTCTGATTGCGGTCCAGTGATTTGGAGACAGTCAGTCAGCCCCTCTAGGTGGTCAGAGTCAGGATATTGCTCATGTAAGGGGCTAAGAACCACAAGTTGAGCAGACTACTACGTGCCTTGAGTCGAACTGCCCTGTTGTGGGCTATTTTCCTCTGTATATCTGACAGAGAATCAGGTATTATGGGAGACAAATGTGGGTGACATAGCAGATGTGGAGGTATTCTGAGGTAATGAATAGGCAGGTGTTAGGCATTGGCATGAGTGAAAATGCATGAGGGAAGTGAGGCCAATATTGAGAGTGATAAAACATGAGACTTGGTGAGAGATGGGTGCAGTAGCAAAGGTAGAGGGAGTATGAGGTATCAGAGAGAAGTTAGTGCCTCTTACATTGATGGAGTGGAGAGAGACATTGACCTTCTTCCTACATTGCTGGGTCTTGTTCCAAATGGCTGAGACTGCTTTAACCTTAGAGCAGGCTGGTTTGGTCTGGTTTCATAGCCTCCACTGCTGGTCCTGGGACAGAGGAAGCCCTGCATGAGCAGTACCTCATCCAGCCAAATCTCCTGGGCCTGTCCATAAAGCGGGACAACTACTTACCTTCAGCCTGTCACGTCTGGGGCAAATGTTAGGAACCATGCCTAACAGCTCCAGACTGATGGTGCCCGAGTGCACAATGGGCTTTTAAAAATGGCACAGATGCAAGGGATATTGGTTCCTTCTAGGATAACCAATGAGTATTGAGTTGAACTGGGATGGGTGTGCAGTAAAAATGGGTTGGAATCAGACCTCAGGGGTGCCATAAGAATGGAGTAGGTAGTTGATGAGGTAAGTTTGGTAAGAAATGGTGAGGAAACTCACTAGACCTTGCAGTAAAAAACCCTTCAAAAATTCAATGGAACTTACACTGAGGTTAAAAAAAAATGATAAAGTTCAGTCCTATGTGTTTATTAGATGTCTTGGAATCATTACTCCAGAGACTGGAGGACAACATTATTTACTTTTCCAGTTCCAATCCTTCACTAATCCCAACAAATATTACTTTAACCAGAGTGGTGATATAGACATTGACGTAGGTGCTAGTATTCATTAGAAGTTAGCCAGGATTCTTTAGTCAACAATAAATAGTTGGTTTATTACCAAAATAAAACTTCCTGAGACAAAGATGTAAAGGCATATTACAAACAGTTTGAACTATGCAAAGAAATACACACATACATATGTCTACCCTTCCACAAATCCAACACACGTCTCTAAGGAGAAACAAAACAAATATTAACTTGAAAGTACTTGAGCCATGTAATAGTTAAACTCCTGGAAAAGGAAAAGTCATGCAATGTTCCCAGTGGGTGTTTTATGTCTGAAGTTATTCTGTACACATAAGCTATTGGCACTGGCTGTCTCTCTGGAACAGTTGTAGTTGATTAAATTCCCTTTGCTGGAACAGAGAATTCTCAGAAATTTGCCCCAAGTGGTAAAGACATCTTTCAGTGGTTTTTAGATCAGATACTTCGCTTTGAGGTCTTGCAAAAAAAGAGAGGGGTAGCAATGGGTTTTTCTTTCTTCTCAACCTGGTTTCGAGTTCTCTCTGAGTTCAAAAATTCAATCCTTTCTCCACTCACAAACTGGGCCGTCTGCCCTTTCTGTGAAAATCCTCTAGTCTGAGTTCCCTGTTCCTTTACAGTGCCTGATATTGTTTATCCTTATAGAGATACAAAAAGGATTTGCAGGATTCAATAGGCATGAGGTAAGTCCTGACAGAAAATAAAATGATATGATGCTTATTTCATTGTAACAGCAATATCAGATACTTTAATCTTTCAGCAATGAACACTGTAATCAATTAATATTGATACATCAGAGCACTTCTACACTAATAGAAGAGCCACTTAAAAGGTGGAATATAAGATCATGACTGATCCATCTCCACGACTGTTAGAAAGAAGTGATATCCCGAACAAATGATGAAAAACTATACAACATAATGGGGTGAAATTGAATTCAGGCTGTGGAACAAAACAGTCAGCAGCCCATTTCACATAGTGACCAATCTTCTTTTTCATTGGCTTCAATCAACATTGACTTACGATTGTTCACTTTTCACAACTATTTATGACTAATTTCCCCGAGTGATTCTAAAATTCCATATTTGATGTGGTCTTGCACATAAATAAGATTAAAGTGATGAAGTGTCCTCGTGGAATGGATAAAAAAATTAGTAGAAAGATAGAATGCAACATGTACTTGTCACAGGAATAACAGAATGTGCCGAGTGGACTGTTTCTGAGATTAGTGTTGACCTTTGTCTTTCCAGTTTGAACCAACAGGAAGAAGTTTATTTTCACTATAGCAGAGAGGTTTTATGAGGGCTATTGCAAATATGATGGCTTTGATGAGGTGAATCGAGAGAAACCATTTTCTCAGGTTTGTGATTCACTGTGATTCACTGATGAGAAGTCATCAATTTAAAATGTGTCACTTTAAAATGATCATGAAGAGTTAGGAGAAAGATTCAAAGAAAGTTTCTTACAGAGGATTGTTTAAGAGAGAAATGCTTTGGCAGACTGTTGAGTCAGGGGCCATTACAATTTCTGAAATGAAATTGGTCAAATATTTAAAGCAGGGAATGGTGCATGACTCTTATGACAGAATAGGGCACATTGGATTATTTTGGATCGACCAAGCAAACTAAAACAGCATGGAAGGAACCAAATGGCCACCTTTTGGGACTCCTTTTCAAAACTTTATGGGTCTCTAATTTACAATACTCCGTGTAAGAAAGGGGGGGGGGGATCAATGGTGGGAATAATATTTTAATAGCTGTGGATGGAGTTGGGAAAGAACAAAGGGACTTTATTTAAAGAGATATATTCACACATTGTGATGCAGCTTTGAACAAAAGAAAATGAATACAGAATAAAGTGCAATTTGGATGATATTGCATTCACGGTTATTGTGGTTTGATCAGACTACATCTTATGAGGTGACAGTGACAGCCCTTGGCACCAAGGCTGCATTCGACTGAGTGTGACATCAAGATGCCCTAACAAAACTGGAATCAATGGGTATAAGGGGACAAACTCTCACTGGTTGGAATTATACTTGGCACAGAGGAAGATGGTCATAGTTTTTGGCAGTCAGTCATCTCAGCTTCAGGATAGCTCTGCAGGGATTCCTCAGGGTAGTATCCCTGGCCCAACTATCTTCAGCTGCTTCATCAATGACTTTCCCTCCATGATGACATCAGAAATGGGGATGTTAGCTGATGATTGCACAATGTTCAGCACCTTCTGTTACACCATTCGAGCAGTCCATGTTCAAATGCAACAAGATCTGGACAATACCCAGGCTTGGGCTAACAAGTAATATTTGCACCACACAAATGCCAGGCTATGACCATCACCAATAAGAGACAATCTATCCACTGCCCCTTGACATTGAATGGTATTACCATAAATGATGTCCCCACTATCAACATCCTTGCGAGTTAATATTGACCAGAAATTCATCTGAACTTGCCACATAAACACAATAGCTACAAGAGCCTTCTTCTTGACAATAGTCTAAACTACTAATACCTTATTCCGAAGCAAGTCCAATGCAGAATGGAGGCTTAATCTTGATAAATAATAATGGCTTATTAGTTAGTTCCATTACATCTAAGGTACATGATGGGTCTCTTTTGAAAAATGGGCTCAAAATAAAAATAAGTAATTAATTACTGTGATTGAACTGCTCTAGTACGCTACTTAAAGACAACTGAACAACTCAGGTCAATTAACACTGGAGGCTAGTTCAGCTGAAATGTGTTAGCTCCTTTCATGAACAGTGCTTCAAATCGTGATGGGTTAGGCTTATCTCACGATGTCAGTACACCCTTTTAGACTGTACCTGCCTCACAAAGCATCAGTAATGTATCCTTAACAGCTCCCATTCAGGACCCAAGAAATTCGGACAGAGGTGAATGCGCCTCTTAAGATTCATTTTTCACTGCGCTAATGCAAATAAGATCATTTGCTTTGCTGCAACCTCTTTGGGAATAATTGTGCATAATGTATTGAAATATTACCAAAAATATCCAATTTTGACAAATTATTTCCATCATTTACTGTTCACTTCACCCCCCTCACTGACTTTTCCATGTCTCATCTCCCAATCCCCAATTTAATAGGATAAAATTGCATGAAAAGAGCCTTCAGACATCCTAAAATAATGAAAGGTGCTAGATAAATCCAAGTTCTTACCTCTTTCTTCATGTATTGTCTGACTGGTGCTCATGTAAACTGATGCAAAGATTACGATACTAATTTCACTCCTATATTATCACTTATTATTTTAAATGCATGTAACCATACCACTTGAAAGAAACTGGAAAACATCTACTGAAAGCAAAACCTTTGTATTATCCCTCTTTTCTCGTGGGAAGGGAGAGGGATTTTTAACTTGGTTCACTTGGGTGTTAAGTTAAAGCATTAAAACCTGAATCCCTACTCAAATCATAGAACAGAATAGACCCCCTGTAGTGTGGAAGCAGGCCATTCAGCCCATTGAGTTCACAGCGATCCTCAGAAGAGCATCCCACCCCCATCCTATTTCCTGTAACTATGCATTTCCCATGGCCAATCCACCTAACCTACACATCTTTGGAGTGGGAAGGAACCTGCATAGACATGGGGAGAATGTGCAAACTCCACACAGGCAGTCACCAAAGGGTGGAATTGAACCTAGGTTGGCTGATATAGAACAGTGGCTGGGTAAACAACACTCTCTCAAGTAGCATGTTAAATATTAAAAGAAGGCTGTGTACGTCTCTGTGTATGTCTCTCTCTCTCTTTCTCTCTGTCTCTCTGTCTTTCATTGAATACCCTCCCCTCTCCCACAAATATGGACATGTTTTGGCCTCTGTCCTCCATTGGAGTGTCTCTTATCCAATTGGAAGCCAAGTTTGTCAATCAGACTGATATCTGAGCAGGAAATTTTTTTTCCATTCACTCCTGGGACATGGATGTCAATGTCTGGGCTAGCATTCCCTAGTTGGTGAGCTGCTTTCTTGAACTACTGATTCTATTTGGTTTAGGTGGGTCCACAATGCCATTAGGGAGGGAATTCCAGAATTTTTACCCAGCCACTGTTGCATGTCATAGTTTAAACTCCATAGTGTTTGTGGGAACCAAGACGACTGGATTCCCTGTGCCTTTCCAACACTCCCTTCCATCCCTGTCTCCAATTATGCACACATCTGTATCCATTGGCATGCGGTGATCATTATGGAATATTATTAATTCATCTATCAGTTGTCAGGTGCATGTTAACAAAATGCAATTAATTCATCTTTTTTAATTGTTATTTGATCTTTGTAGATGCAATGGGAACATGAGCAGAATTAAGTGTTTTCAAATATTAAAACTGAGCATCAAAGAAATCAGTCATATCTACTGCCTAACAAAGTGCTGTATAAATGTGCTTCTCACAGTGGCATCAGCTCAGAATTAAAATCCATGTGCTGACCAGCAGAAGGATTGAAATCTAAGACTGGCAGCTAGCATTTGTTGGCAGAATGCCGAATTTCTCCAAAACAAGTCCCTCATAAGCTTTGAATATCTTGTTCAGCACATGTATATTTAAAATCAATCAGAAGCAGCACATCTATTATGGAGTGCTGAAACGTGTCATACAAAATAAATGGGCTCTCAGATTTTTTGGGAGAATATTGGACATCCTAATTAAGCCATTTACAGATGGAAAATGGTATCATTTGCTGGGATGAGACAGTTGAGTGTCTTTCCAAAGTGGTGTGCAATAGGAAAAGGTCCAGCATTTTCCGTTCTTATTGAAAGCGAGGATAGGTGTCTTCGCAGTAACACCCAACCTACCTTTCCCACCTGCAACTAGAGTTCACTTTGACACACAAGCAGCACCGATGATCCCACAATGCTAAATTAAATTTAACCCCTGTCATGTGCTCACTGGTTGCTTTTGGCTGAGCCATCGATGAGGACATTTTTGACCCTGGTCTCAGGAACAGGAAAATCAGACTGGGCTCCAGGAGAAAGTGGGCGAGAGCTGACAGAATTAATAGTGGTAGCTCATGCAGATAAGGGCTCAATTATTCCATGGGTATTGGGAATCAAGGCCAAGGTCACTTACTGTTTCCCAGCCTGTGCTTCTCTACAGCCTGCCCACAGGACAGGTTTACAGAGAGGCAGCCAACTCTGTGTCCTTCCAAGCTCTTCACAGGTACCACTCAACATTGAGTGCAATTCAACAAGAAACACTTCTGCTCATACCATCTGCCATATAAACAATAGAAAATAGGAGAAGCTTTAGGCCATTTGGCCCTTCGAGCTTGCTCTGACATTCAATATGATCATGGTTGATTATTCAACTCAGGGTCCTGCTCCTGATTTCTCTCCATACTCTTTGATCTGTAAGCCCCAAGAACTGTATCTAACACCTTCTCAAAAACCTTCAATGTGTTGGTTTCAACTGCGTTCTGTGACAAAGAATTCCATAGGCACACCACTTTCTGGTTGACAATATTTCTCATCTTAGTCCAAGATGGCTCTCACTTAGACATCTCTATCTTCGGTCTTTTGCATTATTCCAATGTAGCCCAGAGGAATAGGTTTCAAAACTCAGCACGGAATTCAAGAATTTCAGACCCTAAATACAGCCCAGTTTGTTTTCTTTTCTCTGCTTGTTTTATTTATTATTTCTTGTAGACAGCAGCACACTTGGCCAAGGAACATCTTTCATTTCTCTTTCCCTTTTCTTGTCCCTGCCTCCATTCTCATTGCCTCTGGAAGACTAACTCTTGCATGATTCAACATCTGTCTTCCCCCCATCACAGACCTTCCTTTTGTCCTCGACCCATTCATCCGTTGCTCGAAACCAATTGAACCTCTAAGCTCATCACCCTCAATTCTGTTTACAAACTTCACCAATGCTAGTATAACCTACAGAGTATGTCCAAGGTGGCTTTCATAACTCCCTTTGGGAACATCCTTCCTGTAGCTAACCTGTTTAGTCCTGTCAGAATTTTATAGGTTTCTATGAGGTTCCCCTTATTCTTCTGAACTCCAGTGAATATAGTCCTATTCTTTCTTTTATAGTGCATAGCCTCACATTTTCAACATGATATTCTAGCTGTCAAATTACTGCCTACTCATTTAATCTGTCTACATCCCTCTTTGTGTTATCCTCACCACTTGCCTTCCCCTATTTTTGTGTCATCTGAAAACTTAGCTTTAGTGCAGGCACTTTTCTAATCCAATTTCCTGCAAATAATTTTGGTCCTTACACTGATCCCTATGGCACTCCACTAGTTATACAGGTAGTTCTCCTATAACATCATAGTTGTGTTCCAGTAAAACCTGACTTAATAGAAATAATGGGGCCTGTGGGAAAATTGGAGTTGGGAGAGACCAGCTAAAAATATCACACACGATCGCTCAAAAATCACCCCGAAGACTAATACAAAATATAGCACAGCCTGAATGAAGGTGGAAATCATATTTATTAATCAAACAAAAATGAATTAAAGACAGTACATTTACAAACTGTAAAAAAGCTACTCTCTGTACAGTACCTCTAATAGAAAGCCGCTAGCTGGCACTGACATTAGCGCATGCATGATACGGCATGAAAACTGGCTTGGGCATTGTGCATGCGCAGAATGGTGCAGAGACTTCAGTGTGAACATCAGCACATGTGTAGAATGGTGCAGAGACTTCAGTATGAACATCAGCACATGTGTAGAATGGTGCAGAGACTTCAGTGTGAACATCGACACGTGTAGAATGGTGCAGAGACTTCAGTATGAACATCAGCACATGTGTAGAATGGTGCAGAGACTTCAGTGTGAACATTGGAACATGTGTAGAATGGTGCAGAGACTTCAGTGTGAACATCGACACGTGTAGAATGGTGCAGAGACTTCAGTATGAACATCAGCACATGTGTAGAATGGTGCAGAGACTTCAGTGTGAACATTGGAACATGTGTAGAATGGTGCAGAGACTTCAGTGTGAACATCGACACGTGTAGAATGGTGCAGAGACTTCAGTATGAACATCAGCACATGTGTAGAATGGTGCAGAGACTGCAGTGTGAACATTGGAACATGTGTAGAATGGTGCAGAGACTTCAGTGTGAACATTGGAACATGTGTAGAATGGTGCAGAGACTTCAGTGTGAACATCGACACGTGTAGAATGGTGCAGAGACTTCAGTGTGAACATCAGCACATGTGCAAAATGAAGCATGCGAACCAAATCCCGCTGGAATTGCACTATTGTGAACGGAGGTAACTGTTCTCGAAAATACTCTTTCCTAATTCTTCAGCAACATTATAGTCAAATCGCATTGCCGAAATGCATGGTATCCCAGAAGTACCTGTAAGTTGCTATCCCAAAAATGCCCCCATTATTCCAAATTTCTGTCTTCTATTAGTTAGTCAATTCTCTATCCATGCAAGTAGACTACCTCCAACACAATGGCTTTTATATTTTTAAGTAGCTTAATGTGTGGTACCTTATAGTTCATTTTCTGAATCTCCAAATATTCTAATCCATTGCTTCTCAGTTTATCTATTCTATCTACTACTTCCTCAAATAATTTTAATAAATTTCTCAGGCATGATATTCTCTTTCCGAAGCCAGGTCAACTCTACAAGATCATATTAAGAATTTCAAAAATGCTCTGCTATTACATTCTCTACTTTAGATTCTAACATTTTCCCAATAACAGACGTTAAACTAATGGGCCAATAGTTTCCTGTTTTTGGTTTCCTCTTTTTTAATTTTCCAATCCTGAGGAACTTAAGTAGAATCAAAGGATTCTTGCAAAGTTCTATCAGCGCATTCACCATCTCTTTAGCTACTTCATTTAAGATCCTAGAATGTATCTCATCAGGCCCAAGGGATGTATTGGTATTTAGTCCCATTGGCTTTCCTAATCTTTGGACTCTAATGATAGTTATTATATTTATTTCCTCTCCACCTTCTGTTCCTGTTAATTTAGTATTTACAAATGTTATTCGGATCTTCTCCTCTGAAGAGTGATTCAACGCATTTACTCAACTCCTCTGCCATTTCCTCGATCAACATTATTATTTGCCCAATTTCATTCTGTAAGGGGCCTGTGTTCACTGCAATGTGTAATGCAATTAGAATATTATGGCAATTCTCTGCCTTGCTCCCACTCTGACATCTCTGTCTTCAGTCTTTTGCACTATTCCAATGTAGCCTAGAGGAACAGGTTTCAAAACTCAGCACTGAATTCAACAATTTCAGACTCTAAACACAGCCCAGTTTGTTTTCTTTTCTCTGCTTGTTTTATTTATTATTTCTTGTAGACAGCAGCACACTTGGTCGAGGAACATCTTTCATTTCTCTTTCCCTTTTCTTGTCCTTGCCTCCATTCCCATTGCTTCTGGAAGACTAACTCTTGCATGATTCAACATCTCCTGTCTTCCACTCTATCACAGATCTTCCTTTTGTCCTTGATCCATTCATCCGTTGCTTGAAACCAATTGAACCTCTAAGCTCATCACCCTCAATTCTGTTTATAAACTTCACCAATGTGAGTATAACCTGCAGAGTATGTCCGATATTCTGTTTATATTCTGATGTACGTAAATAACATTCCTGCCCCATTTGCCACAGGCCGGATGGATAAATGTAAAGCTCATTTATGTCAGTTGGCAGGCGTAGTGATACTAAGTAGCCAGAAGAGTGAACTAATCAGATCCACTTGACCATTGTGAACACCATTAAGGTAGATCAAGGTAGATGATGGGTACAGGCTTCATACCTCTGTTGGGGACAACTGGATTATACAATGGATAGTGTCACACTTGAAACCTTTGAAGCAAAACCACCAGGGCACTGGTGTATTATATTCAGGGAAAGTATGCACAAAACAAACTTTCAAATCCAAAATAAGAAAAGAAATAAATACATTTGAAATGCTGTCAAAACATGATTAACAGCACAAAAACTAGGGCAACATTTATCAACTTCACTTATCTTCTGAAGGAATTAGAATTAGGATTAGAATTAGAATTAGAATCCTGTCGAATTAGGGTTGCCAACACTTCAGGAAAGAATTAAATATTAATCTCCAAGACATTGCTGCAAATAAACCTGGGAATTAAATCACAGGGGCATTAAAATAAATTGTGCATGCATCTCTCATTTTCTTTGAGCAAGTTTGTTTGTTAGTTACAAAACTCTGTGACAGAGGAAATATAACAGAATTACAAGGTTCATCTGATTGGATAACAAAGAGGTTGTTCACTTTCTAGTTGTAGTGGGAAGGCTGGTTTTGGTGAGCAATGGCAAGAGTGTGGCGAGTATGGGATGGTTGGTGCTACAGGATTGTGTAATGAGACCTAAAATATGTGCAGATTCAATAGGCTACCTTAGGTCAAATGTACAACAGCCAATATAACAGACCCACATGCCCTTTCTTACAAAGACAGGGCTCCTTCTTGTAAATTAGCACCAATCATGCAAACTATGGATTTTTGAAACCACTTTCGCATTTGAAGCAGCAAAATTGGTCCTTTTTCTTCCCCCGATAAATCTCAGCTTTCCTGTGACCTTTTCTTCAGTGACAAAATGTAGAACATAGCAATGGCCTTCTCCTGTGTCCATTTTAAATTAACGACCCTGGAAAGATTTCAACTTCCACCAAAGATCAGCCTTGAGACCGAACTTGGAGAATGCATTGGAAATTCATAATTGATGAAAAAGCCCTGCCCAATTATTTTTTGATGAAGGTGCTTGCTGTCAGCTAAATGCAGGAGAAGCATGAAAGTCTGGCATCACCCTATTTCCTGTTCCTTGGCTGGGCAAGATCCCATTCTATGTGGCTTTGAATTTGGGTTGCATGCCCATGACTCAGAATTGTTCAGCTCTCCGTCAAAATCAGCTGGATGCAAATATTGATTACAATTAATCTATAATTTGTCATTTTCATTTCTACAGAGAAAGAAAATATGTCAGACGTGGACCCTTCCTATGGTTCTGGTCTTGCTAGACCTCTCACCCTCTAGCATTAAAGTGGGCGAGCAATTTCATTGTCTCTGTCAACCCTTCAGCTGACAAGAGATGCTAGACAGTGACCTAGCAATGAGTAAAACTGATTATTCTTCTTTCTCCACTGAGTTGCTGACTGGGTTACACTGCTACGGTGCTCAATCCCACCAACAGAACTGGAGAAAATCCTGCTTCTCTCTTTTTTTTGCAAAGCACCTCCCTATGTTCTTTGTTATGTACAGACATTCAAATATTTTGTGCAGTAATTTCCTCTGTGGGTCAGGATGACGTCTGAAGATGTAAAAATAATGTTTGAACGATTATGTGAACTGTTTAAATCTTTGAGACTCCATTAAAGACTGACATTCACTTCTAAGCGCCTACTTTATTTGAGAACAAGTTGCCATAAATTTTGGAGACAAATTTCTTCAGAGTTTCCCACACTTTGTTGTCATAATATTGGCAGAAGTATGGTGGCAACTACACTTACAGCACTTCCAGAAAAATTACAATGGGTGAGTGAGAGGAATTCCAAACAAATTCTCTCCCATTACCTTCGATCTCACACTTTGAGCAGAATGTTCCAGCCTGGAAGTGGGAAAGTAGCCTTATTGGGTAGTGTAGTGATATTCTAAACCCCTGCTACTTTCCTGGTGCCACCAGAATTAATTTCTGTGTGGAAAGGCCCAAGCTCAACATTCTTGCCCTGCCATCAATTTAGGCTCCAAGGCCATTTCAACTGGGCTGCAATTAGTTCAGCTCCAAGTGGGAAGGGAAAGAGTCAGTACACCTAACTGGTAAATAAACTATGAGTGGTATTCAGGGCAGGGGTCTCTCAACACCTGTGAATCTGCAAATGGTCAAGGGACTGGATATAGAGCAGGGGTGCTACCACAGACAACCAACTCCTACCCTTCGTGTTGACCTTCATTGCTCCCCATTCCATTCCTGACCTCTTCCTCGCAAGAAATTCCCAGCAACAATTCTTATGTTGTATGAACTCTCCACCAAACCAGAGGAAGGATTTCAGATCCCAACATGCTGCAGTTTTCTGTTCACGAGTCTCTCCCATCTTTGACTTTGACTGAAAGCAGGATGAGTCTGTTGTACAATCATACAGCACAGAAGGAGACAATTCACCATAAAGTGTCTGTATCTGCTCTGTTAAAGAGCCATCCAAATCAATCTGAGTGCCCTGCCCTTTTTATCACGGATTTGCGATTTCTTTTGCTTTTACAAGTTGTCTTTTGAATGTTAGGATTGAATCTATTTTCACCACCATTTGAGCAAGTCCAAACTACATTGTAAGTAAATATTGGAAAAAACATTGCAAAGCGTAAGAGAACTTCCAGAGTTACTCTGTAAAATCGTATTATCAGAAGAGTGGAAACATGTCCTTTCAATGGAGTTAGCTCAATGTTTCAATTTAATGCTCTGGAGACAACTCGTTTTGCAAGACATTTTCTCCTAATCTCTTCTCTGATTATGTCCTTCTTTGGTTTTGAATGTGACGGTAACAATAGTAGGGGACAACATATGGTGTCAGACCTAACCATTTGTTAAATAAAATGACAATTCATCTATTGTTACCATGTGCTATTTTATACTGTGTGATCCACTGGGAGATAAATCAAACAGTGAGCTCTCCTGTAAACAATTTTAATTGGATGTCATACTTCCAGGACCACAAAGTAGTTTCCTTTCAGATGGCCCAGTCCTCCTTGCATTCTGGATATTGCGTCATTTAAATTACTGAAGCTAGAAATGAAATTATGTCTCCAGAGCATTAAATTGAAACGTTGAGCTAACTCCATCTAAAGGATATATTTCCGCTCTTCTGATAACAAGATTTAACAGAGTGACTCTGGAAGTTCTCTTTTACTTTGCAATGTTTTTCACAATGTTTATTTACAATGCAGTGCCGCAAGTGTGGTGCTGGAAAAGCACAGCAGGTCAGGCAGCATCCGAGGAGCAGGACAATCGACGCAGGAATCCTGATGAAGGACGTTTACCTGAAACATCGATTCTCCTGCTCCTCGAATGCTGCCTGACCTGCTGTGCTTTTCCAAGACTCCACTCTCGACTCTGATCTCCAGCATCTGCAGTCCTCACTTTCTCCTACTTTATTCACAATGCAGCCGGTTTGCCTTTGAGGGATGCTTTCATTGACAATTCCTCCAGGATTGAAGTATTTTACATTCATGCCTGCGTTCCTGGCTGACCGTAGCTGACAGTCACAAGGTACAATTTCAGACTGTTGAAAAGCTTTTTACTTTGATGTATGTAACATTTAAATATGAGAAATATTTTATTTCTTAAATAAATATAATTCTGATGCATTTTCAAAGGCATGTTTGCCAATAATATAATTTACGGTGGGAGAGGGAATGAGTTTTTTAAGACGAGGTTAGAAATGAGAATCCAGAGCCATTGAAGGGAAACAACATTTCAATATAAATGCAGAAAAGCAACATGGTTTGAAGGTATTGACTCTTTGCAAGGGGCAAGGTTCAGGGGAGGTTTGTAGAAGTTAGAATACTTAAATGCAAAGCGTACAATTTCTACAATTAATCACGAAAGGGTGCAGTCCTAAACCTAGCAAATACAAGGTTAGTCAATTTAACCTTCATGCTGGAGTATCTTTTAGAAATAACAGTCCAGAAGAAAATTAACAGTCACTTGGACACGCATGGATTAATTAAGAAAAGCCAACATGGATTTGTTAAAAGCAAAATGCATTCAAGTCACATGGTTAATTTATTTTGACTAGGTAATTAATAGGATTGTTAAGGACAATGCAGTTGATGTAATATCCATAGACTTCAAAAATGCATCTGATAAAGTGCCATATAAAAACCTTGTCAGGAAAGTTGAAGCTCAAGCAACATGGATATAAAGTTACCCAGCTGCCAGGAGCAGAGAGTAGTGGTAAGTGGCTATTTTATGAACTGGAAGAAGATGAGCAATTTGACCAGTGTTTTTAATCAGGTAGCGTTGAGAGAATATTGTATTTCATAATGCGCAGATAGCACAGCACTCAGAATTATAGCCAACGTAAAGAGGATTCAAGACGACATAAATGGACTGGTGAAACAGTTGAACCTGTGGCATGTAGAAATTAGCACACAGAGTACAGAGAAATAAAACATTTTGATCAGTAGAATGAAGGAAGGCAAAATAAAGTGTTGGTTATTCTGAAGGTGGTGCAGGAAATGAGTGACCTGGGATTACATGTGAACAAATCATTGAAGGTGGTAGGGTGTTAAATTTTACCTGCCAAAAGCGACCACTGCTGTCTTTATCCTCTTCGTGAGCTCTGTTTATCTTTAGTTTCCTAAACCTTATGCATGCCTCCTCCTTCTTTTTGACTGGGCTTTGCTTTAATCTGACATCTCAATTAAATCTCAGCACAGGTGGCTGCACGTGGAAAAATAGAGGGAAACTTTTTCCATTAACTAACTAGAACCAGTGGCAACAAATTTTGGGTGAAAGAACCAAAGGTAACATGAGGGGAGAATGATGTTGAAGAAAATGCAATCGTGGCTTTCACAAGAGAATTGGATAAGTGCTGAAGGGAAAGGTGTTGTAGGTCTTCAGGGAAAGGTTAAGGAAGTGAGACCTGCCAAAATACTCTTACAGAGAGATAGCAAGGATTAAAAAGGATGAGTGACCTCTTTCACTTATGTATCATTCTGACTCTATAAATAACTTCACCATGACAAAATGATGTTTAAAGCTACATATTTTATACATTTGACAACTACCCATTGCAAGTAGATATTTCCTAATGAAAACAAAGGAAACTTTGGAATCAAATTTATGCCATGACTATTGTCTTGAATGGCAATATTTGAAGAATGCTTGAAGAATATTGCCTTCATTGAAGACTTATTATTAGAGGCAAGGGTAAGGTTTGAATGTACAGTCCGTACCTGACATTATGACAACTGCTTTCAATAATATTAAGTGTGAGACAGACATATTTCGATATTCAAGTGAAAAAGATATCTAGAGAATGAAAAACAGACACAATAATGGAGAAAGGTCAAGATACAGGCGTTAAAAAATGGTATAGAAAGATACAGCCAGAGTTATACACAGCCATGGTGAAATGAGTGGATGAGCAGAAGAAAACACAGAGACCGAGATAGAGAAAAGTCTTCAAAGTGCTGGAGGAGAGAGTGAGTATGAGGGACAGAGAGAGACAGATGGACAGAGGGCAGCATGGTAGCTCAGTGGTTAGCACCTACTAGTTCAATTCCAGCCTCAGGTGACTGCCTACGTTGGAGTTTGCACATTCTCCCCATGTTTCCTCTGGGTTCTCTGGTTTCCTCCCACACTCCAAAGATGTGCAGGTCAGGTAAATTGGCCATGCTAAAAAATGCCTATAGTGTTCAAAGCGGTGTAGGCTAGGTGCATCAGTTCAGGGAAATGTAGGGTAATAGGTTAGGGGAATGGGTCTGGGTGGGGTACTCTGAGTGTCAGTGTGGGCTCATTGGACCAAGTGGCCTGTTTCCACACTATAAGGATTCTATGACCTTTGCACATCTCCAGAGATGGAGTGATGAGCAGACATTGAATGTTGTTCATCCTGCTTTTTAAAAGCCACCTGGAAGTTAGACCCTGGCAGGTTCAGCCCATAAAATGTAATGTTTCACTCGTGTTTGGAAATACAATGAGATGACAAGAACATGATTTCCTGACAAAACCCGACTCACCGCTGAGCATGTCACTTCCCCTTCAAGACCAAGCTCCAGACTCAGTTTCAGAGAAACACGATACAAAGGAGTCAAGGTTTCTTACTGTCCCTCTGTAACTCTCTGTCCCTTTTTCCTGTCTCTCTTACTCTGCTGACCTCTGTCTCAGTCTCATTCTCATTCTCCCTCAGCGCAGCTGCTAGGTTAGGATGGTCAGATATCTGGCATGGAAGTACCGAACTGTGAAGAAATGTTAAGAATGAGATGTTTATTTACCATTGATCTTGACTTGGTCATTGCTCTTTGGGCCCTTAGCAGGCAACGCATTTGTCGAGTGAAAGTCCTATAACCACCATGCATGTGACAATTAGCTCGATCTAACTCTTGCTGGTCATCATTATTCCCTGCAATCCTGCCATTGCAATCTGCATAATGGCTTCTTCCCCATGTCCTTAAATTTCAGGCAAATGGCCTATCCTGCACAGGTGAATATGGAACAATGCATTATCCACCTTCTCCAGTGTTCTCCTCACCCAGAAAATGCTCCTGCTGCACTTCCTTGTTCCCATTGCCCCATTACTGTGATTCTCTGTTCTACATCCATGATTCCTCTCTTTACTCCTGAGGATCTTTCCAGAGCCCTTTCCAACTTTGCCATTTTACTCGATAGCAGCAGTTCAAGAAGTCAGCTCACCACCCTCTCAAAGACAATGAGAGCTGGGCAATAAATGTTGGCCCAGCCAGAGAAGCCCATATCTCTGAATGACTGAAAGAAAGATACGGTGGCTCAGTGGTTAACACTGCTGCCGCACAGCATCAGGGTCCCAGGTTCGATTCCAGCCTTGGGCAACTGTGTGTGGAGTTTGCACACTCTTCCCATGTCTGTATGGGTTTCATCCGGGTGCTCCAGTTTCCATCCACAGGTGTGCAAGTTAGGTGAATTGGCCATGCTAAATTTCCCATAGTGCTAGGTGCATTAGTAGAGGGAAATGGGTCTGGGTGGGTTCCTCTTTGGAGGGTCGGTGTGGACTGGTTGGGTCGAAGGGCCTATTTTCACACTGTACGGAATCTCATCTAATTCCACACCATTTCTACATATCAAATCCTTTTGTATTTAGCTCCCTGTGGGTTGTAAGCCCTGCTCGCTTACCTTGATCAGGATTGTTGTCAGCCAGTGCAGTTGCATTGCTTGGGTAGACCTAATGCCCTGGTCAGGCTGCATCTGAATATTTTAAGATTTGACAAAATCAAGCAAGACTAAATGACTGAAACTCCTCATGACCCGGCTGACCCAATCAGACTTCAGCCATTGCACTGGTAGCATTTATGCAAAGAAAAGGCTTGGTTATGAAGTAGCCAAGGAACTGAAGAAGGTTGTACTCACTGGAACTTTAAGGAAGGGGTCTACTGCACCACGCTTCATATACATACTCATGTTTGTGAATATGCATGGTCCCCCTTTCTGGCTAACAACTGTGAATTCCAGGGAGCTGGGATATTTAGTGAGTACTCATGGAATGTTAATGAGTGCAAAAGAGGTTCCGGGAAGGTTTGGAATGCTAACCTTCCTGAAAAGTTCGAAGAACTTAATAACGAAACATCATTAGAGAGGATTCAGTTTTGCTGCCGATTGTTTGAAAAGCTGCAGGAGATTCCACACGTTTCTGCCTTTTGGGTTGTCTTCATAAGTCCTCAATATGTTTTATAGTGCAATTATAAAGAAATAAACAAAATCTATTATAACAATGGTACGTACGTATTGTTCCAATAATGTGCATGGTATGTCTGATTAATTACCATACTTGCTATAAGGAGTTTTTCATAGCCATAAAATGTCTGAAAACAGCAGAGCCAAGAAAGTAAAGGAGGCTCCATCTCTCTGAAATGTGAACATCTTATTTTATTCACTGATTTCATAACACCAGGCGTGTTTGCTTGCGAGAATTGTTAAATTCTCAAAGGAAGTATTATAATTTTAGTACCTTTTCATTGCTCTGTCATTCCTGTGCCATGTGTCATTTTCTACGTTGATGACTCAGCTGAAATGAGGGAACTGGCTGTGTGGACAGCTGTGTCTTTCACACTATGGCTTTCCTCATCTTGATGTGATGCAACGAGCCATTAGGCATTGTGTTACTGAGGCTGCTTCTTATGTACATAAATAACAGAAAACAGCAATAAAAGAGCATTTGCATTGACATAGTGTCTTTCACAACCTGCGGCAGTCTCTCGTCCTTTACAGCAAGTGTAGTAGTACTTATTGGAGTAGTATAACTTACAATCTAAGGATCACAGCAGCAAAGTATTGCACAGCAAGGTGCACCAGCAATAGGATAATAACCAGATAATTAGTTTCAGTGATTGTTGATTGAGAGATAATCATTGTTTGGGACACCTGGAGGCACTCTTTTATCTTCTTTGAAATTGTGTAATGGAATGTTTTTGAGACGAGACAAAGGACCTCAGTTTGATGTCTCATTTGCAAGGTGGTATCTCCAATGGAGAATTGCTCTCTCAGTGCCTCAACTGAAGTTTCAGCTTGGTTTTTTAATCATGTTACTAAATAAGCCACTGTAGACACTGGGTAAGCACATCTTCAACTGGACACAAAGTCATATCTTTATTCAATGTTGTTCGTGCTCCAAAATATCCCCATGGGATATTACACAAGATAAATGAGTCAGCGGTTCTTCTGTCAGTGATCCTGAGGTCCTTAGCGAAGGTGTTGCATGATGGTAAACAAGAGGCAATGGCCATCAGTGTAGCTAGAGAGGTTATATTTTGACTTGATTTATTATTGTCATGTGTACTAAGATACAATGAAAAGTATTGTTTTGTGTGCTATCCAAACAAATCATACCTTACATAAAAGTACATCAGGGTAATACAGCAGAATGCAGAATGTAGAGTTAAAAGAAGTTGCAGAGAAAAATCAACTCTAATGTGTGGCAACAGCAAGAAAGAAGCTGTTTTTGAATCTGTTGGTATATGCTTTCAAACTTCCGTATCTTCTGTCCGATGAAAGAATGTGCAGAACGGGTTTGAATCTCAATGAGAAATTGGGGATAATGGAGGAGAATTAATGTTAGTGCAGGGTGAAGTCCTTGAGGACCTTGAGGTGAGAGGTGACTCCTTCTCCATCTGCTGCAGAGACAAAATGTGGGCAACGAAGACTACATTTTATGAGGATATTAGCGAAGGCGTCTTGGAAAAGTACTTAATATCATTGAAGGAAAATCAGGTGAGGATTAGACAGAATGAAACAGGAAACCGTCACAATTTCAGTTGGAGCACAATTTGTTTGGCATCACACCCACGTATGTTAACATCCATACTCTCTATCATCAGCACACCATGGCTGCGGTGTGTACCTTTTATAAAATACCCAGCAGCAGCTTGCCAAGTCTCCTTTGACAGCAATTTATTAACCCCTGGCCTTTATCACTTAGAACTACAAGGGCAGCAGATTCATGAGAACATATCACCTGCAATTTCTCCTCAAAGTCACATACCATTCTGACTTGGGACTATATTGCCATTCCTTTGTTATTATTGGGTCAAAAATGTGGAATTCACCCCTTCTAGCAGAGCTCTAGGTGCACTTTCACCATGTGACTTGCAATGAGTAATGCACCACCAGCTTCTCAAATAGGAATGGGTGATAGAAAGTTGAATCGCTTGTCAAGAGGAAGAAGAAGGCTTACGTTAGGACGAGATGTGAAAGCTCAATTAGGGTGTTTGAAAATTACAAGTTAGTCAGGAAAGACCTAAAGAGAGGGCTAAGAAGAGCCAGGAAGGGACACGAGAAGTCATTGGTGGATAGGATCAAGGAAAACCCAAAGGCTTTCTATAGCTATATCAGGAATAAAAGAATGACCACAGTAAGATTAGGGCCAATCAAGCATAGTGCTAGGATGTTGTGAATGGATTGAGAGGAGATGGGGAAGCACTAAATGAATACTTTTCGTCAGTGTTCAAACTAGAAATGTGGTCCTGGAGAATACGGGGATACAGGCTACTAGACTAGATGGAATTGAGGTGCCTGAGGAAGAGGTGTTAACAACTCTGGGAAGTATAAAAATAGATAAGTCCCTTGAACCAGATGGGATTTATCCTAGGATTCACTGGGAAGTCAGGGAGGAGATTGCCTTTGATCTTTATGTTGTCATTGTCTACAGGAATAGTGCCAGAAGACTGAAGGATAGCAAATGTTGTTCCCTTGTTCAAGAAAGGGAGTAGAGACAACCCTGGTAAGTGTTGGAAAGGGTTATAAGAGATTGGATTTATAATCATCCAGAGATGAATATGTTGATTAGGGATAGACAACATGGTTTTGTGATTGTGCCTCACAAACCTTATTGAGTTCTTGAGAAGGTGACCAAACACGTGGATGAGGGAAAACCAATTGATGTGGTCTACATGGCTTTCAGTAAGGCATTTGATAAGGTTCCCCCTGGAAGGCTATTGCACAAAATATGGAGGCATGCGTTTGGGGGTGATTTCGCGGTTTGGATCAGAAATTGGCTAGCTGAAAGAAGACAGAGTGTAGTGGTTGATAGGAAATGTTCATCCTAGAGTTCAGTTACTAGCTGGGTACTGCAAGGATCTGCTTTGGTTCCACTATTGTTTGTCATTTATAGAAATGACCTGGATGAGGGCATAGAATGATGGGTTAGTAAATTTGAGGATGACACTAAGGTCGGTAGAATTGTGGATAGTGACGAAGGATGTTGTAGGTTACAGAGAGACATAGATAAGCTGCAGAGTTGGGCTGAGAGATGGCAAATGGAGTTTTATGCAGAATATTATGAGGTGATTCAGTTTGGAAAGAGTAGCGGGAATGCAGATTACTGGGTTAACAGTAAGATTCTTGGTAGTGTAGATGAGCAGAGAGATCTCAGTGTCCAGGTACATAGATCCTTGAAAGTTGCCAACCAAGGTGATAGGGCTGTTAAAAAGGCATACAGTATATTAGCTTCTATTAGTAGAGGGATTGAGTTTAGGAGCCATGAGGTCATGCTGCAGCTGTACAAAACTCTGATGTGGCCACATTTGGAGTATTGCATACAATTCTGGTCACTGCATTATAGGAAGGACGTGGAAGCTTTGGAAAGGGTTCAGATGAGATTCACTAGGACGTTTCCTGGTATGGAGGGAAGGTCTTATGAGGAAAGGCTGAGAGACTTGAGGCTGTTTTCGTTAGAGAGAAGAAGGTTGAGAGGTGACTTAATAGAGACATATAAGATAATCAGAGGGTTAGATAGGTTGGACAGTGAGAGCCTTTTTCCTCAGATGATGACGGTTAGCATGACGAGACATAGCTTTAAATTGAGGGGTAATAGATGTAGGACAGATGTCAGAGGTAGTTTCTTTACACAGAGAGTAGTCGGGGCATGCAACAGTAGTAGGCTCGCCAACTTTAAGGGCATTTAAATGGTCATTGGAGAGGCAGGTGGATGAGAATGGAATCATGTAGGGTAAGTGGACTTCAGATTTGTTCCACAGGTCAGTGCAACATTGAGACCAAAGGGTCAGTACTGCGCTGGAATGTTCTATGTTCTATGTATCCCCACTTCTGACCTGCTGTTGAATTGGAAATCATGGATGAAGCTGAAGATGGCTGAGCTTAGGACAGTCATGTGAAAGTTCCTGCAGCAATCATTCCCCACAACCTAATTTAAAAGAAACCAATTTTTATTAAAAATGGGTGTACTGAATAATAAAGTATGGTATGTGCTGCAGCTGAAAGCCACATTGATAAACCCTCACAACTGTTGAATGAATTATCACTTTTACTGTAGTTGAGCCCTGAAACTGGGAGACTGTATTGAATGGAATTTTGCAAAGAGGAGTGCAGATTGGACAACTCTGACACCTTGTGTTACTGTGCTGATGTGAAACTCTTCAGCTGCAAAGGGAGAAGTCCTGTGCATTTTACCTCACCAGCACATCCAGTGAGTACACACAGCAAGTGTGGACAATTACAATGTCAATAAAAAATACCCTGCTAGTTATGCTCTTGATGCTGACCACACTGTTTGGGGGATGGCAGTGAGAAGCTGACTGACTCATCAGCTACCCACATCCAAGTCGTGTGCACCACTTGTGAGAAGCACATTGTAATTAGTTATTACTAATTCGCTAACTAATGTCCAGTTCCCAGTCAACTATGGAGTCATACGTGCTCTGAGAGGACCAGAAAACAAAAGCAAGGATCAAAATACAAGATCAGATTTTAAAAAAATGAATGATATATGAATGTCTAATCTCTTTACCCAAGTGGGTACTATCTCCAAAATACTTTGAGCATGTTATTTCATAGACAAGTAGGCTATTTGTTATATGTTATTCAGTGGAGATTCAGTGAAGTCAGATTGATTACAATCCAATTTGACTTTAATAATACTTACTGTGATGAGGTTTCCGTTTTACTTAAGGGCACCTTTTGGAGAGTAGATTTTCACCGTGACAGGAAATATTTGATTCTGATGAGTAACACTCTTGCAGATTTTTAGAAACTATTATTGCCAAGTGCTTTCTTTTTCTACCTCTCCTCCCAGAGCTCTTCTTTATTGAATCTAAGGAAAATATTCATAGAGTCCCTAGAGTGTGTAAAGAGCCCATTTGGCCCATCAAGTCTTCATTGACCCTGCAAAGAGCATCCCACCCATACCTGTGACCCACATTTCCCAAGGCTACTGCACATACCTGGACAGTATAGGGGCGATATTACATGGTCAGTCCACTTGCCCTGCATGGCTTTGGGCTATGGAAGGAAACTGGAGCGCCCAGTGGAAACCCACAATGATATGGATGAGCATGCAAACTCCACACAGTCACTCAAGCCTGGAATTGGACCTCAGCCTTTGGAACTGTAAGACAGACAGTACTAACCACTGAGCCATCACACCACCCGTCATTTCTGATAGATTTTATATGATCCAGCTTTTACAAGATCAACCTTTCCCATTGGTGGTGCTGACACTGCAGTGAATTTCTTTGAGGCACCATTTAGTGTTGTTAAGTGTGGTATGCTGATGGGATTCTAAAATCTTGCTGTCAATTGTCTCAAACAATGCTGATTACTACTGATTATTGGATTACCCCACGATTAATGTCAAAATGTCTAACTCTCTAGGAGAAGGGCCTTCTAACCACCCAATCTGGGTTGAAAGCTTTCTAAATCATTTCATTGTAGCTAAATGGACAGAGGAAAAAATACACTGTGAATAAGGAATAAAAAGCTAAAATCACATAAGAGGTCAATGAACAGCTGATGGAAAACACTAGTGATGGGAGGCTAAGCGATGAGCTACTCTTAGGGTCGGCAATCCCCCTAGTGGTATTACCACTCAACTGTTAATGTAGAGATCCAGGTAATGCTCTGGAAACCTGTGTTTGAATCCTGCCATGGCAGATGGTTAGACAAGCAGGAGGTTGGAAGAACACAGCAAGCCAGGCAGCATTTGGAGGTGGGGAAGGCAACATTTTGAGTGTAACCCTTCTTTGGGAATGGAGGTGGGAGTAAAGGGAGATACAGATAAGGGGGTGGGGTGGGGAGAGGGGCAAAATGGTCCAGTAGGGATAGGTGATCACAGGTGATTGGTATGACCAGGTTAGGTCAATGGGAGCGATGAAGCCGGTTAGTGGCTGGAAGGAAGTGTCGGTAGATGGAATGGAAGGGAGGAGGTGGGGCTGGAAAGGGAGTCAGGGGTTGGGAAGGGAGGTTATTTGAAATTCAAGAACTCAATGTTGAGTCCTCTGGGCTGTAGACTTCCCAGGCAGGAGACAAGGTGTTGTTCCTCCAATTTTCAGCCTGTGGCAATGGAGGAGGCTGAGGATGGACATGTCGGAGAGGGAGTGGGAGATGACTGGGAGGTCAAGCTTGCCTTTATGGGTCTGGCTGAGATGCTCTGTGAAACATATCCTTAGGTTATACTTTGTGTCACCAATGTAGAAAAAGACCACATCAGGAGCACCAGATACAGTAAACTAGGTTGGAGGAGATGGCAGATGGTTGATTGTGAGTTCAATAAAAGTCTGGAATTTAGAGTCTAATAATGACCATGTATCCATTTTCGCTTGTTGTAAAAAACCATCTGGTTCACTAATGTTGTTTCAGGAAGGAAACTGCCATCCTTACCCTGGTCTGGCCGACATGTGACTCCAAGCCCATAGGAATGTGGTTGACTCATAGACTGCCCTCTGGGTAATAAATGCTGGTCCAGCCAATGATGGCCTCATCCTGTGAGCAAATACCAAAACAAAGTGTTGCATAATGGCCATGCTCAATTGCCCGTAGTGTTAAGGTGAAGGGGTAAATGTAGGAGTATGGGTCTGGGTGGTATACGCTTCAGTGTGGGCTTGTTGGTCCGAAGGGCCTGTTTCCACACTGTAAGTAATCTACAAAAATAAACTCAGTTTGTGTTGATTCCATTGTGAAGTGGAGATTGAGGAGCGGTCTGTCACAGCGTTTACAAATTTGAAAATACTGGATGAAGAAAAACTTTTTAAGAGGCTGGACTCTTAAAACTGAAACAAAAACAGAAATTGCTGGACAAGTTCAGCAGGTCTGGCAACATCTACGAAGAGTAATCGGAGTTAACGTTTCAGATCCCATGACTCTTCCTCTTACAACAGGAGCTAGGCCAGTAGAAGAGTAATCATGAAGTAATCTCCACCCAAAAGAGAAGTGGGAAACTGAAACCCTTTCCAACAAATACAGTACAGATGCTGGATCAATTGGAATTTTCAAGGCTGGGGTAGATAGGTTTGTTTTGAATATTTCACGGGATTTGGAGCAATGAGTGTGGTGTATGAGTGAGGATGGGGATAGGGGTGTGAGTGGAGAGTGTAGTATAAAATATATAACTACCTTTAAACAATCCTTACCGCATCCTAGTAGAGGTGGCAGACCCACCATGAGATACTAGTACTGTTTATCAGGACAATACTACAGGGAGTGGGAATAGGAGATGAAGTATATGAGAGGTGACCTGACAGAAGTTTATAAAATAATGAGGGATGTAGATAGGGTTAATGGCAGAGGTTTTCCCTGGGATGGGGAATTTTAAGTCTCGAGGGCATATTTTTAAGGTGAATGGAGAGAGATTTTAAAAAGACATGAGAGGAACATTTTTTACACAGGATAATTTGTGCGTGAAATGAGCTTCTTGAGGAAGTGAAGGATGTGGGTACAATTACAATATTTAAAAGACATTTGGATGGATACGTGAATAAAAAAGGGTTTGGAGGGATATGGGCCAGGAGCAGGCAGGTGGGACTAATTTAGTTTGGGATTATGTTGGGCATGGGCTGGTTGGACCGAATGGTCTGTTTCAGTGCTGTCTCACTATGATCTAACCAAAGACCAAAACAACCTAGAGGGACTGAAAGATTCATTTCCCGGTCCTGTGTTCTTAACTCTTCCAGATGCGGACCCACTTGTGAGATATTCCCACTATTTGATATCATTTTTAACTTCATACCGTGGCGTGCTGCAATGAAATATAATTCCCAGAAGGGCCGAGGGAAAGCACAAAGTGGGTATAAGATGTTTTAAAATGGCAAGTACGTATGGCTCTCGAATAAAACTATTTCACAACACACTTTTTTTTGCAAAAAAAAGCTCTAACTTGCAATTATCTGATACTTGAACGTGAAGTCTTGGTCTGAAAGATCCTAGTGTAGCAAGACAATGATTAGTCTGCACAGAGAACCCAAGGATTGGCTGGCCATGAATAAAGTCTCCTCGCTGTATCACACATCGGAGACTCTTGACATTATAGCTCCTTTCCTTGCCAAGGCGATGTGGCTGTTCCGCAGGGACAAGCGGCTCGGAAGAGCGAGTTGAGACTTCGGTGCATTGATCTGGAATCTCCAAACTGACGATGGAAAGAACTCGGCGACTTTCCTCCTGAACCGAGACCGGGGCATTCGCTTCCGAGGAGGGACTGTATCAATTTGCAAGCCTTCGCTCTCTCTCTCCCTTTTTGTTTGTATCGATCCAATGGTCATGTCAGAGAGGGCGATGAAGCTATCTTCGCCCAGCCTCAAGCCGCTGTAATTCTCTCATCGGCCGCTGGATGGCAGCAACGTTACACATTTGCTTTGACTGTGGGGGGAGAAAGGAAGAAAATCCTTTTTGCGCATTTTGTCAAACACGTAGCTAAAGTTTCCTGTTTCCCTCTCTCTATATATTTTCACTTCACATTCCCGCTCCTTGAACTCACGCCCGCGTGCAATTATTTCTGCAGTTGCAACAATCCTGAGTTTTTCAGTACAAGTTGTCAGAAACACCCCAATGCTGATGTGAATGAGGCGAGCGCACTTAAAAATGTCAGAATTGTTACATAAAGTGGGATTGCGAAAAGCAGTTCAGAATTGAAGCGTTTAATCCGACGTCACAAGTGGGATCTAGAAGGCATCATTGCACAGTAGAAATTCCTGCTGAAAAGTTTTGATTCCCCACCTCTTTGCTTGCATAAAATGCATAAAACTTTGAAATGTGGTCCAAAGGGGGAAAAGGAAACGGGGTCTGGACTCACTTTGCCAAGAGGTTATAAGATTGGTTTGTGTGGGTAATGTGTCTGTCCCCAGGCGGGAGGAGGGCTTCCCCAGAGAAAACTGGCGGTCTCTCACACCTGGGAGGTGGTGTGGAGAGGTGACTGGGCAGATCTTGTTGGCTGTCACTCTCTCTCACACACACACACACACACACACGGTGCCTGTGGGGCTGAGATGGGTTGAGTTTGCTGGTGAGAGCTGCTTCCCCTGTGCGTGTGCGATTGGTCGAGTCCAAGTCTTTGGTTCCAGAGAGCCAGGCTCCGCTCTGTTCTGCTCTCTGCCTCTCTCTCCCTCTCACACACACACACACACAGTCTCTCTCTCTCTCTCACACACACACAGATATAACCCGCCTACGTCCCTCTCGGGGTCTGCTTAGGATTTGAGCATTACATCGACACGGATTTGAAAGCTTCTCCGGCCTCAACCTCTCAGCAATATAGACAGATATAAATCCCGAGTCTGTCTCCCCTCTCCCACCAAAACCCCCCCCTACCCCACCCCACCCCCACCCTCTACCCCCCCCCCCCCCCCCCCCCCCCTTCCCCATGAACCATGAGACGTTCTGGCAGTGCCGGAATGGTTCGACTTGCACTGCGATGTGAGGAAGCAGGAGCCGTGTGTGTGGAGATGGATGCTCCGAAGGCTTTAGCGTGCGGACTCTGGGAGATGACAGCAGGGACATCACTGAGACTGCTGCTGCTTTTCTGCTGTGTGGGACTGTTGGTGGCAGCCGGCGGTAAGTTAGAGGTGATCTTTGCACACATTCCCCACCTCAGCCTGGGCAGGAGGAGGAGAGGGAGGGGAGTTTGTGCGGGACTGTGTGTGTGTGTATGTGTGATCCAGTGCCCCTCACAGCCTGCCAGCTGCTGTAGTTCCGCTGCTGACCCCCCCTCCCCCTCCCCCTCTCCCACCGCCCCAATGCACTTGACATCTCCCCAGGAAAGGAACTTCCCAAATCAGGAGGGGCTCTTATCGCCGGCGGATGCACAGGGCAGAGGGCTGGCCCGGGGACTGGGTGTGTGTGTGTGTGGGGGGGGGGGGGGGGTGAACAGGACACGGGAACCGAGATAGGAGAGACAGCAGGGGGAATAGGAGAAAGGGGGGGGGGGGAGCGATTTACAGTGAGCTTGGGGGGGGGGGCAAGGGGTTTCAGAGCCGGGGCTTCCGGGGTGGGTGAGAGGTACCACTGTAGGCAGTAAAAAGAGTGGGAGAAGGGGTAGGAGAGGGATTGGGGATCTAAAGGTGGTAGGGGTAGGAATATTTGGGAGGGGTGTTGGGGGGGAAGGGGGTGTCAGCAAAGTCCGGAGGGGGAGGGGAGGGGGTCGATAGGTGAGGAATGTAACCACGGGTGGGGCGGGATTGAGGGTAAGGCAGGGGCTGAGGAGGGAGTGTAGGGTGAGAGAGTGAGTGAGTGAAGGTGTAGGTTGGGGAGTGAGAGTAAAGCGTAGGGTTGGGGTCGGAGAGGATTTGGAGGGGGGTGGGTGGGAAGCTGGGAGAGAGGATGGAGGCAGGAGATAATTGGGGGTGGAGGTGGGAGAGGGGATGGGAAAAGGGGAGTGGGGGGAGGGGGGAAGAGTTTGAAGTTAAGGAGTGGGGTCGGTGTGGGAGAGGGGGACCGGGGGGCAGGATTTACAGAGAGGAGAGGGGTTAGTATGGGAGAAGGGGTAGAAGCCGGAGAGGATTTGAGCGGGCGGGATGATAGGAGCACGGAGACGGGGTAAGAAGCTAGATTTGGGATGGTGGGGAAGGAGTGGTGAGACATTGGGAATACTGAATCCCGGAAATGAATAAAGAGTGGGCTGATGAAGCGGAGCGTTGGGCATCATCCCAGCGGCCCCTTTCTGTGGGGAGAGCGGATTCTGCAACTTTCTACTGGGCTGCCTGATTTGAACTGATGCTTTGGTCGCTGTGCCTGTCCGGGTCCTCCCTCACTCCTACCCTCCCTCCCTCATTCCCTCACTCACTCATTCCTACCCTCCCTCCTTCACTCCCTCCCTCCCTCCTTCACTCCTACCCTCCCTCCTTCCCTTACTCCTTCACTCCCTCCCTCCCTCCTTCACTCCCTCCCTCCCTCCTTCACTCCTACCCTCCCTCCTTCCCTTACTCCTTCACTCCCTCCCTCCCTCCTTCACTCCCTCCCTCCCTCTCTCTCTCTCCCTTGCTCCCTCACTCTGGGTGGGTGAGGGAAGCCCCCAGTTATCCGCCATCCGTTTGAGTGAACCTTCCCCTCAGCTCCTCACTGACAGCGAGCGGAGTGCGCGGGGATCAATACTGAGCGTCCATGCAAATGGCCGATGTGATATTGATGGAAAGTTACTGTTTTGTCTTAACCTGCACAGCCTGTACTTAGAAAGTTGTACAGGTGCCTTACTGGCCTGCTCCTATATGTTGTCCTTGTGAGGAAGGTTTCCTGAGCAGCTAGCGATGCTGTAAATCTTGTTTTGATGCTTGTCAGGGAATCCCGAAACGTAGTGCGATTGATTCCATTTCGCCTTTGGGAGAGATGGGCAGGGGATCTCGGTTGATCTGCGCCAATTGCGTTGTGTTAAGTTTCGGTAATTTCGATTACACCTACCCGCCAACCCAAACCACCAGAACAGGGTTGCATCTGAGATTACCCTGCTTTTCAAAATACAGAGCAGCCCCCCCCGACTGCCTGACTGGAGTGGAGAGAGGCGGATCGTCTCTCTCTCTCTCTGCTCCTGAGATACCCAGGAGGAGAGGCGAGAATCAGTTTCGCAGTGCCTCCCAGGAGGCGAACCGCGGGCTGCAATGGTCATATTATCCAGGGTGCACAACGCAGTCAGAGCCATGCTTACAGAGATTCAATGTTCTGGTGTATGACAGATCAGATGTGTGCCAGCGCAGGCAGACCTAATCTTTCTTAGAGGGGGATCAGCGGAGAGGAGAATTTGAACGAGAACCGGATCGAAACCGGCTTGAATCAGACATTGGGATAAGCTGCTAAACACTTGTTGCTTTCTGTTTCCCAGGCGGGAGATATTCCTGCACAGAGTTCAGTGCCCACTTTCACATACACAAGTCTGTGTGAATGACGTGCAGCTAATCCATTCCAGTTTGGCATGTGGCCGTCATTTTTTGCGTGTGTGTGTGTGTGCACCACTGTATATATATGTGTGTGTGTGTGTATATACCATTGTATATATGGCTGCATCTTTGCATGTGTGTGCACCATTGTATATAATGGGTGCATCATTGTATGTGGGTGCATCATTGTACATATGTGTGCATCATTATGTATATGGGTACATCATTGTACATATGTGTGCATCATTGTGTGTGTGTGCATCATTGTATGTGTATGTGCATCATTGTGTTTCTGTGTAGACATCATTGGATGTGTCTCAATATGTGTATTACTGCGTCCATTATTGTGTGCACCTAAAATAGTGTATCTGTGTGCATCATTGTGTTTGTGGATCATTGTTGTGTACCTGTGTGTACATCATTTTTTAATGTGTGTGTACACACCAATGTATAGGTGTCTGTCATTTTGTGTATATGTGCATGCATCATTGTGTATTACAACTATTCTTAGAAAGCCCTGATTTCCTGGTTATTTCCGGCCAGAATTTGTCAACTGTTGCCAATAAAAGCCAACCTTTGGCATTATAGTCATACAGTTAAATAGCATGAAAAGAGGCACCAGTCACTAAGCACCAATCTAGACACATTTTCCAGCACTTATCTGCTACTGTGTTTCAAGAAATCACTAGATGATTTCTGCCTCTAACACCTTTCGAGCAGTAAGATTTGGAGACCTACCACCTTCTGCATGAAATATTAAGTCTTCTTCAAATCACCTTTAACTTTCTTACCTTTGACCTTAAATCTACAAAATCTGATTATTAATCCGTCTAATGAGGGGAGAAGATTCTTTCTATCTATCCAATCAAAGCTCCTCAATTTTTTACACCTGAATCAGACTCCCCCTCAGTCTTCTCTGTCATAAGGAAAACAGCCTCAACTGATCCAGTCTTTGGACATAGCTAAAACACTCCAGTCCAATGTCCTGCTGAATCATCTCTGCATCCTCTCTAATACAGTCTCCCCTTCCTCTCGTAGGAGCCAGTCTCAGCTTAGGGGAGAGCAGGTGGTCAGGGAGAACATCACAGTGCACAAGAACACACTGACATCAAGTCCAACTTCATCAAGGCAATCTTATTTTCCACAGGGAGATATTAGTCTCTTTTCCCATAAAGGACAGGTCATGGGGTAAAAACAATGACTGCAGATGCTGGAAACCAGATTCTGGATTAGTGGTGCTGGAAGAGCACAGCAGTTCAGGCAGCATCCAAGGAGCAGCGAAATCGACGTTTCAGGCAAAAGCCCTTCATCAGGAAGGTTATGGATATGAGTGTGGCTGACAGAGACATAATGATAGGAGTGCCACGTCAGACTCCACTGCAGCATAGAGATGAAGATTTGCCCACAGAACAAAGGCATTGGGCTATTGGCTTCATGGGAAACAATGTTTGCTTCAGCACTGATACATAAACACTTTTTCACACCCACATTTCAACATGGTGTATATACACATTCAATCCCCTGTACATGCAGTGTCAATGCACTCAACCAGATACACAGACAGTGACTCATAGAGTGTCTCACTCATTCTTATGCTCATTCTCTCACTTATTCCCACAATAGTGTGGGTCACTAGCCATGCTCTGGATGGTGCTGATGTCACACGTTGGTGATGGGTGAGGTACCCAGCCACTTCCACCAGCACAATGAAGGCTGAGCAGTGGGCAAAAGGGCTTCAGACTAATGCCAGGGTCTGTGCCTCTGAGGAGCTACAGGGAAGCTGATCTCTGCTGGAGACTCAATCTCACTAGAAGGGTGATTGGGAGGAGGTGAATGAATATGGGCTAAGGCCTGGAGTCAATTAGCTTGGGAAAGGACAGCAAGGTGCAGGGCACAAGGGAAGAATCCAAGGGAGCAGATTCCATGATATAAATTACTGAGTGTTCTTAACCTCAAACCCAGATCCCATAATCAATAGAACTCCAGCCTAAACTCAGAGCTCCACCAATCCCATTCATTGTCAAGCTGACCACCTCATCCCATTCTAACTCTCAGCCCCTACCGATCCTATTCTTACACTCACACCCAAATCCCACACAGTCAGCACCTACTGCATGAACTCTCACCCTGACCATCCATCCTTACACACACTGTCGGAGATCCCAATCTAACACACCAGTCCCTGACACCATCAACCCGCTCAGACCACTCCCGAGATCATACACCTTCACCCCGTTCTGTCATAGTCTCCCACACTCAGACCCCTGTCACAGCTCCTGAATCCCAGTCAGCGACAGGGATAACACACCGCCGCCTGCCCTCTTCATTGTCCTCTACCGTGTATCAACGATAAACCTCCACCCCAGTTCCCGTTAATTACAGGATGGCGTGTGTCTCGTTATTTTAACCGAATGTTTTGGGATACACCTTCGGGGAAAGGGGGAGGGGTAAGAGATTCAAACCAGATCTTCTGGCTGAGAGGTAGGATCACTACCACTGCGCCACACCAACTCCTATTCTGTGTGTGTGTGTCGATATGTGGGAATGTCGCCTGGTCCTCAATTTGCTCTTGCTGGGAGTTGTCGGTTTCAGGCAGAACTCCCCCCCACCCGTCTCAGCCGAGAGTCCCATGTGTTCTCGCTGCAAATCCCTCCTGGGTCCCAGTCTGGATATTAATATTCGGGAGATTGATGACTTGGGGTCGGGACTGGGGCAAATCCCATACAGTGAATCAAATGACGTTTAATTACATCTGGGAGAATTACCTGTGTGTGTGTGTGAGAGAGAGAGAGAATTAAGGGAGGAATAACAATCATTCCCGTGAAAGTGAACACAAAATACAGCGACTGAATAAATTACGGCTGGCCGAATAGTTGGTGAATTTCGATCTGACACGGCGTAGGTCTGAACTATGGCCGTGGTCTGAATTACAGACGGTGATGTTTCATCAAGTTATTCCTGTCCTTGTTTCCATCAAGCAGCAGCTCAGAGCGAAAACAGAAGGAAGCTGCGTGTCCCCAGCCTTTAGCCGAGAGATAGCACAGGGCTTTGCAATTGATAGCAAGAGATTTCCCAGACTTGAGACACTGGAGTGAGCTAAAGATTCCAAACCAGAAGAAGTACTCATGAATCCCAGAAGCTGGGCGAGATGGGGGTCACAGCGACCGACTGGGACTGACCTGTTTTCCTCAGATTTTTTTTCCCCCCCACCATTTCGTTATTTTGTTTTGTTCATTTTGCTTTTGTAAGCTCAGTCAGGCTTTTTGTGAGGCCGGTTCATCACCCCAATGAGTTCAACCTCAACAAAGCCCCTCCCCAAATAGGGAGGAGGATGGTCATCCGTGGTGGGGGAGGGGGTGGGTGGAAGCAAATGAAAAATGGAGAATAAAATAAAGACCCTGCCTGGTCGTTGAGGCTGCTCGACGATTTGCCACCCGAGGGGCGCCACATGAATGCAAATCGTCGAGTGTCTCAGGCCGGCTTAGGTAGCCCAATGACTTCCATTAAGCACCGGTTGCATTTCTGCTGTTGCATTACATATTTCACTCTGAAAGCTTTCTGTTTGGAAATACATTTTCTACGGGTCGTTTTGGAGGGCAGGGACTGGAGGGAGCAGTTTCTTGCGTTCTGTCTCCCACCAGCTCTGCCTTCACGTATGTTTTATGATATATCAGAGTGGGCTCATATAGAGTGCAAATGGCCGGGTACTGATTGTGCACAAGGCATCCCCAACCAACAAGCAGTATGTTCCTCAGTTGTTTATGGTAAGGGATGACCACCCATTTCAGATCTGCACCTTTTCGTTTGTTCCTTCTACAATTAGCATGATGGCGGGTGTTGCATTTCCAGTGGGAAATCTGTGAGCCTGCTGTGTTAGACACTTGGTTTTGCCCTTGAGAGACAGCTGCTCAGCCTAGTTATTTAACGATGACAGGCTGAATGGAGCAGAAATGTTACATTTCTGGAGATCAAATTCATTTGTGCAGTATATTAAAGATGAGCCTCTGTTCAAATACCTTTAGGAGCCAGATTCGTGCAGTGCTCCAGCCTTCTTTGTAAAATATTAGTGTCAATTTGCTAACAGTTCTAAACCATTGCTTGCAGAGAGAGAGAGTGCCTTGAAATATTATGATGCGCAATGGAAAAAAAAGGATCTGTCATTTCATTCATAGAATTAGCACAGTTTCAGAAACACACAAATTTTCACTTTCTTGATTTGCTCAAAAAATTCTGCAAAATAACAAGCAGATTTGGATTTAATTGATCTGGGATCTGAGCCACTATTTTGTGGATTTCTTCTTGATAAAATACTGACACTGAAATGTTATTGCCATATGGTTTTCACCTAATGCATTATTAAACTACATGATATTGAAGTTTTTTTTACTAGCTTTCAAAACAGAAACGTGATTTCCATAAAATGAGGTCTGCAAAAAAAAAACGAGAATTCTGGTCGGCTTCACTTTTTAAAGGTTCCCTTCACTGAGTACGGATAATCTTCATTCTTTTTTTTCTGCCCCTCAGAGTTAACCTAACAGCCAGTCTCTATAGGTATTCAGCAGTCAGTTATGCATCTCTGAAACACTTTTCGGATTTTAAATGTTGGGATTTAAAATTCCCAAAAGTACATGTTATATTTTTATCAGGTTTCTATTTACAGTTTGAGAAAAGTTTCTGTAGCATGGAATGAGATCATGTTACCATGGCAATGTTCTCTTAGACTCCAGGTATACGGCTGAATTTCTGTGGCAGCACGGTTTGTCAGGAAATAGTGTACTAGTTTCTTGCTCTGCAATACAGGAAGCAGAAAGAGAAATACCTCCTTTGTTCAGTGACTTTGCACCTCTTTATAGGCAGTAGAATAACCCCCACATCTTATTCTGCAGTGCATTGAGATGGAAGGAAAGAAACTCCTTTGGTGAGTAATTTCCCACCTCTCTTCCGGCCTGTAGGCGGCAGTATAACTCTGATTTGTATCCGAAAGAATCAGTTTCTCCCTTTGACTATATCAGAGATAACCCAGCCTCACTGCATTACTAATTAGAGACACAAGGTATGATTTTTTTTAAACAGGGATAACCTCAATCAGGGAGAATGGCTAGCATAAGAATTAAAGTACAAAATACATGAGCTAACCTTGTGTTATGGTTGGTTTACAAATATAACAACCTTGAGGATAATTGAACTCATTTTATTCTTGGATCGCCCAGTTTCAAATATAAACTGAGGCCAGCAGAATAATTTTGCAGCAAAAATGCCTTTTCCAAATGGCCGTAACTACGGATGCTAATTTGCCATCTGAAAGAAAAATACATCCTTGCAATTTTATTGTGCTTCTAGTAACTTCAGGGAGACGCAAAGTGCTTGACAGCCAAGGAGGCACTTCTGAAGTGTAATAACTTCTGTAATACAGAAAACTTGGCAGCTAATTTGCGTATGCAAGTCCCAGAAACTGCAAGATCTTAGAAACAGCAATGTGATAATGATAAATAACCTACTTTGAGCCGTTGATCAGGAGATTAATATTGACTAGGGCACCAGGGAACCCTTCAGAGTATTGCCATCCAACCGTTTATTTCCGTCTGAAAGAAGGGATTTAACGTCTCAACTGAAAAGCGGCACCTCTGACAGTTCAGTGCTCCCTCTGTATGACAGTACAGTGCCTGCTGAAATTTTGTTGTTATGTGGGATACGAGCTCATAAGCTTCTGATTCAGTCAATATGATGAGGACAGATAGCAAAAAGACATGCTGAACTAATTGTTCCAATTAACCTTCCATATCACATTCTGACTTCACTTCTTTGCCCGAAGTGTATCCTCGTTGCATATCATTAAGTCATCCTTGATCCTGAGGGACTGCCGAAGGGAAGACGCTGTTGCACACTTAGGTAAAGTTAGAAATACAGAATAACTAGTCTTGAGCTTTTATGTCACAATGGCTGAATGCTCCAGTCTGAGACATGCAATCTTCTCTATGCGAGAGCCCGGGTATTTTCTCTGCACCAAACATCTATAGAAACCACGTGATATAGGATCACAGTGTCATCTGAAGAAGAGACCAACTTATCAAAATTTGTTTAAAGCAAATATATTCACTCCAAATAAAACAGGAGATAATTCCTTCAGAGGTGTCTTATAATCTGTTTTGTAAGGCACGGTGGCTCAGCGGTTAGCACCGGGACCTGACTTTGATTCCACCCTGGGGTGACTGTCTATGTGCAGCTTGCACATTGTCCCCGCGTGCGCATGGGTTTCCTCCCGGGGCTCCGGTTTCTTCCCACAGTCCAAAGGTTAGCTGGTTTGGCCGTGCGTAGTATTCAGGGGCGTGTAGGCTAGACGGGTAGCCATAGGAAATGTGACTGGGATGCTCTTAGGAGGGTCAGTGTGGACTCAATGGGCCGGAAAACCTGATTCCCCACTGTAGAGATTCTATGATTCTGTGTAACCCTGTTGTTAGATAAAGAACATTGATATTATTTTAAAAATATTTTCAGCTCCAACCCTGTTGGACAATGGTGTCATAGGCTAAGCCAATCTTCATGTTCCTCTGGTACTGCTGTTTTACGACAAATCATCATAATCAACCCGGACCTGCTGTCCTTGTCTGAGAACTACAGGGGACCATTTCAGTCAAATGTGCACAACTGTCTCTTGTTTGTGGTTACTCTCCAAGAGACAAAAAAAATGCAGATGCCAGAATCCAAGGTAGACAGGCAAAAGGCTGGAGGAACACAGCAAACCAGGCAGTATCAGGAGGTGGAGAAGCCAACGTTTAGGGTGTAACTCTTCCTCAGGTCCTGAAGAAGGGTTACACCTGAAACCCCAGCCAGCCTCCAGGCTGATCCTGAGTAATCTTGACATTGTCAAAATTAGGTGTCACCCATTTAAATTAGAGATGAAGAGGAATTCTTTTTATTCGGGCTGTGGATCTCTTGGGGAACTCTTTACTGCATTTAGGAAGACTAAGTCTAGAGCGAATTATAGAATGAATGGAAGAGCCTTGGGAAAAGTTGATGGGCAGAGAGATCTGGGAGTACAGGTCCATTGTACCCTGAAGTTTGCTGCACAGGTGGATAGAGTGGTCAAGAAGGCATATAGTATGTTTGCTTTCATTGGACGGGGTATTGAGTACAAGAGTTGGCAAGTCATGTTAACATTGTACAAGACATTGGTTCAGCCGCATTTAGAGTACTGTGTATAGTTCTGGTTGTGACATTACCAAAATGGTGTGGATGCTTTGGAGAGAGTGCAAAGAAGGTTTATGAGAATATTGCCTGTTATGGAAGGTGCTAGCTATGAAGAAAGGTTGAGTAAGTTAGGTTTATTTTCATGAGTAAAAAAAGAGATTGAGGGGGGACCTGATTGAGGTTTATAAAACCATGAAGGGTATAGACAGGGTGGATAGAAACAAGCTTTTTCCCAGGGTGAAGGATTCAATAATGAGAGGTCATGCTTTCAAGGTGAGAGGTGGAAAGTTTAAGGGGGATACACGTGGCAAGTACTTCACACAGAGGGTGGTGGGTGTTTGGAACGCGTTGCCAGCAGAGGTGGTAGAGGCAGGCATGGTAGATTCATTTAAGATGCGTCTGGACAGATGCATGAATAGGCGGGGAGTAGAGGGATACAGATGCTCGGGAATTGACCAACAGGTTTAGACAGTACATTTGGATTGGCTCAGGTTTGGAGGGCCAAAGGCCTGTTCCTGGGCTGTAAATTTTCTTTGTTCTTTGTTCCTGTTCTTTGTGCACAGCGCTATAGAAACTGGGATATTATGTATATTCTAGAACAAGATGGTCAGATTAATCGACAATGTTTTTGGGTAGAGATAGAAAAGTGGAGTAGAGGATTATCAGAGCTGCCATGATCTCAACGACTGGCAGAGCAGACCTGATGGGCTGAATGGCCGACTTTTGCTCTATGCCTTTTGGTTGCCTTTCTATTACAGAGTCGAGGAGAATTTATTTCTCAGAGGAGTATGAGACTTTGGAACTCTGAGCCTCAGAAGGTGTTGGGGGTCATTGAATATGTTTAAGGTGGAGGCAATTAGATTCTTGTTACACAAGGGGTTCAAAGGAATCAGGAGTTGGTGGGAATACGGGATTCAAAACACAAACCAATTGGACGTGACCTGTTTCTGCTCCTAGTTTGTATATTTATACTAATCAATTTGAAGCCCAAACCTGACATGTAGCAAGGTTCTGTGAAACTGGCTGACAGCAAATTGAGGTGGAGTGATGTGGAATGCAGTTAGCAGCAAGCTGGAATTTTGTCTGTGGACCCACAAGGCCCACTGCTGAGCAGTTCATTGTGGGTACAAGTGAGTAGGCCATTTGCATCTCAAAGTTACAATGGTGGTCCTACATATATCGAAGGATATTAAATCATGTATAACATCTGGTCTCCCATCTGAATGTATGCAAACACATTGGCACAGGAACCTATCCAAGATGGTGGCACTGGATCACTGGTGTAAATTGGATCGCAAGTGATTTATCCCATTTTCATGTCATGATCACTCTTTGTACCTCCAAATGGGGGCACCAAAAACAGCAGCTGCACACAGACTTTTCCCAGTATCAGCCACTGGATGGCAATCATGAACAGGCCTCTTGGTTGCATCATAGTCCAAGGATAATAGCTGAGCAGAGGTCAGGTAGCAATTAACCAAGAATTGAATGTGGGACTTTCTAGTCTGTAAACCTAGCGCTGTAAAGAGGGGATCTTATGGGACAGTGCTAGGATCACTATCTCTGAGCCAGGAGACCTGGGTTTAAGTGCTGCCTGCTCCCGAGATGAGTAATAACATTTCTGAACACGCTGATTCAAAATATCTATTGCTATAAAGGACAGAGCTTATTTGCATCAGCCTGTTTGATAAAGTAATTTTGACACGTAACCTCCATAGAACATAGCTGGTGGATGAAGCTACTGGTTGGCTGGAGTTGGAGATTCTATATAGATATGTTGCTCCCCCATTCTGAACAACTTGTAGATAATTACTAAGGATTACTTGGTCCTTCCTGGCATTTTTTCCATGTTCTCCTTCAGTTAAGTGAGAGTGCCTTCAAGGTATAGAACACATTAAATTTAAATTATAGTCAGACAGTTACCTGGATAAATTACACTGTTACGTTGCAAAATGGGGATTATCAATCAATGTTTCCTGCTTGATATAAAGCATTTCAGTAGTACGTTTTCTTCCGGCCATCTTTTACAAAGATGATACATGTAATGTGTCCAATTACTGTCACTAAAACAAGGTTATCCATTAAGATGTGTAAAGTAATACATGTACCCACACCATGGCAAGGTTCAAAGCAAATAAAGGCTGTGTATAATGACTTGAATTCCACTTTGATAAGATAAGCTGTAACATTGCTCCAGTTGACTGCTTTTTTTCTCAGATATAAATTGCATGTGGTAAAGACATTATGCAAGATTTACAATTTTACCTTTCAGGGGTATTTGCATTTAAATGGTGATAGTGCAGATTTGCTTCTTATAAAATAATTATGAAGAAAAGCTGCAGAGTGAACCCAAGGCAGACCTAGTTGTGGGAATGAGAAGACATTGCTGTTCGGTGGTAGAAATCAGGCTGATCAGCAAAAGTGCCATTAACATATTCTAATTATTCCATACATGAATTTCTCAGAACTAATTAGATCTGGGACTCATTAACTGCAAGATGGTTTACATGTGTCGTCATTTACAAATTCACCAGCAAGATAAACCTCTTGATGGCTTTTTAAATTTTGTTGAAGTTATGATGGCTATTTTATTACAAAGTTTGTAGTGAAATTCTCTTAAGTCAGAGAACCAAAGCATAGTATTTGTCCAGTCCTTTCAGGATAAGTTCTTTGTGTGGGCGATTACAATATCTTTAACATATTAGAGTCGCACATATGAACAAGGTTATCAGAGTCTAAGATTGAGCCTTTTAATGACAGACTACATTTGCAATCGGCAGCATTGAGCATTTGTGAAATGAAAGGGCATTCCATTTAAAACATTGTTGCTACAATGTTGTGTGTCAAGGCAACTGCATCCTCATGGAAGTTTGGAGAAAGACTTACATTTATATGTCATGCGTCATAATCACCAGATGTCTTAAAGTACTTTACAGTCAATGAAGTACTTTTGAAGTGTAGTCATTGTTGGAATGTAAAATAACAAGTTTCTTCAATTGAATGTTTAAACTTGTTTATGTGCTTTTGTCATTTATTGTCTAGTTTGGCAAACAATAATTCCTTCACAGTCATTTTCCTTTTTCATTTTATGCTGTTATTCAGTGGCAGTGGAAGAACACATCACAGAGTATAAAGGTTATAATTTCTTCTGTTGACTAATGTTGGAGAAAAGGGAGTGTGTGTGCAGTCACATTAAGTTTTTGTTTTGCAAATGCCAGAAACCAAAGGAAAATGCACTTAAATGTGCTTCAGCCCTTTCTGTGACGTTGAAGTTAATTTCAATATGATTGAGACATGAGCAGATTGGAGATCATAGACTCTTGCAGAAGTTCTTGTTAATTTAAGAGGCTTCCATGCCTGCATCCATCATATGATCATGTCATTTTCTGGAGTTCCAGTGTCTAGTTACCTAAAGTAAATTCCAAAGCTAAATGTTTGACAGCAAAAGGTCATTTTACGTCCTCTCAGTGGATACTTTGCCAAGTCCCCACTGAATCCTGTTTGCTTCAATAAGATCACCTTTTATTCTTCTAAATTAAAACAGGTCCAACCTTCTCAAATTTTTCTGAAATCCCTTTATCCCAGGAATATACCCAATAAACCTTCAATACAAGCATGTTCCCTTCTACATAAGGAGACCATAATTGTTTGCACTACTGTAAATGGTTTCATGATTGGCTTGTAAAGTCATAGCAGGACTTCCCTACTTTAAAACTCCTTTTGTATATCATGCATGAGCTATCTAACTCTCTCTATATCATAGCAGTCTGTGGTCTACTTGTTACTTTTAATGAATTTGTCAAACACAATTTCCCTTCCTTAAAACAATGCTGGCTCTGGATGACTGTATTATGATGCTTGAAATGTCATGTCACTATTAACAATTCTACAATCACCTAACCTAATAATGGATGCCAGCATTTTCCAAATGACAGAAGCAGAAACCGAAGAGTCTTATAGACAAATCCGGAGAAGCAAAGAGCTATGCTAAATTCAGGGGGCATCAGACAAGCCAACAAAGATAATAAACCAAATACCTGGTTAAAAATAAAGCTTCACGACAATAAATAAGGGTCCACAGATGCAGAAAATGGTGAGACCTCTTTAAGAAACTCTACATTTGCAAAAATGTGGGTCACTTCCAGAAGATGCGTGGAAATATGACAAAGTTTCAGAACAGTAGAAGCCTTAGTTGCCACACACACAAATAAGTTAAAAAGTGTGGCACTGGAAAAAGCACAAGAGGTCAGGCAGCATCTAAGGGACAGGAGAGTTGACATTTCGGGCATAAGACTCTGTGAAGTGCTTATGCTCGAAATGTTGACTCTCCTGCTCCTTGGATGCTGCCTGACCTGCTGTACTTTCTCCAGCACCAAACTTTTTGACTCTGATTTCCAACATCTGCAGTCCTCAGTTACTCCTCATTTCTGGACACTCATAAAGTAGTCTACACAATAGAATGCCCACCACCTTTAGGAAAGATACCTGCATGTGATGGGATTTCTCCCTTAGAGGGGATACTCAGGGCATTCTGAACTCTGTAATCTAGAAGCAACTGAACCTCTTTACTTCAATAGACATCCTAGTGATTTTGTGCTTGAGACAGGTGTTAGATGTCACTATGCTTTTATACCAATTTTCCATAGCTGAAGAAACTGAAATTGGAGCCTACAATGGAAGATGTAGAATAACTGTCAGATGCACAAGTTACTCTACATTGCAATACACATAAGAGAGTTGAAAATGTGTATATTATTCGCAATCAACCCAATTCACTTTTGAAGCAGCTCATGTGTCTTGAGATAGATCTCATCAGAAGAGTTATAGACCAACAACCTCCCAGAGAACAGCTTGTTTAGAAAGAACAGCTGGCCAACACTGGGTCAGCAACAAACTGTTATTGACCCACCAGAAAAGGGGCAACAAATGGAGCACTTCATTGGATCCAACAGAATACAAACAGATAAAACAATCCAGTGGACTCGCTAACATTGACATGTTGTTTATCATTGTTGACATAAAGCAAATCACGGATTTCACTGAACTAGTGGAAATGTTCAAACTTCTGTCTTCTAAAACAGAATAATGAATGGCACTGAGAGAATTGCAACCTTTCATGGATATGTGATCAAGAATCTGAAGAAGTTGAACAACCACAAAGAGCAATTGAAGATGTCTAACTGATCGAACCTGAATAAGTTGAACAACCTCAAAGGGCAATTGCAGCCTGATGCACAGTTTGAAAGAATTCAGCTGCATACAACTACATTGGAGCCTCCCCAATCTCCAGCAATCTGGGTTATGGTCAAGAAGAAGACTCTGCTTGGCCCAGGCTGAACACTTTAATCAGTGGCTTATCCAGGGAGAATGGCATTTTTCTCCATCCCCAGGGATGGAAACTTCTTGTTAACATCTGTCCTGGCCTTCCTGCAAGTTAAAAATCTACATGGCTTGGTGAAACAGTGGAATTTGTGAGTACAAGTTGTGATGCAGATTAATCAGGTCATAACAAAAGTAAACCACACATTGTGGTTTATTTCTCAAATGATGAAACTGGAGTGCGGAGGTGTTATATTAAATTTGTGTCAAATCTAGGTTTGGCTGCACTCACAGTACTGAATTTCTGCTCGGTATATTACCAAAAACATATTGAGATACAGGATGGTGCATGAAAAATATTTTCTATTCATGGTATGTGGGCATTGTTGATAATATTTATCACCCATGACTACTCGCTCTTCCGAAGGTGGTGATGAGCAGTCGCAATCTCTGTCATGTACGGTACTCCTACAGTGCCGTTGGGTAGAGATGAGTTCAGAATTGCAAGATTACTCCTGTTAATAAAAGTTGAACAGGGTGGCTTGTTTTCTTTTGAGAAGAGAGTGCTGAGGGGGTGATCTGATAGAGGTCTTCAAAATTATGAAATATTTTGATGGAGCAGACACAGCAAACATGTTTGTACTTGAGTGGAAGGGAAAAACTAGAACCATTTAATATTAGTTAGTCACCAAGGAATCCATCTGGGAACTCTGAAGAAAAATCGTTAGCCAGAGAATGTGTAAATCATTATCCCAGAGAGTAGTTGAGACAAATAGTACATGCTGTAGATGTATTTAAGAGGAACTTAGATAAGCATATGAGATAGAAGGGGACAGAGGCTTTGTTGACAAAGTTAGATGAGGAAGAATGTCAGCATACTTTAGTGCAGAATAAATATTGACAGAGACTGGTTAGTTCTATAGTTCTAGAAATGGCCCATTTCTCTGTTGCATATTCAATGGAATATGTGAGTCCAATTCCACACAAGTCGATTGACTTAATTGCTTTCTGAAATGTTTAGCAAGTTGTTTAGTTATAGCTAGACAAGCAATAAATTGCCAACCATTACCTAAGAGAGAATTTTAAATGGACTCCATGTGTGGAAAAGATTAAATTTGTTATTTTAGAGTGAACAAACCAAATGTCTTTCTTAAGGGTTTTTAAATCTACCACAAATGGATAATTCATCATTTGTGAGGTATGTGGCTGTTGCTATGGAGAGTTATAACTATTGAATGCACCTCTCCAGCTAAAAGTGTCAGTACTGTTCCTATAAACTGACAGTATATTAAAACTCAGTTATCTCATTACTCACCAGTCAACAGTTATTTTTTCTGATCATCATTTGGCATTTCAGAGATGGAGGCAGTGCATAATTTATTGTTTGCCAGGGTGAGGGAGACGGGGAAAGCACGAGAGGTGGTTATTGTTCAGAACAAACACAATGAGGTCATTTTCATCCTCACAACCTGTAATCTAATCTCCTGGAATGAATCATCCACTTTTTGTAGAATATTCTGATTCTCCATCCATTATTTCCAATAGAATGATAATCAGGTTTATTCAAAAATGGGTGGGCAAACTCCAGTAGATTTCCAGCAGGGAGTATCAATTACTTTAAACATTAGAATAGCAGTGTGAATTTGGTCTGTTTTCCTTTGTAGTACTCTCATTGGAAGCTGCATTTATGGCTTTCAATTCTTTTTCTTGTATAGTCCTTTCTGGTTAATATTCATTTTGGAGGTTTTAGTCAACAGTTAAATTGTAACTGCGAGTCAAAATGACAACCTTTTTCCTCCTTTGCATGACTGTCAGTTTGGCTGAGAAGCAACACTCTTTTTGCTGATCCCTAAAGTTATGGGTTCAAGTACCCTTCCAGAGTCTTAGGTTAGCACTTCAACACAGTATTGAAGGTGTGCCATCTCGTTAGCCATGCTGACATTCCTTCGAGATTTTGAAATGTTCACATGTCATTACTGGGGGAGAAAGAATGCTTTCATGGCAAGCATTCATCCCCAACCAATGCCTTTTGGATAGATGAAGTGGTCAGTGACCCCATTATTTTCTTGAAGCAATGAGTAAATTGGCTGCTATGTCTTCCTTCAAAATGAGAATGCCGATATTTTGAAAAGGAACTCATTAACTATAAAGCTCTTTTGAGCAAACAGATGACATGAAAGGCACCCTATTAATGCAAATTCTTCTTCCAAATCACTTGTAGTTGCAAGTTACTGTATATCAAAGATATATCAAATAGTTCAGCCAGTCTTTTTTTTATTTCCCTAGGATTAGATTGATTTGAAGGGACACATATTGAACACAGTGATTGTTAAACTAAACTTTATTTCAACATAACATCATCTTGTATTTATAAAGTACTTTTAATGTATTAACACATGAACATGAGCTAGGAATGGGTCATCCAGGCACTCCAGTCTCCTTCAGCATTCATTAAAACCATTAGGTAGTCTGATTTTATCCTCATCCACCTTCCTGCCTACCCCATGTTAACCTGCTAACCCCTTGCATAACAATAATCTTTCTACCTGTGCCTTAAAAATATTCAAGGACTCTGCTCCAACCATCTTGTCTGTTCCAAAGACTCAGGACCCTTTGAAAGAAAATAATTTTATGTCATATCTGTTTTAAATGAGTGTCCCCTGACTCTCCAGATTTAGCTTGCCAAGAGCCCTCAGGAACTTATGTTTCAATCAAGGCACTTCTTACTCATTAAACTCACAAATGCAAGCCTACCATGTCTAACTATTCCTATGAATTCAGCTTCCCTATTCCAGCTACAAGTCTGAACAGCCTCCTACTCTGTTATGTCTTTCCTTAAGTAATTGTGGTTTCACCAGTGCCCTGAACTGATAACTGAAGCACAACCTCCCTACTTTGATGTTCTATTCCCCTCATTGTAAATGATAACATTCTGTTAGTTTTTCTAATTACTTACTGCACCTGTATTCTAACCTTTTGTGATTCATGCACCAGCACACCAAGATCCCTCTGCATCCCCTACCTGTGTAATCTAAAACTCTACAATAAAACATCTCAAGATACTTTTTGGGGCATTATTCAAAAACAGAGACCCAGCCTTGTCAGGAGGTATTATAGGAAGGTGGGCCGAGTATGCAAACTTTTATGGAGGGTATTTCAGACCTTAGAACTGAGGCAGCTGCAAGGACAGCTGGCATTGTTGGGAGGATGGATGGATAAAAGTAAATCATGGATGAGAGGCTGGAATTCGAGAAGAGTACGTATTTTGGAGGCTAGCGGAGCTGAAGCAGATTAGAGAGGCGGAGAGGGCCAAGGTTATGGAGGGATTTGAAATTATGAAAGAGAATTGTTAAGTTGAAGTGGCACTGAACTGGGAGCCAGTTGTTGACAATGAGTACTAGAGTGATAGATGAACAGGACTTGGTGGGTGTTTGGATATGGGCAGCAGAATGTCAGGTTTACTGAGGGTCAAAGCTAGTCAGGAATGCAGTAGAAAAATCAAGGTTAGTGAATACTTAAGGCATGGAACAGGGTTTCAGCAGCAAATGAACTGAAGCATGTGACCTTAACAAGGTGTTAAAGGTTTTTCTAGTGATGCTGCAGATATATGATTGAATGAGCTTCTTGGTATCAAATATGACATAGTTTGTAAACAGTGTAGTTCATCCTGAGCTGTTGGAAAATGGGATTGGTGTTAGTGGTTTGGGTGCAGAGGGCATAACAGGGAGTAAAGGCAGTGTCACTTTTGATATTTAATTAGAGGAAATATTTGCTTCTGTTTGCAATACAAGAACATAAACACAGATAAAATGCACCATTGTTTTTTATTTGCAATGTCAGTGTCGTGCAAATATTGTCTGCCTCTTCTCTTGCCCCATAAAATTTATCAAAATTATTTTCATGAACATCACATCAATTAAGGATTTCTTCAGCATTAATTAGCTGACTTGGGATTTAGCCCCAGCAATTAACTGGTCATAGGCACTTCAAAATGAACATTAAAAGTTAAAAACATGTTCAAAGTTGGTCTTTAGAAAGATCAAACAGAGACCAATCTATTTTTCAGCAAATGTTCTGATTTTGTACTTGTGATAATACTTCCACTTATCCTGTTTCATTCTCTTTGAATGGCTTCACCATCATTTTCTATAATCTGCTCAGCGGTTAGCACTTCTGCCTCACAGTGACAGGGACTCAAGTTTGATTCCACCCTTGGGTGACTGTGTACATTCTCCCAATGTCTATGTGTGCTTCCTCCAGATGCACCAGTTTCCTCCCACAGTCCAAACATGTGCAGGTTAGGTGGATTGGTAATACTAATTGACCCAAGATGGTCAGGGGTGTGCAGACTAGATGGATTAGCCATACAGAAAACACAGGGTTACAGGGATAGGAAAGGGATGGACGTGGGTGGGATGTTTTTTAGAGGGTTGGTGTGAACCTGATAGGCTGAATGGCTTCCACACTGTAAGGATTCTATAAACTAATCCATAGGATCATTATCAAAAATACGAATGCAATTTAGATTTAATGTTTGGACTTCTCTACCATGTTATCTGAAAATTTGTTTCTTCCAAATTGGATACTACTTACTTCGACCTTATCCAAGTGGGTGTCTTTCTCCTGAAATTTCTGAGCAGGGTTAAACGAGCTGGGTGTGCTGTTGGTGCCGGCAGAGATTCTGCAAACAGGCTGCTGCACATTTCACTCCAATGCTGGCTGTCAGAGAAATGGATAGTGCAGCGTTCTGTTTGGGGGCTGTATAAAGTGGGGGGAAGATAGGGCAATGCTCCCTTTTATAGCACCAGCTGTTGCATCCTGTCTGATAAGACTGAAGGTGGGTGAATTAGGGAGGGAAAGAGTGTGCCTGGAATGAAGAGATGGATGAGTAGGTAGTTGGGTCATTAGGTGGTGTCAGTTCAGGTAGTGGATCTATGTGACAGGTGTTTGGCTCAAGTTGAGGGGGTGTTGTCAGGTGGAGGTTGGTAGTTGAGCTATAGGAGTAGTCATGTCCAATCATGGAGGAGTTTAGTTGAGGGAGTAGTTTGGTCTGGTCAGGGAATGGAGCTAGTTGGGTAAGGGGATAGTCAGTCTGGATCATGGGGGATATTTGGGTGGTCGAGGAGTGGTAGTTAGGTCTGATCATATGGGCAGTTGAGTCTCATGAGTTTTGATTTGCAGTTATGTTAGTGATAGATTAGGTTTTAACCTATCTAACGTTTCCTTGGTAAGTACCAATGTAAGTATTGTGCAATGTTTTGAAGTCTCCAACTTTAGTTTAGGGTCAGAAACATTTGTGGAATGTCCCAGGGAACCCAGAATTGCCCATTGAATGTCTGAACTTCCCTGGCAAAATACACATAGGTTCACTTATTAGGACTTCCACATGATCTGGGCACAAATCTTTTTTTGTGCATCCAGTCTCTGAAGATCCTCCTGTGAGGAAGATTTGGGTCATTATGTAAAGACTCTATAAAGATGGTGTACTGGAGTGAAAATTAGAGCAAAGTCTGCTTCATGTATAGATGTGTGATAGGTCTAAACTGTTGGCCCTGCTGTAATGTCCCTTGCAACATCAAAACAGGATTCTTAGCTTCTTGCGATACTGTGAAGGTGGCAATATTAAATATATTCTCACATTATGTGAACTGATGCATGGAATAAAAGATTGATGTGCCAGCTGTCCATTGAACGTTTTGTGAAATTTTTCATTGATATTCAACTTCTAGCCTAGGGACAATTAGGGACAGGGAATAAATGCTGGCCCAGTCAGGGAAAATAAAATCTCTGCATTAGCAAAAAAAGCTGCAAAATGTTATTGCTGGAGTTTATCTGAGCAACAGTATGCTTTTTGTTTATTTATTTGGGTCCAAATTAATATATTTAAAAATAATTAAAATGAAACCTGCAACAAAGCAGAAAATGTTGAAGATACACAATAAATACAGTCAGCATCTTAATGGGAAGCATTCATGACCATTTTGGGTATCATTCCTTTCTGTTTTAATTTCAGATTTCTTACAATTATGGCTTTAATTTCTCAGTTGAGATTCTCTCATGACGATTTATAGGTCATATTTGTGCTAAACATTCTTAAAGTTGAAACAAATGCTCTCTCTCTCTGTTCTCTCGTTGGCTGCCTAAACTCTCTGATTCACTTAAGTTAATTTGATTGAATATGGACTCCATGGGAAGGATATATCAGACAGACAGATGTATTGAATACATTGGGGTTAATCATTAGTTGGTTTGCAGTTCAGCACAGTCACTATGAATGAAGCAGAAGATGACTACCTCTCCATGTGCGGTTAATCACCTGCCCTTTCATCATTGTGCACACGGGAGGAATCCCACAATATCCAATGGAACACACAAAGGTGTAGGGACAATAAAAAAGTCAAGTACTGTTTGGATAAAATCTATGACCATGATATAATCCTCATAAACCTAATGGTATCTGTTGAACTCATCTTCCTCCTACAAGCTCCAGGCTTTTAAAATCCATGCATGCTGTCATCTAATTGCACCTTGATTTAAATTATTTTCTCTTCTACTCATTTGGATCTTTAAGTGTTCTGCAATATGAATCTGAGCCTTCCCCCTCAAGTCTATCGATTAAAACAAGCTGCAATAATTCTGGCTACAGCATCATCTTACAGTTTCTGAATGGGATCAGCAGAGTAAGACCCACAGTGGCTAAATCTGTCTTGATTTGGTGTGCCAAAAGGGCGATAATGGATCAGTGGGTATGAGGCTGCTCACATTAATTTCACTCATCTCAGAAGTAGGAACAAGAACTTCCATTTCTATAATGCCGTTCATAACCTTAGGATGTCCTAAAGCACTTTTATAGCCCATCAGATTTTTAAATCTCTTTTTTCTACCAAATGCAAAAAATCCTGTACTTAGCTGTCAGAGTTGGATTCAAGCCACAGGAGTGAAACTCAAATGATGCCACTCAAATAATTTGTTGGTAAGTGGATTTAAGGTAAATATATATATTTATCTTGTTGACCCTATTTTTGATTCAAATATGCTATAAACAGGCTAATTAAGTTTGCAATTATAAGGTACCATATTAACATTCATGTGATACTCTTTTCACAGCTTTGCACAGAAAATGTCTACATAAATTTTCATTATATTAATAACTAGCTCAGAAAAAAGGGGTTAATTGCTTTACAGACACAAGCTAAAAATATCATCAGCTAAATATGGTCCAGAACTAAATCTGCCTGCTGCACAGTCCTGCATCGATATACAATATGACAATACAGATGCTATTCTGGTCCTTGAGTCAACATCTGTAATTAAAGCCTGACCCTTTTGAGTGGAGCATTAAAATGCATGTGCTTTTTGCCATGATAACAGAAGAAGCATTTTTGTTTTCTTATCAACACATTGTATTAGTCTGTGGATTAGTGTAAGAGCAAAATATTTTCCAATCACAGAAACAACCTGAACGAGTGGACAATTACAACAAATTATGAACTACACAAATATTTAAATAAAAGGTGCTCATAATCCTTCTCCTAAGACCTGTTTGCAATTTCATTTCTAAAAAAATAATTATTTTTACTTCATTATTGCCCGATTTAATGATTGGGTATTTAGTTTGGAGGGGTAGAGATGGAAGAGTATCTCCAGAATGAACCATGATACCCAGGGAACAAAGCAGATGGATGCAAACTATTTATTTTCAATAACAGTTTGTACACCTCAGTGCAATAGCTTTAATTGGCATATTGTTCAGGGGAAATCAATCACATTTTTATAAAAACTGGAACATTTAGCTTCTTTATTATTCCAGGACTGTATTTTGTCCTTTTTTTTAAATGTAAGCATTTGTTTTGGGAACAGGAGAAAGCAGCTTTGCATTCAGTAAGGTCATGACTGATGTGATTGTGGTCTTAGATTTGCTTTCTGCTCCCATTACCCTTGATACATTTGCAGTTGCAAAATCTGTTTAACCCAGCCTTGGATATATTAATTGACCCAACCTTTACTGCTGAATGGGGGAGACAATTCCACAGATTAAAGATTCCCAATCAAAAGAAAAGCAGAAGGTGCCTTTAAGTGATGCTTAATTCGATTAAGTGCCTCACTTGGCCCATTCATGGGAAAGTCTCCCAGTTCCATAAAATTGTGATGGGGCCATAAAGGCTGGCACCCAATTTTGTGTCTCCCCCTGCCAACCCAGTTGGGTAGCCATTGCATCAAAATCTTCAGGTCTTTCCTAGTTTTGTATCATCAGCACATTAAACAATAATGCAATCTGACCGTTCACACGCATAGTTAAGAGTAAGGATGGTAAAATTATGGAGGCTCTGGTACCGATCACTTGACACTCCATTAGTTACAACTTGCTAACCTGAATGGAAGTCATTTACTGACATTCTCTGTTGCCTGTTAGTTGCCAATCCTCTATTCATGCTAATTTTTCACCCTCAAAACATATCCAATGCCTTTTTGGAAACCCAAATGCACTACTTTGATATGCTTTCTTTTATTGAGTACAGGAGTTGGGAGGTCATGTTGCCGCTTACAGGACATTGGTTAGGCCACTGTTGGAATATTGCGTGCAATTCTTGTCTCCTTGCTATCAGAAAGATTTTGTGAACCTTGAAAGGGTTCAGAAAAGATTTACAAGGATGTTGCCAAGGTTGGAGGATCTGAGCTATAGGGAGAGGCTGAACAGGCTGGGGCTGTTTTCCCTGGAGTGTCGGAGACTGAAGGGTGACCTTATAGAGGTTTACAAAATTATGAGGGGCATGGATAGGGTAAATAGACAAAGTCTTTTCCCTGGGGCAGGGGAGTCCAGAACTAGAGGGCATAGGTTTAGGGTGAGAGGGGAAAGATAGAGACGTAAGGGGTAACCTTTTCACACAGAGGGTGGTACAGGTATGGAATGAGATGCTAGAGGAAGTGGTGGAGGCTGGCACACTTGCAACATGTAAGAGGCATTTGGATGGTATATGAATAGGAAGGTTTTGGAGGGATAGGGGCCGGGTGCTGGTAGGTGGGACTAGACTGGGTTGGGATACCTGGTCATCATAGACGTGTTGGACCAAAGGGTCTGTTTCCATGCTGTACATCTCTATGACTCTATGACTATTTACTGGCTCCCCTTTACCTGTCCTGCTTGTTATATCCTTGAAGAATTCTGACATGTCCAAGTCAGGAGGGTTGAACTGCCTCATCCAACAGAATTTGAACTTAAAAGGGAGGTCATATTTTTAATTCGGTCAATATTTATTTCACTTGGTATAAACCCGTTGTAAGAGCTTAGTCAGTCAGATTCCTTAAATTAACATGAAAATAGTTTAATTTCTAAAGCTTATTCAGACAAAGGCACAGAAATAATTAATAAAATGTTTGACATAAACAAATACATCAAACAATCACTCATGCAAGTACAACACATAGATAGGCATGTAAATTAAACAATAAATTTCAGCAGAGCATCAGACCTTTTATAAAAAACTTGAGTAAGTAATAGGTAAAGTCTGAAAAGAAAATTGTTTATTTGTTGTCCAGAGGACTTTTACAGTGGAAGGGCCTCATTGGACAATACCGTGGTTTTCTCACAGGAATAGTCATTCTGAAGTTATAACTGGGAGAAGCTCTTGGAGACAATGGCATTGATTCGGGATTCCCCCTTAACGACATTCAGTGCGATGCAATGAAGTCTTATGAATGTTCAAATCAGCTCAGCTCAGCTTCAGTGACAGAAATTTCAAACAAAGACAGATAGGGAGAAGGCTGTTGTCCCTTTCATCCTGAGGTAGTCTTTCTGACTGTTAGCTCGAAATCTGCAGATGTTATGTTAATCAAGAGCTGGGTAGTGTGAACATTCTTTGACTTCTTCCCTGTTTCTGCTTCTCTTAAAAAGCATCCTGTGTCTTGCATAAATGCTATGAAAATGCAATGATTCAACTGCTGAAGAGTTCTTTAAAAGTATTCTTTTTCAAAAGGTTCAACCAGCAATGGCATTATAAATATTTTAGTTAACACATTGGCTAAACGGTTATACTAAACTGTCAAACATGTTGACTCTCCTTAATTTACTCTGATTCAGTAAATGTCCTATTCCTTACTTTAAAAAATAATTCCAACGTTTTTCCGAGGGTAAAATGCTGGGCAAATTAGCCAATAGTTTCCTAGTTCTGTCTTTTCCCTTTCTTAAATACAGGAGTTGCATTTGCAGTTTTTCTATCCTCTGGCAACTTTACAGAGCGTGGATATTTTGTAAAATTTCAGCAATTCATCCTTGTCACTGCCTTGCATCTGAGTTGAAAACTTCATCAATGTTAATCTTTGTACATTACTAGTTTGTAGTAATTCACTTCCTCACTTTGCTGTTGTTTAATTTGGCAAGCTTGTGAATTAAAATTGTCTAATTTCTTACTGTTTACCTTAAGTTCTATCATTTGCAATATTTTCATAAGAAAAACCAAATTCATTGCAAGAGAGTCATACCAGTTGTGAGTGAGTTAACAAGAATGTCATCCAAAGTGAGGCTGAATACTCTTGGTGTAATCAGCAGGTGTCAGGAAGTTCTTGTCTGTGTGATATGTGAGATCATTAATATTCTTAGAAACAGGCAGATGCATAAGAGAGTCATCTTGTCGGAACAATTAAATGGGCAATTAAAATAATGCTTAGATCACTGTGCCAGAATAGTGGTCAAAATTTCCAATAAAGCCAAGGTTAATCTTGGTTTAAGTTGCCTGAACAAGGACACCTACTCAACTGGGACAAACGAGGAACTCAGAAAATCCTCAAAGTGGTAACAGTTTCAGAGGAGCTCAATTATGTTTCCTGACAAGTCAAAAATAACATTTCCTAACTGCATGTCACCAGATGGCATGGCATCAGCTTTTTGCGATGCAAGTGCATTTGTGTAATAGGAAGGCATCCAAAAGATACTTGTTCACCAATTCAATCAGCCCCATGTAGTCTCTCAAATGAATTGAAGGTTAACTGTTAATTCTCACCAAGGCTGTAGGATACTGAAATGATCTTACACCCAAATCATAGAATCCCTACAGCATGGAAGTGGGCCATTTGGCCCACCAAATCCACACCACCCCTCTGAAGAACATCCCACCCAGTCCCCTCAACTCCTTCCCCCACCATATTGATGTAACCCCTCATTTTCCATGACTAACCCACCTAGCATGCACATCCCTGGACACATGGGCCAATTGACTTAACCTACACATCTTTGAACTGTGAGAGGAAACTGGAGCACTCAAAGGAAACCCGTGCAGATACAGGGAGAAAGTGCAAACTCCACACAGCCAGTTGCCCGAGGCTGGAATTAAACCCAGGTCCCTGGAGCTGTGAGGCAGTAGTATTAACAACTAAGCCAACCTTGCCGCTAAATGCGTGAAAATGAAGTAATAGAAAGTAAAATATTGCCACCACCTGAATGTTTTGTGCTTTTTTAGTAGAAGTGGGTCCATGACATTAAAATAACTTAAAATCATAATTGCGTTCGAAAAAATGAGTTGCTCTCCATATACGCTGCTTCTTGAGAACCACTGGAAAGAAGCAAAAAGAATTGTCTTTCAACACCATCAACCTAGAGTCACAGAGGTGTACAGCACGGAAACAGACCCTTTGGTCCAACTCGTCCATGCCGACCAGATATCCTAACCTAATTAAGTCCCAAATGCCAGCACTTGGCCCATCTCCCTCTAAACTCTTCCTTTTCATATACCCATCCAGATGCCTTTGAAATATTATAATTGTACTAGCCTCTACCACTTCCTCTGACAGCTCATTCCATACACACACCACCGTCTGCACGAACAACTTGCCCGGCAGGTCCCTTTTAAATTTTCCCCTCTCACCCTAAACCTATACCCTCTAGTTCTGGACTGCCCCACCCCAGGGAAAAGACCTTTTCTATTTATTTTATCCACACCCCTCATGATTTTATAAACCTCTATAATGTCACCCCTCAGCCTCCGATGCTCCAGGGAAAACAGTCCCAGTCTATTCAACCTCTCCATGTAGCTCATATCCTCCAACCCTGGGAACATCCTTGCAAATCTTTTCTGAACCCTATCAAGTTTCACAATATCCTTCTGATTGGAAGGAGACCTGAAATACATGCAATATTTCAAAAGTGGCCTAACCAATGTCCTGTCCAGCTGCAACATGACCTCCCAACTCCTATACTCAATACTCTGACCAATAAAGGAAAGCATACCAAATGCTTTCTTCACTATCATATCTATGTGCAACTCCACTTTCAAGGAACTATGAACCTGCACTCCAAGATCTCTTTGTTCAGCAACACTCCCCAGGACCTCACCATTAAGTGTATAAGTCCTGCTCTGATTTGCTTTTCCAAAATGCAGCACCTCATATTTATCTAAATTATACTTCATCAGCCACTCCTCATCTCATTGGCCTATCTGATCAAGATCCCGTTGTACTCTGAGGTAACCCCCTTCTCTATCCACTCCACCTCCAATTTTGGTGTCATCTGCAAACCTATTAAATCTACCTCCTATGTTCACATCCAATCATGTATACAAATGATGAAAAGTAATGGATCCAGTGCCAATCCTTGTGGCACTCCACTGGCCACAGGCCTCCAGTCTGAGAAGCAACCCTCCACCATCATTCTCAAGCCAGTTCTATGTCCAAATGACTAGTTCTCTCTATATTCCATAAGATCTAACCTTGCTAACCAGTCTACCATGAGGAACCTCATCGAATGTCTTACTGAAGATCATATAGATAACATCCACCGTTCTGCCCTCATCAATCCTCTTTGTTACTTCTTCAAAACACTCAATCAGGTTTGTGAGACATGACTTCCCATGCGCAAAGCCATGCTGACTAACCCTAATCAGTCCTTGCCTTTCCAAATACATGTAAATCCTATCCCTCAGGATTCCCTCTAACAACTTGCCCACCACTGATGTCATGTTCACCCGTCTATAGTTCCCTGTCTTTTTCTTACCAACTTTCTTAAATAGTGGCAACATGTTAGCCAACTCCCAGTCTTCCAGCACCCCACCTGTGATTATCCATGATACAAATATCTCAGCAAGGGGTCCAGCAATCACTCCCCTACCTTCCCACAGAGTTCCAGGGTACACCTGACCAGGTCCTGGGAATTTACCCATGTTTATGCATTTCAAGATATCCAGCACTTCCACCTCTGTAATATGGACATTTTTCAAGATGTCACCATCTATTTCCCCACATTCTCTATCTTCCATGTTCTTCTCCACAGTAAATACTGTTGCAAAATACTCATTTAGTATCTCCCCCTCCTCCTTCGGCTCCACACAAAGGTTGCCTTGCTGATCTTTAATGGGCCCTATTCTCTTTCTGGTTCACTTTTGTCCTTAACCCTATTTGCCAAAGCTATCTCATGTCCCCTTTTTGCCCTTCTGCTTTCCCTCTTAAGTATATTCCTACTGCCTTTAAACTCTTATGAGGATTCACTCAATTTCTGCTGTCTATATCTGACATATGCCTCCTTTTTCTTAAACAAAACCTCAATTTCTCTCAATTTCCAGTATTCCGTACACCTTCCAGCCTTTCCTTTTACCCTAACAGGAATATACTGTCTCTGGACTCTCATCTCATTTTTGAAGGCTTCTCATTTTCCAGCCGTCCCTGTATCCACGAACATCTGCCCCAATCAGCTTTTGAAAGTTCTTGCCTAATACCATGAAAATTGGCCTTCCTCCAATTTAGAACTTCAACTTTTAGATCCAGTCTGTCCTTTTCAATCACTGTTTTAAATAGAATTATGGTCGCTGGCCCCAAAGTGCTTCCCTGCTGACACCTCAGTCACTTGCCCTGCCTTATTTCCCAAGAGTAGGTCAAGTTTTGCAACTACTCTTGTCAGTACATCTACATAATGAATCAGAAAATTTTCTTATACACACTCAACAAACTCCTCACCATCTAAACCATTAACATTATGGCAGTTTCTCAAGATAGAATTTTATCTCGTACTTACCACTTTCGTTGTTTAATGGTGCAAGATGGAACATTCTTAGTATGCAGAACAATTCCGTAACTTCTGACAAATTTTTGGATGAGTTTATTTTGCTATGGAAAAGCTTCGCTATGTGAAGTCTACATGCACCAAGTAGCAATTGAACAAATTTGCAATCTGAGCAGAATTACTAAGATTCGCTTAATCACAAATAATGTTTTCCCAATTGGTGGCAGACTTTGATGTGACACATTGTGTGCTGGAACCTCCTAACAGTGACCCAGAGCTGTTGTATTTTACAGAATCGCAATAATGGCAAGTTTCAATTACTGGAGGAAAGAGACCTCACACTGTGTAGCAGAATCTTATTTCTCAACTCAAAAGATAGTTCCAAAAGAAAGTGTTCTTTTGTAGAAAGTACTACATGATAGATTTTGAATTAAGTGAATAGCTTTTATATGAAACAAAGCTATAGGATTCAAGACAGAACATGTACCAGTTAAGAAACTGATTAAAAACAGAAAGCATTGGTGAGGGAATTACAAGTTAACTGAGGAAATGTAGATCATAAATAAATGACAAATGAAATTACAATAGCAGAGGTGAATTGAGAATCATTGCATCATATATCATAGTAGTGCAATCTGATTAGTCCCATTCATGTATTCTTTCCCAAAGTCCTCAGTCACGCTGTTTCTTTTTGTGTATATATTCAATTCATTTTCCAAAATTCACTTTGAATCTTCTCCCCTCACCTTTAGAGACATTGCATTGCAGAACATTGCTGTAGCATTTGGTGTAGCAAACAATTAAAATCATTTACCCTTTTCTGGCCTGCTTTATTTGCCAGTTTCATTCAATCTGTGCCTCTAGTTATCAACCCTGTTGATAAAGGAAAGTGTCTCTCTTGATGGCAGTCCATCAAAACCCTACATTTTGTGAACACCTGCCTTAACCTTCTGTGCTCTAAGGAGAACATTTCTGTCTTTCTTAGCCTCTCTGCTTATGTTCCTTATCTTTGGCACACTTCTACTAAATCTGTTGTGCACCCTCCATTAGATAGGGGCTTTGGAAGTGGAATCAATGCTCTAAATGAGGTTGAGAGCACAACTTTTAGAGTTGCAAGATCCAAGGTAGTAATGGCAGCCATGGAGTTTGGATCCGGTTTGAAAGTCATACTTCAATATTATGAGTCTCTTGCTCTCAGAGGTCTCACCGAGGGTCACAACAATTTGCAAGGCTTGAAATGGGGTCACATTGGGAACAATTTTGGGTACCATTGCTCTGACATCCTTCTGTCAGTATGGCACCCAGAATTGGTCACAATATTTTAGATCAGGCTTGATAAACTTCGAATGGGTCTTGGCTGCAGGGCTGAATAATATGACCATAGGAGCAGAATTAGACGATTTGGCCCATTGAATCTGCTAAGATCATGGCTGATATGGCAAAGATATTAAAATAAATCTGAGGATATATTACAGCAATAAAAGATATGACTGAAAGGCTGTAGTAAAGAGTTATGATGCAACTTATGCTGCAGGACTACAAATGCTGGCTGGTTATCAGCTCCAAATGCAAGCACAGACTGTAATATAAATGGTTAAGAACCAACTAAGGTCAGGATCTAGGACACCTCATGTTATTCAACATTTTCCTGACCTGAACAAACCTAAGAGATTTACATTGGGTTTGCTACTGGTCGATCAATACACACGTCTTTGCAATAAAATGTTGCAAAGACCCAACTGTTGACAATAAAAAGACAGCTTTAGATGCACTATCACCCAATAAACCAAAAGCCAGACTTGTGTTCAAAAGATACAGAGAGAGACAAAGCTTACTTTAAATTCTGAGGAAATGAGCTGTGAAACAATGATTAAACTTTTTGGCCAGAAAGAGGAAGTTCAACGAAGCATTTAGAATGTAATAATTAAATGATACAGATAAGGTAAACTCAGCTTATTACTTGAAAGGAAGCCAGGAAACAGGATCTGAGAATTTGAATGGAAATCAAAGGATGCTATTTTTGTGATAGAATTTTAAGAAAATAAGTCTTTACTATTTAAGGAGTAATAATTGTTTAGATAAGTTGGAGATGAAAGTATTGGAGGCTGGTTTAAGTACAGTTTGATGCGCTAGCAGGAGTGTTAGTATGTGATTGAGGTTACACCGTCGATTTTAACTTATGTATGGATAAGTCGGAGAATGTCAAATATTCACTTAATTTTCCTTGACATCACCTATTTTTTCAATGGTACTGATTTTTTGATGAGTTCTGTGCAGACATATTAGAAGTGCATAAGGACAGTGAGAAAGCAATTTCCTTCAATGATCCATGGAAGAGGAACTTCAGTTGTGAAGATACAATGAAGTTGTTATGATTCTTTCTCTTGGAGAATAGAAAGCTAGGAAGAGATGTGATACAAGTGTCCAAAATCATAAAAAACCTCGACAGAGTAGATACAGAGAAACTGTTCACAAAGGATCACAAAATGAGGACTGACATTTCAAATAATGGACAAAGGAAATAAAAAGTACATGAGAAAAAGCTTTTTCAAGTCGTTAGTAAGTACAGTCTGAAATGCACTGCTTGAGAATATAATAGAGGCAAGTTCAATCGGTGTATTTAAAATGGCATCAAATTATGCTAACTGAAAAGAAACAGTGTACAGGGTTCCAGGGAGAAGACTGGAAAATGGCTTATTTGGAGATGCTATGGTCTGAAGTTTTCCTTTGAATTCATTCATTGGATGTGGGCATCATTGGCTGTCTGTTGAGATATTAGTGGTGCACTTGTTTATCTGCTGCAGTGTATTTGATGTAGATGTTCTTGCAACGCTGTTGGGGAAAGAATTCCAAGATTTGGCTGAGTGACCCAGAAGGAGCGGTGAGTTTTTACCTTATCTAATTGCTTGGAGGGGATAGAGTCATAGAGTCATAGAGATATATAGCATGGAAACAGATCCTTTGGTCCAACTCGTCTTTGCCTACCAGATATCCTAAATAAATCTAGTCCCATTTGCCAGCATTTGGCCCATATCTCTCTAAACCCTTTGCATTCATTACCCATCCAAATGCCTTTTAAATGTTTTAATTGTACCAGTCTCCTCCACTTCCTCTATGAAAAAAAATGCAGATGTTGGAATCCAAGGTAGACAAGCAGAAGGCTGGAAGAATACAGTAAGCCAGGCAGCATCAGGAGGTGGAGAAGTCAATGTTTAGGCTGTGGCCCTTCTTTAGGACTGAAGAAACATTGGCACACCTAAAACATTGACTTCTCTACTGCCTGGGCTTGCTGTGCTCTTCCAGCCTCCTGCTTGTCCACCACTTCCTTTGGCAGGTCATTCCATGAACGCACCACACTTTGTATGAAAAGGTAGCTCCTTGGATCCCTTTTAAATCTTTCCCCTCGCATCTTAAACCTATACCCTCTAGTTTTGGATCCCCCAATGCTGGGAAAGGACCTTGTCTATTTACTGTATCCTTGCCCCTCATTATTTTATGAACTTCCCTAAGGTCACCCCTCAGTCTCTGATGATTCAGGAAAAATTGCCCCAGACTATTTAGCCTCTCCCTTTAGCTCAAATCTTCAAACACTTGTAAATATTTTCTGAACCCTTTCAAGTTTCACAACACGGAGACCAGAATTGCACTCAGTATTCCAAAAGTGGCCCAACCAATGTCCTGTACAGTCACAATATGACGTCCCAACTTCTAGACTCAATGCACTGATCAATAAAGGCAAGCATACCAAACACCTTCTTTACTGTCCTATCTACCTGCGACTCTACTTCCAAGGAGCTACGAACCTGCACTCCAAGGTGTCTTTGTTCAGCAACACTCCCAGAACCTTACCATAAAGTGTATAGGTCCTGCCCTGATTTGCTTTTCTAGAATGCAGCACCTCACGTTTATTTAAATTAAACTCAATCCCCCAACTGTCACAACTTGCAAGCAGTGGTGTTCCTATGTATCTGTCTTCAGTTTTGATCTATGGTTGTAATGATCTATGATTCTGAATAAAATAATTAGTCACCAAATAATACCTCTCACAGATGGGCGTTGTTCACATGTGAAACACTGGCAATGAGACAGTCAGCCCACAGCCCAGCATAGGGCAGGAAAGAACATCTTATGTTTTCCCAAAATACATTGATGAACACTTCAATCAGTAGAGGGAGCCCTGCCTAATTTTCCTCTATCAAATCCTAAGGAGTGGAGAACATTGCATATAAATTTTTATTGCACTTCAGTCGAGCTCAGCTATCTTAGCACAGCCTAGAGTTCATACCCGATAAATTCATACACAGCAAGCTTTATCTACACACTGAATAAACTCAGTGAGCTGTTACAAAAACATCTCCCAAAAAACCCTTAATTCTATTGACTGAACAAGTCTCAGAATTTTGTGGTAGTATGGAGTTTATTTCTGTTCAGATTAAAAATTGCACCCTTTCCCTTCTAAGAGAATAGAGTTTGACTGAGGCTTCTTCTGCATTATCAGTGCCTGTCTCCTTAAATATTCATTCCATAATTTGTCTTGACTGGTTTTGGTTGTATGTTTAGTCTCAGTGATCACCAGTGAAACAGGAGGAAAAACAATTCTGGTCTCCTTCCTATCGGAAGAGATGTTGTGAAACTTGAAAGAGTTCAGAAAAGATTTACAACGATGTTACCAGCATTGGAGGATTTGAGCTATAGGAAGAGGTTGAATAGGCTGGGGCTGTTTTCCCTGGAGTGTAGGAGGCTGAGGAGTGACCTTATAGAGGTTTATAAAATCATTAGGGGCATAGATAGGGAAAATAGACAAGGTTTTTTCCCTGGGGTGGGGGAATCCAGAACTAGAGGACATAGGTTTAGGGCGAGAGGGGAAAGATATAAAGGAGACTTAAGGGGCAACTTTTTCATGCAGAGTGCGGTGCCTGGGTTGAATGAGCTACCAGAGGAATTAGTGGAGGCTGGTACAATTGCAGCATTTAAAAGGCACCAGGATGGGTATATGAATAGGAAGGGTTTGGAGGGATATGGGCCAGGTGCTGGTAGGTGGGACTAGATTGGGTTGGGATATCTGGTCAGCATGGATGAGTTGGACCGAAGGGTCTATTTCCATGCTATACATCTCTATGACTCTATGAACAGAGTAACTTGTAAGTTTGGAACAGTGGCACTTTCTGGGCAGGGTGGAAGTAAATGTGCCTCCATCACTCTGTAGTACCTGTTTGACATACTCACCTAATCAGTCTTTGTCACTTCCATAAAATTCTACTTTTTTCACTGAAACAGTTTATTATGCCTCATTACTTTGGCACCCCTTGTTTACTTTCTTTTAAGAATTGCACCTTTCTACCACATTTAAGTGCAAGCTGAAATGTTAATCCTCGATTTTTCCAAAATCTTTTGTTTTCCCTTTTGCTCAAAAGGCTGCAAGATTCTGTATGGATACCTGTTTCTGAGCAGATATCATGTGGCCTAAAATTCCTTTTGTTACTGTTGTAGTGATAAAGTTAATCCCTTCCAACCTAAGGGGTTAAGGATAATTCTCAAATAATGCAGAATAGAACCTTAGTTCATTAAAGTTCATTTACAAATGCTTTCCAGTCTAATTTTAGATCTGTTTGTTTCCTTTCACAAGACCTTTAAATATTCATCTACTTTAAGTTGACTTCAAAATAAATGAAATGAAACACAAATCATTGGTGATGTTATTAAAGTTGCAGTTTTAAGAAAAGAGAATTAAAATACCTATTCTTCCGCCATTTATTCTCGTCATTGGAAATAACAAATCTTAATTAATGTTTTGCAGATTGCTTTTTAAGTAACTGCTCAGGCTACAAAACATTAGGATATCAGAAGTTGCAGTACATGATTTCCCTGCTATTTGGTCATGTCAAGAATAAAATAAGTGAAAGGGTTAATTTTCAGTGAGAGAGGAGGGGAGTGTTTAAATTTTATGATACTTTATCTTTTCTTGCTGCTAATCTGTTTACCAAAATGTATATTTCATGTTCATGTTGAGAGATTCAGAACCAAGCTGTCAGAAAACCTCTTTGATGTTTTTTAATGAGAACTCAAGGCTTCAACTGTTTAGATTATTGCGTATTGTATAGGGTAATGGTTCTAAAGAGGTCAACGTTCATATTACATTAACTCCACCAGTTCTACACATCCACACAGACATTGGGTGAAGACAGGTTCTAATCCAGTTTTGGTAGGTAGAAGATACATACATACCAACTCCTACTAATTTTGTCTGACTGAAAGGAGCTGTACTTATTGGCTATCATGCACTAAACCTTTTTGTTATCTAAAACCAGTGCCTTCATGAGACTGTATGTTGGCACAGTGGTTAGCACTGCTGCCTCACAGTGCCTGTAGACCCGGGTTCGATTCCCGACTCAGGCGACTGACTGTGTGGAGTTTGCACGTTCTCCCCGTGTCTGCGTGGGTTTCCTCCGGGTGCTCCGGTTTCCTCCCACAGTCACAAAGATGTGCGGGTCAGGTGAATTGGCCAAGCTAAATTGCCCATAGTGTTAGGTAAGGGGTAAATGTAGGGGTATGGGTGGGTTGCGCTTCGGCGGGTCGGTGTGGACTTGTTGGGCCGAAGGGCCTGTTTCCACACTGTAAGTCTAATCTAATCTAATCTATGTCCTTGGCACTAATCTTTCGATAGACCCAACATGAAACGAATGTGGATATGTGGCACCGAACTCGCTCTCAGTCAAACAACCCTTACCCAATATCACATACTTGTAATGTTTACAAAAAAAACCCCATAAGATTCCAAGTCGGTCATGTGTGAAAACATTCACATGGTTGCAGCAGTGTGGATCTAAACCTAATACAAGGATGAAATGTTATTAAGCCCCAGAGATAAAGGAAATATTTCAAAGCAGTAAGTTTAACTCTTTACATCTTCAAAAAGAGTTAGACAAAGGAAAGATGGCAATAACTGTGGAAGCAGTAAAAGACAAACTTGACACTCAAGAGGCAAAGTTTCATTCTGGAGTTGGTAAGAAACACGAGGGCTGAAGTGTTGGGTAGAAAAAAGAAAGTCTAACCACACTTACAGATGCAAGGACTAAATGGAAGCTGGAGGGGGTAAAATTAGAGACTCTGAAGGGAAAAGTGAATATCTTTAGGAAATGCAGCACAGAGATCAGAAAGGGAAAGCAAGGAAGTGCAAAAAAGACTTATCACCTCCAGAAATGAACATCACCACCACAGGTGCAGTTACAAGGAATAATGAAATACTCAGAAATTAAATATAGGAAGGGGTGACAGAACTGGGAAGCCTTTGCATTTATTTAAGCTAAAATGAGCAAATGTTTAGAAATCTAGTGCTGTATCTGGCAGAAGAAGGAAAGTCAGGAAAAATTAAGGATTAAAAATGATTGGGAATTAGTAGTTTAGTCAAATATTTGAAGGAAAGATTAATAAATGTTGCAGAGAATTTTACTTAAATATTTGTGTGGAAAAAGAAGTGCTTGGTGTCATTGACCTTGAAAGGTAGGAAATGTCAGTTTTACCCAGGGTAAAGTAGAAAACTCCACCCTGGGTAGAGTAGGCAGGAAATTCTTTGAAGAAGTAGGGAGCTACCATTTTGATTGTTAATAAAATTAGATACACCCTGAAAAAGGCGAGAAAATCCAGAAAGCAGTGCAGAGACTAACAAAGAAACAGATTTTCTCAGCCTGAACGTAGTAAATCACTGTAAACCAATCAGGTAATGTAACATTAAGCTTCATTGAAGAATTTGAAATGATGTTAAAGCAATTCAGTGTTTAAAAATGGAGTGACTAACAAAGAAACTGGTGGTCAGAGTTCTACAGTCAACTTGTGTTGGAAGTAGAAACTAGAAAGACTCACAGAAAACTCCTGAAGGTCAATGTTATCTCAAGGACAACCAAATCCATTAACTTGATCAGGTAAGAGCACTCTTAAAAGGCTCATGAGAAGACTTCACAGAGAAAAGAGTTCGAGAGTGCGGTGCTGGAAAAGCACAGCAGGTCAGGCAACAACCGAGGAGCAGGAGAATCAACGTTTTGGGCATAAGTCTTTCATCTGGAAGGACTGATGAAGGGCTTATGCCCAAAACTTCGATTCTCCTGCTCTTCTGATGTTGCCTGACGTGTTGTGCTTTTCCAGCGCCAAACTCTTGACTCTGATCTCCATATCTTCAGTCCTCACTTTTTCCAGCACAGAGAGAAGCCAAACAGGTGTGACATCAAAGGCTCACAGACTCAGACACTATGCAGCCATCACTAATCAGTACTGCATTTTAAAAACTGTAAGTCACTTCCAGAAAATGTGCAGAAGTAAGCTACAGGGAGAAAGTGGGGACTGCAGATCCTGGAGATCAGAGTCGAGATTGTGGCACTGGAAAAGCACAACAGGTCAGGCAGCATCCGAAGAGCAGGAGAATCAACGTTTCAGGCAAGAGTCCTTCATCAGGCATGAGGTTGTGAGTCAAGGGGATAGTGAGATAAATGGAAGGGGGGTGGGGCTGGGGAGGAAGGTAGCTGAGAGTGCGAGTGGCAGATGGAGGTGGGGGTAATGGTAATAGTTTGGAGAGGAGGGTGGGAAGAAAGTTGGGCAGGTAGGACAGGTCTTGAGGGCAGTGCTGAGTTGGAAGGTTGGAACTAGGGTAAGGTGGAGGGAGGGGAAATGAGGAAACTGGTGAAATCCACATTGATGCTGTTGGTCCCAAGGCAGAAGATGAGGTGTTCTTTCTCCAGGCATCTGGTGGTTAGGGAGTTGCGATAGAGGAGTCCCAGGACCTGCATGTCCTTGGCGGAGTGGGAGAGAGAGTTGAAGTGTTCAGTCACGGGGCAGTGGGGTTGGTTGGTGCGGGTGTCCCAGAGACGTTCCCTGAGCACTCTGCGAGTAGGTGTCCTGCCTCCTCAATATAGAGGAGACCGCATTGGGAGCAACGGATACAGTAAATGACGTGTGGAAGTGCAGGTAAAAATCTGATGGGTGTAGAAAGCTCCAGTGGGGTCTTGGATGGAGGTAAGGGGGGGGGGGGGGGAGGGCGAGGTGTGTTTTGCAATTCCTGCAGCGGCAGGGGAAGGTGCTGGGAGGGGAGGGTGAATTGGTGGAGGGCCTGGACCTGACAAGGAAGTCGCGGAAGGAATGGTCTTTACGGAAAGAGGACAGGGGTGAGGAGGGAAATATGTCTCCGGTGATGGGGTCCATTTGTGGGTGGCAAAAATGACAGAGGATGATGCAATGTATACAGAGGTTGCTGGGGTGGATGGTGAGGACTGGTTCTGTCCTTGCTGCAGTTGGAGGGGTGGGGTTCGAGGTGCAGGAAGTGGATGAGATGTGCTGGAGGGCATCATCCGCCACATGGGAGGGGTAATTGCCGTCTTTGAAGAAGGAGGCCGTCTGCTGTGTTCTGTGGTGGAAATGGTCCTCCTGGGAGCAGATGCAGCAGGGGCAGAGCAATTGGGAATAAAGGATAACATTTTTACAGGAGGTAGGGTGGGAAGAGTTATAGTCCAGGAAGCTGTGGGAGTGGGTGGGTTTGTAGAAGATGTCCATGTTGAGTCGGTCACCATTGATGGAGATGGACAGGTCCAGGAATGGTAGGGAGGTATCAGAGATGGTCCAGGTGAACATAAGATTAGGGTGGAATGTGTTAGTGAAGTTGATGAACTGTTCAACCTCCTCATGGGAGCACAAGGTGGTGCCGATACAGCCATCAATGTAATGGAGGAAAAGGTGGGGAATAGTGCCAGTGTAGCTACAGAGGATGAACTGTTCCACATACCTGACAAACAGACAGGCATAGCTGGGGCCCATGTAGGTGCCCTGGATACTCCTTTCATCTGGCACAAGTGGGAGGATTCAAAGGAGAAATTATTGAGGGTGAGGACCAGTTCAGCCAAATGAATGAGAGTGGCAATGGTGGGGGGGGGGGGGGGCTACTGATGGGGATGCCAGGAGAGGAAGAAACGGAGGACTTGAAGGCCTTTGTCATGGTGGATAGAGGTGCATAGGGACTGGATGTCCATGGTGAAGATAAGGTGTTGGGAGCCAATGAAATGAAAATTTTGGAGGTGGTGGAGGGTGTGGGTGGTGTCCCGAACATATGTGGGGAGTTCCTGGACGAGGAGGGATAGGACAGTATCAAGGTAAGTGGAGATGAGTTTGATGGGGCAGGAACAGGTTGAGACAATGGTTGACCGAGGCAGTCAGGTTTGTGAATCTTCAGTAAGGAGGCAGAACTGGGCAGTGTGGGGTTCCCGAACTATGAGCTCGGAAGCTGTGGGTGGGAAATCCCCTGAGATGATGAGGTTGTGTACGGTCTGGGAGATGATGTTTTGGTGATAGGATGTGAAGTCATGGTCAGGCGGGCAGGAAGAGGAGGTGTCTCCAAGTTGAAGCCTGGCTAACTTGAAGTAAGTTACAGTTTCAGTACAGCATAAGTAATGATGGCCACACAAATAGAAGAGTTTACACAATAATTCACCATGAGCATTAGAAAAAATAATATGCATTTGGTGAGATCACTCCATTGGAAAAACTATCCGAGGCTTTCCTAGGGGAACTATGAAATCCAGGTGAGCTGGAAGGGACAGAATTGTCTACATCATTGGACATCCTGTGTTTCTATTTGATACAGGAGCAAGATTTACTTTCCTATCAAAACAGTTACTATGGCTGAAGATGCTAAAGCTATTGCCTACAGCTATAAAACTAAATAGTGCAGGTGGAATAAGAGTCAAGGGAACGGGAATTCTACAAAGTTACATTACAATAGGCAACACCAATAAGGGAGTTAAAAAAGAATCAACCAACTTCACTTTTAAGCATGCGTTTATGTCTCAACTTGAATGTCATCAGATGATGAGAAGTTTAAAAATCCTCCATAGTACAAGTGGTCCAGAAGCAAGCAATTATTCAAACAGTAATATTTTAAAAAATGACCAATCCATCAAGATACAATCAGTAGAATATGTAATTGTGCTTCCAGGATGCATGTTGAACCCAACAGCCCATTGAGATAATTTATATTGGCATAATATTATCAAAAAAGAGGAAGTCACATTCTTCACAGGACTAATATTCAAGCCTATGTCTTCTAAAAGGGAACTTAGTGTCAGAGATGGTGCTGAGTGAACAGTGATCTTTCAGCAGCTCTACTGGCAGTCTGAAAATCTGACTTCACCAGTCAAACGACCACATTGGGTGAATGAAGGTATCCAGTCTAATCAACTACTTGAGGGAGCTAAGTTCCATATGACTCAGTGGGAGCCAAACCAATCTCCAAAGATCCAGGGCATGGTTGAGAAGAGGTAATTGCCTGGTCTAAACATCCAGGATTCTCCAAAAAAACGACTATCTCTTCCATTTAGGAAGGGTATTGTCTGATCCAGAAATCCAAGATACTACAAGAAAGGAAGTATTTACTTAACAAGGCAGCTACCCTCCAGAATGGAAATTCAGGAGATTAAGTGTTTCTGAGAAAGTTTTATAGCATAGTATTATCATTTCAGAATTTAGATATTAAAACTGAGGTAAATGTTTATTTTGTTTCTAGATTTCAGAAGGTGAAAGGCATCAGATAAGTTATTTTTGAGCAGTGCGTTCAAACATCATTTTCCAATAATGCATACAACTTGAACTAAATAATTTGATAAACTAACTGTAGAGCTAATTTATGACATTAACACAAGTTGCACGGTGATGATATACAGAAAGATGGACTGGTGCCACAATCAAAAAAATCAGTTTCATACCAGCTGAAGGGCAGGTTAGGTTATGGTACACAGTTGGAAAGTCTGAAACTAGTTTTAGCAGTTTAGGTAAAAAAGCCTTTAAGTTTAGTCAGAAAATCTCATTGAAGCAGTTGGCATCTGTGTATCTTGGGTACAGATGATAATGGAGAGATTCACATCTGGTGAGTGCATTGAACAATATGAAAGAAAATGCTTGCAAACCTTGTCAGTTCAGTACAAAATTAAAGAATTAAGATGGGAGTGATACTGCAGTTGATTATCTGCAAAAAGATATTGCTTGGAAAGGTTAGAATTTTTCTTTTCACTGTTTATGTGCGACCTTTCAGAGTTGTCAGCTTTTTTATTCAAACTTGTGATCTTTTGTTCAAACAATATTGGAAACCTTGAATATATTCAATAAGTGGCAACCACAGTCAGCAAATTGCAAAAAATAAAACTTTATGATCAGATCAACACAGATTTCACACTGAATTCTGACTTGTCCAGTGTTGCCACCAGCTGGGAGCATAACAGATCCTCTGGATAAGATTGTATACAAGGAATTACATCCTCCTTGAAAGATATCCGATAGTGAAAAGATACTGCAGGAGAGAAATACTCCACCAATCAGAGCCAGGGTCATCAGTGCTCTCACAAGATACTGACCATTTCTTCTAGGCCTGAAGAGAGTACATCCTGATAAAAAGTGCAAGAAATCCAGACTCATTGCATTTATAAAGTTAGCATTTTGGGTGAGATGCTGGAGTTTAGAAGAGTAAGATGCAACTTGACTGAGACAAATAAAATCCTGCGGGATCTTGACAGGATAGATTTGGAGAGGATGTTATGTCTTATGGAAGAATCTAGAACCAGGAATCTCTGAATGGTGCTACCCATTTTAAACCAGAGATTAAGTGAAGCTTTCTGTGTGACAGTTGAGAGTCTTTGGAATTGTCTTCCTGAAAAAATGGTGGAACCAGTGTCCTTGAATATTTTGAAGGTAGAGTTGGATAGATTCTTGTTATCAAGCAGCTGAAATGAATAGGCAGGAATATGGATTTGAGGTTACTATTAAATCTGTCATGATCTTATTGAATGGCAGGAGGACTCAAGAGGCTGAATGGTCTACCTCTTCTCCCGACTCCTCTGTTTGTATACATAGGGTAGTGGTCACAGTGATGGATATTTGATGGCTATTGGGAAATAAAGCTTGAAGGAGATGTTGCCTAAGGTACTGCTTCTGAAGGGGTTAATTATCATGTTACATTGTGTGTGAATCAATAGAATGCATTAACACAGTCCTTGGATGGAGATTAATTCTATCTTTGGAGGGACAAATGTATCAATGTCAGCTCCATAAGCTCTTTACATTATATTTGACCAGATGAAATTGTGCTTATTCCTATCAGGCAATAAGCCTTTGTGTTATCCAAGAACAATTCCTCTTCTGGAGATGCTGTGTGATGGTACCATTGCACATATGAAAACAAAGACAAAGGATGCATGGTGATGACAAATTGCCTCAAAAAGTCCTTGCCAGTACTGGGTACCATATCTATACCATACTGGCACAGGTGACAAATGCAAGGTAGGAAGAATGGTCTTTGGAGAAATGTCTATGGAAATGATATGAAGATACTTGAAAAAGTTCCTAAAGTTCCTAGGGCTTCTGCGTCAGGCCATTCATGAGAATAGAAAAGTAGTCCAAGCTTTCGGAGAAGAGCTTTATAATTTAGGTGAAAGGTTAAACTTGAAAACTAAACCCTTTTTCCCCCTTCTATGTATCCAATGCTTCCTTATTTCAAAGCTGAACTCTTGAAAAGGTTTATTGTCCATGCTGACTTTTTATCACAGTTAAAACTATCCATTACATAAAATGTATTACTTAAAGGCAAGTAAAAGCAGCAGATGAACATTTTAATAAGAAACATTCATTGTTGATTCATTTCATTTTGATAATGAGTTCTACAAATAACAAAACTTTACATTCATCAGATTGTGTATCATGGATAGGGCTTGCAGTGTCGGTTTCAGAGCTTGTGTAGTTCACAGAGTTAGAACTCAGATGGGCACACAAGGCAATAATTACCAGTATGGATCCAGTGACTTTTCATTACGAAAATTGACCTTGCATCAGAAAAACCAGAAGGCCTCCTTCTTTAGAGACCGCAATTTCCCTTCCCACATGGTTAAAATGCCCTCCAATGCATCTCGTCCACATCCCACACCTCCGCCCTCAGACCCCACCCCTCCAACCGTAACAAGGACAAAATGCCCCTGGTGCTCACCTTCCACCCTACCAACCTTCGCATAAACCAAATCATCCGCCGACATTTCTGCCACCTCCAAAAAGACCCCACCACCAGGGATATATTTCCCTCCCCACCCCTTTCTGCCTTCCGCAAAGACCATTCCCTCCGTGACTACCTGGTCAGGTCCACGACCCCCCTACAACCCACCCTCCCATCCTGGCACTTTCCCCTGCCACCGCAGGAACTGTAAAACCTGCGCCCACACGTCCTCCCTCACCTCTATCCAAGGCCCTAAAAGAGCCTTCCACATCCATCAAAGTTTTACCTGCGCATCCACTAATATCGTTTATTGTATCTGTTGCTCCCGATGCGGTCTCCTCTACATTGGGGAGACTGGGCACCTCCTAGCAGAGCACTTTAGGGAACATCTTCGAGACACCCGCACCAATCAACCACACCGCCCCGTGACCCAACATTTCAACTCCCCCTCCCACTCTGCCGAGGACATGGAGGTCCTGGTTCTCCTTCACCGCCGCTCCCTCACCACCAGGCGCCTGGAGGAAGAACGCCTCATCTTCCGCCTCGGAACACTTCAACCCCAGGGCATCAATGTGGACTTCAACAGTTTCGTCATTTCCCCTTCCCCACCTCACCCTAGTTCCAAACTTCGAGCTCAGCACTGTCCCCATGACTAGTCCGGACTTGTCCTACCTGCCTGCGCCCACACCTCCACACTCACTTCCCTCCAAGGCCCCAAGGGATCCTTCCATATCCGCCACAAGTTCACCTGTACCTCCACACACATCATCTATTGCATCCGCTGCACCCGATGTGGCCTCCTCTATATTGGTGAGACAGGCCGCTTACTTGCGGAACGCTTCAGAGAACACCTCTGGGCCGCCCGAACCAACCAACCCAATCACCCCGTGGCTCAACACTTTAACTCCCCCTCCCACTCCACCGAGGACATGCAGGTCCTTGGACTCCTCCACCGGCAGAACACAACTACACGACGGCTGGAGGAGGAGCGCCTCATCTTCCGCCTGGGAACCCTCCAACCACAAGGTATGAATTCAGATTTCTCCAGCTTCCTCATTTCCCCTCCCCCCACCTAGTCTCAGTCGGTTCCCTCAACTCAGCACCGCCCTCCTAACCTGCAATCCTCTTCCTGACCTCTCCGCCCCCACCCCACTCCGGCCTATCACCCTCACCTTGACCTCCTTCCACCTATCCCACCTCCATCGCCCCTCCCCCTAGTCCCTCCTCCCTACCTTTTATCTCAGCCGGCTTGGCTCTCTCTCTCTTATTCCTGATGAAGGGCTTATGCTCGAAACGTCGAATTCTCTATTCCTGAGATGCTGCCTAACCTGCTGTGCTTTGACCAGCAACACATTTGCAGCTCCTTTTCCACCTATCCATTCCACCCTCTCCTCCCTGACCTATCAACTTCATCCCCTCCCCCACTCACC